>NC_092771.1:14502162-14822162 GCF_047496795.1 Chiloscyllium punctatum | reverse complement strand
TTTCGTTTCTGCCATTCATTGAATTTTATGCGCAGTTACAGCCGTTTAATGTAAGTTGCAAGATCATTCTTTAGTGTAAAACCCGGCATTACAGTGTTCGTCATTCAGTGTAAATCATTATTAGTGGGTGCCGCACTCTGTGTACATCATTGTTAGTGTGAATGGGAAGGACAGTTGAGAGCGATTACTTCCTACGTCTACTACATTTGTCCAAGATGGTCTGTTGTTGTTGCTGCTGGCAAAACAGAACCATTGAACAGTGTGCTGGGCTATGACTTACCAAGCCACATTCCTCTGCAAGATGGGTTGCCAACTCTGCAGAACAGGAATTTGAGTCCCCAGAAATTGCCACTTGCACCATTTAAATGGAAATTCCTGGTGCTCTCGAAAGCCTAGGCAGCTTTGATGGAAGTGGTGCACTCAGGACCACATCCCCTGCCTTTTACTAGTATGCACATCAGACAAGCATTGTGCAGTAAGGGAGAGGGAGAATCTGTTGACTTTGTTTGGGTGACCTGGTCAGGTGTCCCCCTTCCCAGCATGGGAGAATTGCAACCGATTTTACCATCCCTTCCACATTTGCCCACCTTCCTGCTATACCACATCAAAGAACAAGTAATCAAGGACCAACCTCCTCACTCTACACGCTGACCAGCATAATTGGGCTAGTCACTAGCACGTTGTTACTGGCCACTGAATATTCCTGCAAGTTGGAGCTCAGAATATTTTTGAGCCTTCACACTGATGGGACAAAACACCACCCTCAGAAGTAACAGTTGTGCAACACCTTCAGCTTCCACAGATACCAAAGTTACTTTATCTTGAAAAATTCTTTGGTGGGATGTTTGTGTTAACGGTGAGGTCAGCATTTGTTGCCTATCCCTAACTGCCTTTGAACTAAATGGCCATTCCAGAGAGCTGTTTATAGTCAACCCCATTGCTGTGGATCTGAGGTTACATGGATGCCAGCAGAAAATGTGTTGCTGGAAAAGCGCAGCAGGTCGGGCAGCAACCAAGGAGCAGGAGAATCGATGTTTCGGGCATGAGCCCTTCTTCAGGAAACGTCGATTCTCCTGCTCCTTGGATGCTGCCTGACCTGCTGCGCTTTTCCAGCAACACATTTTCAGCTCTGATCTCCAGCATCTGCAGTCCTCACTTTCTCCTAGATGGATGCCAGCCCAGGTAAGGACAACAGGTGTCTTTCCCGAAAGAAAGAGAAAATGAACCAAGAAGGAGTTTTGAAAAACAATCAAAAGTTGTCAGCATTACCAAGACTAGTCTTGTATTCCAGATTTTACTAATAAATTTAAATTCCAGCAGCCGTCCTGATGTTCCCGAAACCATTGCCCCGTCTGCTGGATTACTAATCAGGCAAAATTATCACTACACCACAGTGAGTGAGGTAGTTATTTGAATAAGCCTGTTCAGATTTGTTATGACACACCTCTGGAGTCGGTGGGGCATGAACACAGGCTTCCTGGCCCAGAGGTAGGGACACTACCACTGAACCTTAAGAACCACCCCATGAAAGAGGTACAATTGTTAGAAGTGGTCTGTGCACTTCTTTGTATTCTCATCCAGAGCTAATAACTGAGCGACATAGTGGAACCAGCTATTTCACAATGTACAGCATCCCTCACAAAAACAAAGTTAAAAATCACACAACACCAGGTTATAGTCCAACAGGTTTAATTGGAAGCACACTAGCTTTCGGAGCGACGCTCCTTCATCAGGTGATAGTGGAGGGCTTGATCGTAACACAGAATTTATAGCAAAAATTTACAGTGTGATGTAACTGAAATTATACATTGAAAATTATATAATTTCATGTATAATTTCAGTTACATCACACTGCAAATCTTTGCTATAAATTCTGTGTTACGATCAAGCCCTCCACTATCACCTGATGAAGGAGCGTCGCTCCGAAAGCTAGTGTGCTTCCAATTAAACCTGTTGGACTGTAACCTGGTGTTGTGTGATTTTTAACTTTGTACACCCCAGTCCAACATCGGCATCTCCAAATCCTCACAAAAACATTGTTACTTCCATTTGTTTACTCAGATAGTCCTCTGCTCACGGGTAGAAAGTGAGCAGAGGTATTTGGATTACTGTCACCTCCTGGTTAGAATGCAAATACTGTCCTTTGTTCATATCTAGTCTTTCTTTCAGAACTCACTGTGTTATTTTCCCTTTGTGTTTGATGAGAGAACCTAGCTGATGACTCAAGATCTGTAGCTGCAAAAGTTGCATAGAAAATTAACGAAACCAAGGAGGAGGGATTAGGTTTTACCTCCTGTGAGTTTTGAAAATGTCTGGCTGGAGGAAAAAGGGGATGCTGGAAGGGAGGAAAGAGTTATCCATAATTGAAGATTCTGTGCACAGTAAGTTTCTGAACAATATATTTTTGTCAGAGTATGGATTTCATTATATACTATGAATGGTAAACGTGAGAGACATTAGATAGAAGGCAAATGAGAACAGCATTAAAAAGGGGGAAGAAAAACAGGAGAACAACAGGCATAAACAGAGAACAGAGAGGAGAGGAAAGGAAAAAGGTTGGAGGGGGAGAGAGAGGAAGAAACAGAAAGAAAATGAAAATGAGAGACAGAGAGAGAAAGGAAGAAAGAAAAAGAGAGGGAAAAAAGAGAAAAGGAAAAGAAACAGAAAAATAGACAGATACGGAGAGGAAGAAAAGGAGAAAGAGAAAGAGAGACACAGAGAGACAGGAAGAAAGAAAGAGACAAAAAAGAAAAGAAAAAGAACAGGGAGAAATAGAAAAACAAAGACAGAAGAAGAAAGGGAGAAACAGAAAGAAAGAGGGAAGAGAGAGAAAGACAGAGACACAGAAAGAGGGAAAAAGAAAGAGGGGAGGAGAAAGAGAGAGAGAGATAAAGAGAAAAGAAAAAAGAAAAAAGAGAGAAATCAAGAGAGGAAGAATGAATTAGGAAGAATGAATTAGAAAGAAAGAAAAAGAGACAGGAAGACAGAGATATAGAAAGAGAGAGGAAGAAAGAAAGACAGAAAGAGAGAGAGAAAGAGAAAAGAAAAAAGAAAATAGGGAGAGAAAGAAAATAATTAAGAAAATGAGTGGAAAAAAAGAGAAAACAAGAGAAAGAGAAAAGAAAAAGAAAAAAATGAAATAAAGACAGAAAAAGAATTAAGAAAAAGTGAAGGAAGGAGTGAAAAAAGAAATAAAAAGAGCGAGAGAGGAAGAAAGACAAAGAGCAGGAGGGAGAGAAAGAAAGAAAATGAGAAAGATCTGCCCCTTGCAATATGTATATTAGGTGTCAGAGCTTTAAATTGAGTCTGGAGGAAAAAACGACAACGAACTCTCAATTCGGCAGCAGTGCACTGGAGAGGTGATTAGTTGAGACTGTCGTACACTAAAGTATGAGGCACAACATGTCCTCAATAGAGATTAAATGAACAGCAGCCAACCAATCAAACCACTGTATTTGCTCGCACTATGATCAAATTAATAATACTTACACATGTCATACTGCAAAGGTCATAGCAGCAGACTTTGTCTAAAAGTACAAAGCTCGACAGTACGAATACTGATTGAATTAAAGTCAAACTTCAAAATGCACAGTAATAAATGAAAAGGTATTTAAACAAACTAAAGGACAGATGAGCTGAAGGTGTTATTTTATTATTGACTGATGCACAAAGAACAAGTGTTTAAAAGCTACATTCCAACTGCATGTAAAAGATGTAGAAAATAAATGTGCAAGTGGAACAAAGCTCAAATAAATCGAGTCTTGTGTGTGCTTCATCTCCATTACAGCACCTGACTCTATCCTCAGCTTGTCCACTGCAGAATGCTTCATCCATGCCTTTGTTGCCTCTACTCCCATGTGGCGGTCATCCTACCCTCTGGGGAGGATTTATTTGTCCTCATCCAACCCTTTGTCTGCCATGTCCTAAGTCATACTGTGTTCCATTCACTCTCCCCAACTCCCCCCACACCCCATCCCCACACTCATTGATCTGCATTAGTATCTCAATGAAGCTACATCTTAATTGTACAGTACTCCAGTTTATTTTCAAATCCCTCCCTGACCTCACAACTGCTTACCTCTACATTATTTTCACCCCCATAACCCCCTGAGATTTCTACACTCACCAAACTCTGGCCTCTTGAGCTTCCACCATTTTAATCACTCTGCCACTTTAGCTAGTAAGGTCAAACATCTGGAATGCCTTCCCTAAAACCTCATGGTCCTCCATTAAAATGCCCTTAAAACTTATCTCTTTGAAGCTTCTGGACATTTACCCCCAATAGTACCTCACATGGCGCAATGTCATATGTTGCTCCAAGAACTCCTTGTGAGTTGGGATGTTACATGACAGGAAAGAACAATGTAATTGAAAGTTGTCATTTTGTGAAGCCAAATCCAAGCATTGGCCAATTGCTGGATGAATTGGATTAACAATATTAAAGCTTATGACTGACTAATGTGACACTGAATCATAATAACTGGGAGGATGTGATGTTTCTCCATGTCAGTGTTGCGTTAGCTATCCACGATTGGTATGGTGGTGGGAACGTGGAACATGGACATGGCTCTTCTGAGTTAGGCCAGCAAGAGAAAATAACCAGCTGGAATTCCCCTTGCTACCAACTACCCATCGACCCTTCTAAGGTGCTGAAGGGAAGGGTCAGGTCTGTCTTGAATAGCAGTCAATCAATGGATCGCCCAGTGATCCTCACCACCTGGGCATGCACAATGGTGCCCGAGGAGCAATGGTGATAGTGGAACTGGGCTAAACCAATACCAGCGAGATGAGGAGGAGAGGGAGCCTTCATATTACAAGTTGGTGAAGCAAGGAAACAGATCAGTCCATTGCTGCCCTACAATCTTCCTTAAGGCATGCTCTCCATTACAGTTGAGCCATATTTTGGATAAGGAGCAAGTATAGAGGGTAAAATGACACTGAAGAGCAGAAACAAAATATCACAAGGGGAAGATTATAATGCTGCCTCTTGGGTGACTTGAACATCTGGCTAGAAATGGACTTGAAGAAAGAAATGCTTCTGAGCAAGTTGCCCAATAGGGAAATACATTTGTATGCTGGGCATAGTGACATGAAAAATAAAATATAGGTTTATTTCTACGGTTTGATACACATCAAGTCATCCATACTGCAACTATGAACTCCATCCAACAGTTGTCTGACAGATTAGCCCACATAACTCTTTGAAACCCAAAATTGTTGACTAAATACTGCTGCCGGTTTACAGCATCACTGTGGAGTTTCCTACATTTAGGAAACATGGTAAATCAATGTCCTACTCTTTGACACACAGGCAGTTCGAGAAACAGACTTGCTATGGTCAAACTGTTTAATACTCTTCATGCCAAGCACATTCATTATTAATTCCAGTTTAAATGCAGTGGGGATAAAAATATTCATTTAAAAAAAAAACTCAAATCAAGCACATCTAAAAATACTGCTCAGAACAAACCATATTTTAGCAACACCAGTGTGATATTCATTAATAAATAAAACCAGATGCACAGAACTGGGAGCAGAGGTCAAAAAAAAAGTTATATTAATTCAAGCATCATACATCAAAATGGATCACAACGGAATTGAAAAAATGCCCATTTTTCCTTTCAAACTGTGCAAAGAAAACAAGATCTCTTTTAATGTATCCATGAACACTTTCAATGCAGTAACTTTAACTGCATCATTTAGCTTGCATTTCTCATCCATTTGGAATTTCAAAGGGAGATAAATTGTCACACAGATTGCATTTTAATTAGGAAGAAGAAGGAATTTTACTGTTGAAATGAGACATTTCCTGCCCAGAATTCTCTATTCTGGGATAAGACGTGTTCAACATAGAGAAGAGATGCAAATTATACATAAAGAATTTGGAACAGGGAGGGGGTAAATTAGCACTGATTCCAATATTTGAAGGGGAAGTGGAATTCAGGCAAAAGGGAAATTGAGGTGTTACCTCCACAGCTTTCTCCATTTGGACAGAATTGGGATAAACACAAAGTATTTTTGAAGCCAGTATTGTGTCATCAATTATTTTCCCACCTTTTGTGCTCAGTGTTGACGGGAAATAATCTCTGGTCACAGTCACCAGAAACTGCACACAATGTAAAGAACCCTCCTACAATCTCTTAATAATGAGCGTTTACCCCAAGTTTGGTTCAGGACACTCTATTTCAATGTAAAGCTTGATCTATGTCAGTTTATCAGACTGCAGAGATACAAATGCCATTCAATACTAGACAAGGTGATCTGGATTTAGATTGTCGAAAACTTTGATTGCAGAACCTACTTCATTCCTGAGGAACATAGTTTTCATGGTAAAGAGAGATCTTCATCAATCCAGGCTGGAGTTAATCCCGGAGATCATCAGATACACGTTGTCAGCCACCACCTGCTGGCCTGGCTGGTTCAATCTGCAGAGCCTGCAGCATTTTATATCAGAGCTCTGGGTTTGAGCCCAGTGCTAGGCACTCTGGGTTTAAAATGTGGGGTCTTTTGACACAGTGGTGGCATCCCTGCCTCTGCCCCAGAGGAGTGTCAAAACATGCCTAGTCAAGTTCATGAAAAATATATCACCCACTACCTCCACTTTCAATCTCCTCCCACGCTGGTCAAGAACAATCCAAAATATTATAGTGGAGGTATCCTATAAAAGCCTTCCCAGCAGTAAACTGCACTTTAAATTATATGACACAATTGATTATTTTCCTTTGAACCTTTGAACTTACCTCCACCACTCCAAATTCTCAAACTTCTGCATTCCTTCAACCCTTGCCTCTTGTGTATCTCTAACACATTCCACCCCCCCCCCCCTCCCCCCCGGCTATCTTCTGTCAACTAGGCCTGAGCTCTGTTCCTCAACCATCAGTCTCTCTCTCTCTCTCTCTCTCTCTCTCTCTCAATGCACTCCTCCTCTTTGACCAAGTATTTGGCCTCCAAACCTAAAGACTCCTTCAATATTTATGCAAAATTGTAGTGAGGTTGTGTTTCTTTTGAAGTGCCTGGGGACATCTTACATTGAAATAGCCGCAATGAGATGCTGGAGTATCACAAACAACTGTGCAGTATCACTCCTCCTTCTGACTCTCAAGAGTGAGCTTCCAACCTCTTTGCCCTGTTTGTGGAGTTGGGAGTTAAGCAACTGAAAGGGGGAGTTGAGAGTGAAGAATGCTAAATGGTGGCTTCACAAACTACAAATGGGACTATAAATGCAGAAAGATCCCAAGCACCCAGGAAAGTCACTTATCTGTGCATCTCTTTATGGTTGACAACTAAGACAAAACTGCAGCAAAGGTGACAGCAATTATGAAGCCCAGAACCATGAAAGTATGTGAAAAATCAATCATTAGGCTTCAAGGTGTAGACCAAGCCAAACAGAAACAAACTACATTTGGAAATAAGCAAAGGACATTCAAAATTAAATACGACATCAGTCATCAAAAAAAAGGAGTATCTTTTTAAAATAAAAAAGTAATCTGGCATTAACAGGTTCAAAATCAACTAAGATTAAATGCACCACAATGAAATTTTACACTGTTAAAACTTCCCATTGTACCAAGGACAATTTCACAGGATACATTTGTGCAACTCAATAAATAGCAAAAGCTGTACTGAATTAATTGTTCAATTTCTTTTTAAAGGTGGAAACCTCATAGGGGATTGGTTAATGATTTATTAACTACTCCTGAAAAGAGAGGATTGCAATTTTGCCTTTTCGCAACAGCCAGAGATAAAGAAAATCATTATCTGAAAAAGGTATAGCTCTCTCTCTGAACGACCATACTGCTACTAATTACAAACAAAACAGCCTTCTACACAAAAATAAGTATGTTCAAAGGCAAATCCGAAGATAAAATATTTGCAATCCTAAATTGGAAGTGCTACTTATACAGAATTCCCCGTCGGTACAGAAGTAACCTGTGGAGCAACATTAGAATGGGAATGGAAAACCTATTGTAGACTCAACAATCCATGTCAACAGGCAGTGAAGAGCCCCTTCTTTAATACTAGTGTTCACACCACTGACGAAAAAAACTTCCCTGTTTTTTTTTGAAAGGCAATAAATATTCATAACTTTCGATGGGAAACATCAGCATCTGCACAGAGAGGCAAAGCCCTAAAGAGCACTCAAGCCTTATGCAGTGTTTATATAATAAAAATTTCACCAGCCCTACAGAGGAAGACTGGAGTTTCTCTTGTCAACCTTTTGCATCAAGTGCGGTGCCTGCTGCAGTTTGGCAAGTATCAGCCGGGAATGAGTAACTGCACCCGGTGGATTCGGAAATAGACGTTTAACGTGTTGCTAATCGCGTCAAACGGCATCTCTTAACCACTGAAATCCGCGCTTGCCTTTCGTTCGGTATTCAACAGCACACAGGGAAACTAAAATGGATCTGCTGAACAAGGGTTACCTCCCCGTCACAAGTGCTGAAATGCTGGACAGCTCCCTGCTTCCTACTGTCAGAGACGCATTATTGGAACATTGTATGATGGGCATGGAAACTAACCAAACGGGAGGACCACATCGAATGTCAAAGGCTGACATCCATGTCACCGGGAGGCGGGTCTCATCTAACTACCTTGAAATTAAGCAGTGCAGATAAATGTCAAGTGTGGCCACATGTCTGACTGAGAGAGTAAATTTCAGACTCAAAAAAAAAGTACAGGTGTTGCAACTGTTTCACATCCTCCAGCAACTTCTCGTGTCGACCATCTCACGACAGGTTAGAAGGCACCCCAACCCCTCCATTTTCAGTATTGCCAGTACAAATGGCGATTGCAATTCAGCAACACAACATTAACACTTAAAACAGCTGACCTTTATTTTTGCCTCCAACCCCTCCCCATGTAGCCGAGCATATAGCATTCAGGGCAACAGTATTTATCACTGTCTGCTTTACTTGGACACAGGAACACAGATAACAGTAATCAATGTGAATGGTACAGTAATTTTTCAACAAAGTCCTTTGGTCAAAATGGGAAGCGTCAAATGGAATTTGCAGAACTCATTTCCAGTTTAATATTCACATCCCTCCCTCCCACCTCCCTCCAGTACCCAGCTTGATGAAGTGAAGGGTCTTCCTCATCTTGTAACAAAGCCTGTTATATTCATTTGTCTTATCAGCTTATATTTGTGACTTGAACAACAATGCAAATACTGCAGCATGACGTATCCAAAAAAAAAATTTAATTCAGCTCAGAGGGAAGTGGATTCGGCTACAAAAAAAAAACATCCCAGCACTACAAACCCAGCGTTAGCAGAGATGCAAAATAAAAACTAAAAAAAAAATCCAGGCACAACAACGTTTAATTCCAAGCCCAAAACACACATTTTAGAAGTGATCATTAAGTGCCAAGGTAGAAAACATGTCAAGGGAAGGAGAGATTGAAAATGTTGGAAATAACACCACTTGGGTATCATGCCAGTCTCACATGCCTTTACAGAAACAGTTTGCTCCGTGGGACAGACAGATCTCATTTCAGAAATCAGGAGCAGCAATGCGCAGTTGCTCAATGGATCTCTCTTCAGCCAGTGTTTGCACTCTGTGAAATCTTGCAATGATCTTGCCTGCTGCAATGTCAAGATCTGTGACTGACAGGACAGATTGACATGTTATTTTTATATGCAGGAGGTGGTGGGAGGATGGAGTGGGGGGGGGGGGTTAGAAATTCATGAAAAGAAGCCATCCTCCTCTGCTCTGCTGTTGAAGCAACTAGTATATGATGCATGTGCACCACTGTTAACAAGAGCCTTCACAAACAGGAACTGCCAAGACGCAGAGCCTGGCAGAAATACTGAAGTGGGTGAAGGGATAAAAAGGTCAGATCTTTCATAACGGTAAGGAAATAAAACAAAATTATCCACTCACCCCTGGTAACGTTTTCTGCTCGTGCAAAGCACTCTGAGCTTTAAGGGCCGAATCTCTGGCACAGTATGTGAGGAAGGCACAACCTGTGTGAAAAATGGAGCAAGTTACTCAATACCATAAATGCTAGTGTACTCATTTTATTAAATGCTGCACAGAGAACACAAAAAAATTTGTCTCAGTGTTCACATTTCACTCCACATCTCCCTTTCCCAAGCAAGCAATTTTATCTCACTCCCCACCCAGAACAGCTTCCCTGTTCAAATTAAATCCAGATGCAGTAATGAAGTCGACAAAGTACAGAAAATGGCTTGTTTTACTAAACAAGCTCAGCTACAGACAGCCTTTTTCTTTAATGAGGCAGGTTTAAGTCAATGTCCAATTGAAACTTTTCAGTCAAATCACAGACCTCATTCAATCGGCCCAATATCAAGCTTCATATTTTACAAAAAAAGAAGCAATTGCTCAGAAAGGGATTTTATATCATAACTGTCTCAAGTTACACACAAGAGCACAGTCTAGGGCACAGACTTGATTTGCGGTAGGTTATTTCGACATCCAGTACATCAACTTAGCATGAATTCTTCAATATCACTGCAACACTCACTGTGGACAGCAGCATCCCTGGTCTGCAACCATGTACATTCAAATGACAATTAATGCAAGGGAGCTAGGAGTAAAGATTATTTCGCTGCAAAGACAGACACAGCAAGAAGACTCACCATGCTAATTCTTGCTGCCCAGTTAAGACAAAACAATGTCCAGACATTCCAGGCAGTTAATTCATCAAGGGCTCCTGGTAACTCAAAAGCTGAACTATACTGTGAACACATCTTATTAGTATGTATTGCAACAGATGTCAATAGTTTGGCTGCTTATCATGGCTGTTTAAGATCCAACAATCCGTCTCTTTATAGAACAAGAACAAAGCAGTCATTTGCTCGTCAGGTATGGCCTCATCAGCATCCCGTGTTAATAAGACTTGACTATAAAAGGGGTGCATTAATGTCCACAGTTTATTGTCCAAGCTAAAATTATTGACAACTGCAGTTACATGAACTCCAAAGCCCAGTGGAGGAGAACATATTTCCATTAAGATCTCCATCCCATTGATAATTTAACACAAGCTAAGGTCAGCCAATGCATGCAAATGATGATATTACTTGACATTTTTTTTTGTTCCCCAATTGTTTGCCTGCAATGCTATCTCAAGTCAGTGAATGAAAGGCTCAAGTCTACAGAGTCGTTAAAATAAAAACTCTCAGGAAGAAAGCAGAAACAGAGAGAAGAGAAAAAGTAAAAAGAAATCCCTCCTTATATACACACACACACACAGATACAAATAGACACAATCCACAGAAATAGATCTGAGCTGAAATTGCGCAACTTAACTTGAGGCCAAAGTGATTTACCGCAACAGAGCTAAGTCACTGTGGATCTGCATCTGTCATTGAAAGGCAATGTACTACACATGGTTCAGGATTCGAAGTACGATAAAAAAAAAACACCCACACACAAGGGTCCACGTTGAAGTGACAAATCGGACGAAAGTGGCAGTGTCCAACCCTCACAGACTCAAACCGGATCACGAGCTAAACAGAAATGGAATTTTGCAAAAACTTTCTCACGGTCTCACAGTCCGAATATGACAATGATGCACTTTAATCCCTAACCCTGGATTAACCAGACACAGTTACAAATGCTTCTCTTTTTTTAAAAAAAAAATTGTTTGTAAATTTAGCCGTTTGTTTTTACAAATCAGAAAGAGAAAATTGCAGGAAGGGAGGGAGGAAAAAGTGCAGCTCCGATTTGAGCTCTGCACACACACAAAAAAATACACAAACTGAAATAAACTTTTGAGCGTCCGTCATTTTCGGATGAGGGTCATGTTTAGATTTTTTTTCAGACATACTAATCAAGGCTGTCTAATTCCGGACATCAAAAAAAAAATCACATGAGATCAGGTCAGCAGAACACCGAATAAAGTGTTTGTTTTATTTCTGGACACAGAATGAGAGGGAGAGAGAGACAGAAAATCCACTCTCCAGCTAATGAAGGGAAATCGGCTGTTTGCAATTTCTCGGGAAACTTTCATGACAGGTCGTTGAAAAGTAATGGGGAAGGAGTGACACACGCAAAATTAAAAAAAAAACACAAAACCTTAAAGTGGTCAGACATTAGCAGTAAAAGCCAACCAGCCAGAGGGAAAAATAAAGTCAGCCGGGCTCTCTGTTATATTAACACACACACACACATAACGCTGCACCGGGGTGTCTTCATTGAACAGAAGGAGACTGGGAGCCACAGACCTTTGTGCATACCGGTGAAACGATCCTTCAGCACAGTCAATTCATAGATCTTCCCAAATTCCTCGAACAGCGGCTTTAGGTCTTTCTCCTCCAGATTGCGGGGGATCTGGCCGATGAACAGCTTGATGGCGTCGTGGTCTTTCATTGGGATGGTGTTCTGACTGCTGTGGTTCAAGCCGTTCATCCGACTGCTGCCGCTGTTGCTGTTGTCTAGCTGCACTCCGTTGGTTACAGTGGCCATGTTCAAGCGCTCTCTCTCTCTTTCTCTCTCTCTCTCTCTCTGATCGCTCACGTCAGCCTCTAACTAGGAGACTCTGCAAGTCCTGACGTCAGGATTGCATGGTTGGTGCCGAAACAAATGTGGCTGGATTCACACACGGTCAGGAGCCTTAAAGGTACAGGAGCCCTCTGTCCGGCTCACCCGCTAAACACACAGACACACACAGAGACAGACCCACCCCAACACAATCCAATCAGAACAAGAGGGTATGTGGGATTACAGTATACACACACACACACACAGATACCCCACTCCCATTCACAATTAAGTGTGTGCAAGAGGGTATGTGGGAATTCAGTATACACACACACAGATACCCCAATTAAGTGTGTGCAAGAGGGTGGGATTACAGGACACACACAGACAGACAGACGGATATCCCACTCTCCCAATACAATGCAGTGTGGGCAACAGGGGCCATGAAGACTAAAGTGGACACACACAAACATACACACACAGACCCAACCCAACACAATCCAATGTGAACAAAAGGGTGTGTGGGATTACAGTACACACACACGCACATCCCACTTCCATTCACAATCCTGTGTGTACAAGAGAGGGTGTGGGATTATACATTAAGCCCAGGTAGGGGAGACCAAAACTTGAGGGAATACATTTAAGGTGAGAGGGGAAAGATTTCAAAGGGACCTAAGGGGCAACCTTTTCATGCAGAGGGTGGTGACTGTATGGAATGAAATGTCAGAGCAAGTGGTGGAAGTTGGTACAATTGCAGTATTTAAAATGCATTTGGATGGGTATGTGAATAGGAACAGTTTGGAGAGATATGGGTCAAGTGCTGGCAAATGGGGCTAGATTAATTTAAGATATCTGGTCGGCCTGGATGAGTTGGGCTGAAGGGTCTGTTTCTGTGCAGAAAATCTTTATGACACGCACACACACACACAGAGGCACAGGACAAGCTTCCTCTTTAACCCATGTCTTGCTGAATCACTGCATCTTATAAAAACTCTTGGATTCATTCCTGAGAGTGCAGTGAAAGATGCAATGGTATAGATCATTGTGTTTTGTTTGCCAGACAAAATGAAGCATTCCATTTTCCAATTTATTCCCTGTCAGTTTAATTGTCGCTCCTTATCAGTGTGAAGTCATGGGGTACCTGACCAGCTGATGTCTGGAGTTGGTTGCAAGTTACTGTCATTTGTAGTACTCAACCTTGCACTCAGTCTGGATGAGATAGTGAGATACCTGAAACTTCATGCTAAATCACCCTCCTGGAAGGAAAAAAATACATACGTGTGAAAGAGAATGAAAAACTGAAAGAGAGAGAGAGACAAACAGAGTGACAAAATGACATTGCAATAGGCAGAGTGAGAGAATGATAGACAAAGAGAGAGAGAGATAGAGAGAAAGAGAGAGAGAGCATAAATGACAGGGAAAGGCAGTGAGAGAGTGAAGCAGAGAATGGATGGAGAAACAGGGTTGAACCAGAGAGTGAGAAAGACAGAGGCAGTAGAGAAAGAGTGAATGACAGATGCAGAGAGTTAGAACTAAATCACATCCCAGAATTTATGTACAATATCCTTACCTTCTTAGATAGGGGGCAAGAATTTGAATATCATCCGTACCAAACTAACCCTGATGATTCCAGTGCCACAATTTACAAAACAAATGGCACAAATTCTTAGTGAAGTACAGAGTGTGTGTATTCCATTACAATACCAGCACTGCTTATGAATGAGACCATACTGAGAATGGAATAATATAAGTCTTTTGAGTGTAGATGTTTGTGAAAAGGAGAGAATGGGCAATAACTTGAGGATAATGAACACATGTACCCAAGGTAATAGCCAATGGGATTCTTCTCATTTCCGGACAATAACCACTTGCAAATTAAATAATTTCCTCTGAATTCAGGAATTTCACATTAAACATGATTGAAATATATCCATGATATTCTATTGTGTATTCAGAAGAAAAGATTGCAGTGAATTTATTTAAAATTTGGCACAAATTGAATAGCCTTCTTCTGTGGAGTAAGTTTGTATAATACCTGCGCATTTTAAACCTGGTAGAGTTTACAGCTTTGATCATCAGATTACTGTCACAGAGGATGAAGGTTAGCAAGAAGCTGCATTGCTTTATGTCAATGCTTGCTATCTGAGAGGTTTCTATCTGCCTTTGGAAGGGAGTTTTAAACAATTGTACTGGCAATGAAAGCACTGGTATCACTGCTGACAAACTGCTCCTTAACCCACACGCAGACACCTTTAAAAATAGTATTGCCAATGGATTAAAAGGAAGAAACAGTCTTAATGATATGGCCATCCAGGTACAAAGATCGTTAAAATATCATGAACAAATACTGAAAATAATCAAAAAGGTTAGTGGAATGTTGTTCCTTACCCCCCCCCCCCCTCTCTCTCTCTCTCTCTCTCTCTCTCTCTCTCTCTCTATAATATATATACGTACTCACATAGAAGTCATGTTTCAACTCTATGAACCATTGGTTTGAACATACTATAGTATTGTTAGCAATCTGCATACCCACACTGTAGGAAGAATGTACTTTGTCATAGAGCCAAAGAGTTGTTCAGCACTGAAATGGGTCCTTCAGTCTCACTTGTCCAGACTAACCAGATATCTTAAATTAATCCAGTCCCATTTGTCAGCATTTGGCCAATTTCCCTCTAAACCCTTCATATTAGAAACCCATCCAGATGCTTTTTCTTTGAGGAGTGTGGTATAAATTTACCAGAATGATAGTTGGACTTCTGGAATTAAATAATGAGGAGAGGTTACGCAAATTAGGATTACATTGCTTCCAATTTGGAAGATGAGAGATGACTGAATCAATTTTTTCAAGTTATTAAGGGGAACAGGTAGTTCAGACGAATGTAAACTACTTCTGCTGGGTAGGGCATCCAGGAGAAGGAGGAATGGGTGAAAAAGTTAGAGCGAGACCTTTCAAGACTGAAGTTTGGAAATACTTCTCTACGCAAACAAATGGTGGAGATGTTAAAACCGATAGAACTATGGATGCTGTAAATCAGAAACAAAAACAGAAGTTGCTGGAAAAGTTCAGCAGGTCTGGCAGCACCTGTGAGGAGAATTAACATTTCAGGTCCAGTGACCCTTCCTCAGAACAGGGACCCTTCCTTTCTTCAGATGAAAATATTTAGCTCTCTTCCATAAACAATAACTAATACGAAGCCAGCTGTGAACCTTTCTCTGGAAATCATCAGTCAAAGTCGTTAGGAGGTTATGGGGTATATATGGTTCACAGATCATCCATCATCTCATTAAGTGGCAGAATCAGCTGGTGAAATAAAATGAATCTGCGCTGTACCTTATCCTGAAATTTCACCGTTTCATCGAGAGTCATCGGTTTGATCGAAAAAAATTTAGCATTGGAAAAAAGAGAGATATGTTGCAAAGCCTTTCACTTGGGAACTCATCAGTACAAATGCAAGAATGCCAAATTTCAAACAGGCACAACAATTTATACTACCAGAGAAGACCGATAGGATAGCAGGCTCAGTCTGCTTAGCTGAGGTATTGCCTTGGATGGGAATCTTAGACACTTTAAGCCTCTGGGCATTACAAAAAAAAAGTGTACAATATTAATATATTTCTTTAATTACAAAGAATGGGTCCGTGAGTTTAAATGTCTATCACTTTTGGTAGCATAACTGGACGTTGTACAAGCTGAACTGATTATCTGAAATTATTTATTCAAGTAACAATTAACTCACCCGGGATTGTTGAGCTAGCGCTTAATTATGGGATCACCACCAACTCAGTACAGCAGTGCTTCACAGGAGGTTCCACAGCACTGAGGATGTCACCGAGAAAGGGAACGAACCATCATACAATCCAAACTCCCAGCTTGACGAACACGCCCACAACTGTGGCATCACATCTAAGAGGAGACATTGTATTTTGGGTTTGACAAACTCCGGTCAGTTGAGTGCAGTAATGTAGTCAGTACTCTGCCTATGCTGAACAGTCAAAGGAACATGTGGTTTGATTCACTCAGCTAATCATTGGGATTTGCAGCTTATATATTTAGGCTTTGGGAACAGTTAACAATCGATAGACAGATTACCATATTATTATCTGAATACCTTTTTAAAAGAAAAATGCCAATCCTTCTAAGCGTTAAAGGACGTAAATATCTTTGATCAACCTGTTCAGAGATATTAATGCACACCTCTGAAGCAGGTGGGATTTGAACCGAAGCCTCCTGGCTCAGGAGAAGGGACATGATTCCTTGCCTCAGTGTCATTCCTGGTACCTTCATGGCCAGCAGAATGATATAACAACAACAATGCTCTAGTACACTCTATATAAATGTCCCCATTCAACACTGTTCTATTCCTTCAAAATCTACATGTCTCAGCTTGTATTTAGTCATATCTGTCTCCCCAACTTTGTTTCCACTTTCTTTTGGTATCTCTCACTGCACAGGTAAAACACAACAGTTGCACATTCCCTCAGAGTCCCTGCTGCTGCCAACATTGAGATTGGAGAGAGTTTCAAATGGACCAGGAACTGTACCATTCTCTTGTTGTCACTTTGCCTGACCAAAGCCACCAGGAGGCACACTTGAGTAATTCAGAGGGCATTCCCTCCTATCATATTAATATATACATCCACATATCGATACCAAAAAAGCATTTTTTTCATTGCTGAGGAAATTCACTCTTTCGGAAGAATCTTCCCCAACTCACTCAGCAGTATTGAGAAACTAAATTGCAGAATACATTTTGCATTGTGCTCAGCAGTGGCAGGGGATAGATCAGCTGGATGAGGAACCCTGCAGTTACCAAGTGTGTAGCCAAGTTTTTAATTGCTGTGTTGAAAATTGAATACAGGTGAATATTTGAAAGTAGGTTTGTGGTTTGGGATGTCTAGCTCCAAACGTCAAAAGAATTCTGTTTTTCATGGCACACCAGAGTTTCAAAGACTTGCTGCATTGAGCTTCTCCTAGTGTTATGTATTGTTAAACATAACGAGGGGAGGACCCTTTTAAGAGAAGGATTCACCAATTCTCTGATCCATAATGGCACAATGGAGTGGCGGCACGGTGTCACAGTGGAATGGGCAGCACGATGACTCTGTGATTAGCACTGCTGCCTCACAGCGCTAGAGACCTGGATTCAATTCCCGCCTCAGGCGACTGACTGTGTGGAGTTTGCACATTCTCCCCGTGTCTGCGTGGATTTCCACCGGGTGCTCCGGTTTCCTCCCACAGTCCAAAAATGTGTAGGTTAGGTGAATTGGCCACGCTAAATTGCCTGTAGTTTTAGATGAAGGGGTAAATGTAGGGGAATGGGTCTGGGTGGGTGGCACTTCGGCGGGTCAGTGTGGACTTGTTGGGCCGAAGGGCCTGTTTCCACACTGAAAGTAATCTAATCTAATCTACAAAAAACCCCTACAAGTGTGGAAGCAGGTCATTCAGCCCATCGAGTCCACACTGACCCCCCCCAAACAGAATCCGACCCAGACTCACCCCATCCCTGTAACCCTGCATTTCCCATGGCTAATCTACCTAACCTTTACATCCACGGAAATTATGGTCAATTTAGCATGGCCAATCCACCTAAACTGCACATCTCTGTGCAAACCAGAGTGGAAACCAGAGCACGTGGAGGAAACGCATGCAGACACAGACTGAATGTGCAAACTCACGACAGACAGTTGCCCGAGGTTGGAATGGAACACAGGTCAGACTTGAAACCAGGTCCCTGGCACTGTGAGGCAACAGTGCTAACCACTGGGCCATTGTCCTGCCCCAATATGAGGCACATATGTCAGAAATAAGCCAGACATAATCTTCAACCTGATAAACCAGTCAGCCTTTATAGCAAAAGGGGCATCATTCCTCTTTGACAATATTGGTGTGTGAAGATGGTAGGGTAATGGTGGTGGTAATGTCACCGCACTGGTAGTCTGGATGGACAGACTAATATTCTGGGGAGTGAGGGGACACAGGTTTCAAATCCTACCACAATAGACACTGGAATTTAACCACAATTGATAAATTTGCAATTTGAAGCCAGTCTCAATCAATGACAACTATTGATTATTGTAAAATAAAACTATCAGGTGCACGAGCATTCTTGAGGGCAGGAGGTCTGCTGTTTTTAACCAGTCTGGCCGACATAATGTGATTGGCTCTTAACTATCCCTTCAGACCAAATTAGGTACAATAAACACCAGCCCTGCCAGTGATCCTATGTCAAGAACTGCAGCACACATCCTTTATGTACACTATTATGTGCACACACATCGAGTCATCGAGACACAGATACAGACCCCTCGGCCCAACCTGTCAATGCTGAATATAATCTCAATCTCATGCAAAAATAAATAGAAATAATATAAAATAAGATCAATGTGTGAAGCAAGCAAAGTGATTAACGGAGAGGAAGTCAGAAGCAAAGTTGGGTCAGCTGGTCCAACTCAATACAAGAGGTGGTCTTGGAACTGATTTTTAAAAAAGGCAGGCAGTGGAATGCAGAGATTGACAGAGCGAATGGAAAGATGTTGTGGCTGAAGCCATTGCCATTGGTACACATCAAACCATCCCAGTGCAGATGGCAACCATTTGGCCCATCACGCCTGTGCATAAAGGGAGGAGGAAATCAAAGTCAGGTTGGGGGAGGGTTGAAGACAAGGGAGTGCTGTGGGACCATGAACGGATTTTAGAGCAGGCCCCGCATGTTTTGCTGGCAAGGTTGTGGGCCAGGGTTGTGCAAGACCTATGACATTGTCAATTGCACACCTATCTTTTTCCAGCTGACAGGGTGAAATGGATTATCAACCTGGAACCCAAACTGAGAGAAGCTTTTATCATTAAAGAAATTTAGTCAGTTTTTTGATACACTCATCGGACACAAGTGTTGCTGTTTGAGTCTGCATTTGTTGCCCTTACCTAGTCACCCCATCAGAAGGTGATGGTGAGTTGCCTTTCTGAACTGCTGCAGTCCATGTATTGGATATACACATAATGCCCTCAGGGAGGGAATTCTAAGTTTTTGACCCTGTGACAGTGAAGGATCGACGATATATTTCTAAGTCAGGATAGTGAATGGCTTGGAAGGGAACTTGCAAGTGGTGATGTTCCTGTGTATCTGTTGCCCTTGTCCTTCCAGATGGAAGTAGTCGTGGGTTTGGAAGGTGCTGTCTGAGGATCTTTGGTGAATTTCTACAGTGCATCTTGTTGATAATACACTCTGCTGCTCCTGAGTGTCGGGGGTGGAGGAAATGGATGCTTGTGAATGCAGTGCCAATTAAGTCGGCTGCTATTTTCTGGATGGTGTCAAGCTCATTGAGTTTTGTTGGAGCTGCACCCATCCAGGCAAGTGGGGAGTATTCCATCACACTCCTGACTTGTGTCCCTGTGTAGATGGTGGACAGGCTTTGGGGAGTCAGGAGGTGAGTTACTCACTGCAGTATTCCAAACCTCTGACCTGCTCTTGTAGTTGTTTATGCAGTGAGTCCAGTTGAGATTCTGGTCAATGGTAACCCCCAGGATGTTGATAGTGGGGGAATTCAGTTTTGGTAACAGCACAAGGTTAGCTTGACACTTATTGGTGATGGTCATTGCCTGGCATTTGTGTGGCACCAATGTAACTTGCCACTTGTCAGCGCAAGCCTGGATATTGTCCAGATTTTGTTGCACTTGAATATGGAATGCTTCAGTATCTGAGGAGTTGCGAAATGTGCTGAATATTTTCTCACCTTACAATGGAGGGAAAGTCAATGATGAAGTAGCTGAAGATGTTTGGGCCTAGGACACTACTCTGAGGAACTCCTGCAGAGATGTTATGGAATTGAGATGATGGACGTCCAACAACCACCACCATCTTCCTATGTGCCATATATGACTCCCACTAGCAGAGACTTTCCCCCCTCAGATACCCATCGACTCCAGTTTTGCTAGGAGGGTTCCTTGATGCCAAACTTGGGTAGAATGCAGCATTAATGTCAAGGGCTGTCACTCTCACCTCCTCTTTGGAATTCAGCTCTTTTGTCCATGTTTGAACCAAGGCTATAATGAGGTCAGGAGCTGAGTGACCCTGGCAGAACTCAAACTGAGCATCACTGAAAAGTTTATTGCTGAGAGGTGCTGCTTGATCACACCGTTGATGGCAACTTCCATCATTTTACTGATGATGAAAAGTATGCTAATGGATGGTAATTGGTCAGGCTTGATTTGCCCTTTTTTTTATATACAGGACATATCTGAGCAATTTTACACATTCTTGGGTAGGTACCAGTGTTGTAACTGTACTGGAAGAGTCAGGCTAGGGGAGCAGCAACTTCTGGAAAACAAGTCTTCAGTGCCATTGCCAGAATGTTGTCAGGGCCCATAACCTTTGCATTTTCAAGTACCTCCAAGTCTTTCTTGGTATCACATGTAGTGAATTGGGTTGGCTGAAGATTGGTATCAGTAATAGCTGGAGACCACTGCAGGAGGCTGAGATGGATCATCCACTCAGCACCTCTGGCTGAAGTTTGCTGCGAAAGCTTCAGCCTTATCTTTTGCCCTGATGTGCTGGGCTCTTCCATAATTGAGGATGGGGATAATTGTGCAGCCTCCTCCTGCAATGAGTTGTTTAATTGCCATCACCATTCATGACTAGATGTGACTGGACTGCAGAGCTTAGATCTAACCCGTTGATTGTGGGGATTGCTCAGCTCTCTCTATCATTTGCTGCTTATGCTGTTGGTATGCAAGTAGTCCTGTTTGGTAGCTTCAGCTGATTCACATGTCATATTTAGGTATGCCTGGTACTGCTCCTGGCATGCCCTCCTGCACTCTCCATTGAACTAGAATTGATCCCTAGGCTTGATGATAATGGTTGAGTGGGGAATATGCTGGGCTGTGAGATTGCAGATTGTGCTGGAGTACAGTTCTGCTGCTGTTGATGGCCCACAGCAGCTCATTGATGCCCAGTCTTGAGTCTATCCCATTTAACACTGTGATAGTGCCACACAACATGCTGGAGGGTATTCTCAATGTGAAGGCGGGACTTTGTCACCACAAGGACAGCATGGTGGTCACTCTCACTGATACTGTTATGGACAGACACACCTGCATCCAGCAGATTGGTAAGGATGAGGTCAAGTATGTTTTACCCTCTTGTTCTTTCCTTCACCAACTGCTGCAGACCCAGTCTAGCAGCTATGTCCTTTAGGACCCGACCAGCTCGATCAGCAGTGTTACTGCCAAGTCACTCTTGGTGGTGGACATTGAAATCCTCCCTCCAGTGATTACATTTTGTACCCTTGCCAGTCTCATTGTTTCCTCCAAGTGTTGTTCAACATGGAGGCGTATTGATTCATTGGTCAAGGGAGGGTGGTACGTGGTAATCAGCAGGAAGTTTCCTTGCCCATGTCGAAACTGAAGCTAAGCAACTTCATGGGGTCCAGAGTCAATGTTGAGGACTCCCAGGGCAACTCTCTCCCGACTGTATGTCACTGTTCCACCACCTCTGCTGGGTTTGTCCTGCCAGTGGGACAGGACATATCCAGGGATGGTGATGGTGGTGTCTGGGACAGTGTCAGGCACGATTCCATGAGTATGAATATGTCGGGCTGTTGCTTGACTCGTCTGTGAGATGACTCTCCCAATTTCGGCACTAGCCCCCAGATGTTAGTGAGAAGGACTTTGCAGGATTGATGGGGCTGTTTCTGCCATTGTCTCTTTCAGTGCCCAGGTCAATGGCAGCTGGTCTGATAGGCTTCATTTCTTTGTTGAGACTACATAAGTGAATGTGACAAGTGAGTGGCTCATTTCAGAAAGCAGTTGAGAGTCAACCACATTGTGTGGGTCTGGAGTCACATGGAGGCCAGACCAGGCAAGGATGGCAGTTTCTTTCCCTGAAGGACACGAATGAACCAGATGGCTTTTTCCAACAATAGTCAATAGTTTCATGGTCATCGGTAGAATCTTAATTGCAGATTTTCTTTTGAAACTGATTTCAAATTTCACCAGCTGCCCTGAGGAGATTTGAACCTGTGTTTCCCAGAACATTAGCTGAGTTTCTGGATGAGTAGTCCCACAATAATACCACTAGACCATTGCTTCCCCAGCTACAGACTGGACCCTACAATGAAAGACAGTCCCACTAGAAATTTCCAGACAAGTTTCTGGTATTCTGTATCGAATCGATCTACCAGGCATGTTATAGCAGAAACGTACAGGATAAAACCCAGAACTCACAATGCAATAGAACTTGTGCTGGCTGGAGTTAAACAATGATCACAAGAGCTAATTTCACAGTAGAAAAAGTGCAGAGAACGCTTCAATAGAAGAGAAATAAGCAACTGTAGGGGAAAGAAAAGTTAATGAACAGCATTACTTAAGTGCAATGTCATGAACGGGATCATCATATCAGCAGAGTCAAAACATAGAAAATAGGCACAGGAATAGGCCATTTGGCCCTTTGGGACTGATCCCCCATTCATTCTGATCATCCAACTCTAGTTATTGGAACTGGGCAGAGATCTTGAATGTAAAATTTTTATACATGATTGGATGGAGATGAAGGTCAGTGTTAACTGGAGGACACAAACTTGTAACAAGAACAAATAAAACTTATACCTTGCTACTTTTAGAAATTTGGACAGCAACTGAAGAAAATAGAAGCCCTTGAATTGTGGATGCTGAGTCACAGAGTCATAGAGATGTACAGCGCAGAAACAGACGCTTTGGGTCAACTCGTCCATGCCAACCAGATATCCCAAACCAATCTAGTCCCATTTGTCAGCACCTGACTCATATCTCTCTAAACCCTTCTTATTCATATACCCATCCAAATGCCTTTTCAATATTCTGTATGCTAAAATCTCCAGATACTGCTTTGAGACAAGTGAAGTGCTCAAAATTGCAATAGCTTAAGAACTCCAAAAATGACATCCAAAACAGAAAATGTCATTATTTTGGCCGTTTGATCAGAGCTGATAAAATAGGGATTGAGAGCAGGGTACAGGGTAGCAGAGAAAGGGATCTACAGAGATGCAGATGCCAGCAGGCAAGAGCGAACAACTCCAGTGGTGCCCACGTGAGGTTGGGGGAAGGGCAGATGACTGTGACTGACCACATCAGCAGAGCCCCTCCCAGAAATGACTACAGGCTACAGCAACCATGCTACTGCCACACTCCAATGTGAGAACACGGAGTGACAACAGTCACATGGAGGCATCATCTTCCTTTTGAGATGTTAAACAACAGGAAACATCCCTCTCTCCAGCAAATCACAGACCTACTTCAAAGGAAAAGGGGTGAGATGGAATGGCTGAGTGAGTGCGAGGGGAAGAGAGAGAATGGATGGGTGTGAGAGACAGAGACAGAGAGAGAAGGAGGATGGGTGGGCATGATAGAGAGAGGGGATGGTGAGTGAGAGAGGGGGGAGAGGAAATAGAAAGGTGAGGGGAGAGGGAGAAAGAAAGGATGGATAGGTGAGTGAAAGAGAGAAAAAGGGAGAGAGAGATAGAATGTGTGTGTAAGAGAGAGACCGCAAAGATGGGTGGGTTTGAGAGAGAGAGTGGATGGCGAGTGATAAAGGGGAGAGAGAGAGATAGAACGGGGATGGGTGAGGGAGAGAGAGAGAGAGAGAGAGAGAACGGGGATATGTGTGAGAGACAGAAAGGGACACACACATAGAGAAGATAGATGAGAGAGAATCGTGACTGAGAGAGAGAGACAGGGAGGATGGGTTAGAGAGAAAGTAAAAGAGAGAATGAGAATGAGAGACTGAGTGAATGTAAGGGTGTGTGAGTGTGAGAGTGTGAGTGAATGAAAGAGAGGTGGGGGCCAGGGGGAGAGAGAGAGAGAGAGAGAGAGAGAGAGAGATAGATACACAGACAGACACACAGACAGACACACAGACAGATCTATTTACCCATCTCCTGGCCAATATTTATTCGTCTATAAAACCTGAAAAGGAACCAACATCATCTGGCCATTATCCTGTTGCTGTTGGTGGGATCTTGTTTTTCTGAAAATTAACCACTGCACTTTTTATCCTTCAAGAATTTGAATGAGCTGCATTGGCTGTAAAGTCCTTCAGGAATCATGATAATCAGAAAAGGTGCTACATAAATGTAATTTACGAAAAACAAAGGAAACTCTTCGCATGCACGAGAACAGCTCAGCTCCATTATCACTGCTTAAATTACCCTATTTTCATGCAATGAATGTCAGCTGTCCCTTGTGCTGAATCCACTCCTGGACCATAGCCAAAACAGGTTTGATTCTGAAATGCCATTTACAATATGTAAGCCATTAATGTTAGTTAAAGGCAAGATGCATTTCAATAAAACAGACAGAAGACAAAAGATTTTGAAGGCAGACAAACAGTGAAGCGAGAGTGGGATGTCACACAATGATCCAGGAGGCAAAAGGAAGCGATGATGAAGGTGTTGCGTATTACGACAGATGGATTCCACAATCATCTCATGCTCCATTTGCCCCACCCCACCCCCACTCCGCTCTTTGTGGTCCGGTGGTAGATCTTGCCAGCACATACTTGATGGGGCTAAACTTAACAAAGCACCCCCTACTGCACGTGTGCGACATTTTCATTTCATTCAGCAGCCTTCACTGTGGCCACATGGCGAGAGAGTGCCAATTATCTGCCAATTAGTGCCAAATTATAGGCAGCTGTGTGCGGTGGGCCCATGCCCATGACCAAGTGAGTTCACGTCATTTCCCAGGGATTTTCCTGAGGGAATGAGGAGACAGCCCCTTATTACTCACTCTGGGCTTATGCGAGAGTGGCAGTTGTGTTGGAAGTTCAGTGCTGACTGACAGAATTTTAATTTAAATGATTTTTGTTCCAACTATGTTTGCATTCCTGGGGCATTGGTCACGTGCTGGCTTTGAGATATCCAGCGTTGAGCACTGGTGAAGCAAAGGTCACATCCACACTCCCAATTAGTACTGCCAGGCTTCTCAGTCTTTTCCAAAATTAAATTCAACATGAACTTAGGGACAAAGGAGCTGCTTTCTCCTTTAAAGCTGTGTCATTGCATGAGCCGAGTACATTTGCCAAATGAAACTTGGGTTGGACCTGAGCAGGGGGCATACACAGATCAATGATAGAGACTGCGTGTGTGAGCGATTTCATTATTTCAGAAATAACAGAGAGTTGTGAACACAACCCAGTCCACCACAAGAACCAGCCTTCCTTCCATTGACTGCATCTATATTTCCTACTGCCTCAGGAAACCACCAACAAAATCAAGGACAATATTCTCGGTTATACTCTCTTCCATCGGGCAGAAGACATAAAAGTTTGAAACCACCTACCAGCAGATTAAAGAACAGATTCTTCCCTGCTGTCATCTGACTTATTTGATTTGATTTATTATTGTCCCATGTACCTGCTTTCAGTGAAAAGTTTTGTTTTGTGGGCTGTACAGGCAGATTATGAAATACAGAGTGATGGAATACAGCAAGAAATACAATGTTTTGGCGGCAAGGACGGTGTACAAAAGCAAGATCAACATCAGATTGGAAATTTGAGAGGTCCATTCAACAGTCTAATAACAGCGGGGAAGAAGCTGATCTAGAACCTGCTGGTTCATGTGTTTAAGCTTCTGTATCTCCTGGAAGAGGTTGGAACAGATTCTAGGAGAAAGTGAGGACTGCAGATGCTGGAGATCAGAGCTGAAAATGTGTTGCTGGAAAAGCGCAGCAGGTCAGGCAGCATCCAAGGAACAGGAGAATCAACGTTTCGGGCATAAGCCCTTCTTCGGGCTTATGCCCGAAACGTCGATTCTCCTGCTCCTTGGATGCTGCCTGACCTGCTGCGCTTTTCCAGCGACACATTTTCAGCTTGGAACAGATTCTAGCCAGGGTATAGATGGAGTCAATGGATGGGAGGTTGGCTTGTGTGATGGTCTGGGCTGTGCTCGCAGCTCTCCGTAGTTTGTTATGGTCCTGGGCAGAGCAGTTACCATCCCAAGCCATGATGCATCCAGATAGAATGCTTTCTATGACGTATCCATAAAAGTTGGTGAGAGACATTATGGACATGCCGAATTTCCTTTTGAATGGATGTCTCAAGTTGATCTTTCTCTGCACCCTCTCTGTAGCTGTAATACTATTTTCTGCATTCTTTTTCTATTATCCTGATGTAAGGTATGATTTATCTGCCTGGCATGTAAAGCAATACTTTTCACTGTAACTCGGTACATGTGACAATAGTTAATTATATGTTTGACTGAAGATACAAGCCAATTATTGACCAATCATGATTTTGGAATGAAGACCCACACAGCAGACAAAGCAAAGGAAACTAACTTTATACCACATTGACGTGATTCAGGGCTGCTGGATCATGCAAAGTTTCAGCTACTCAGGGCTCTATGGCTGAAGGTTGCGGGACCAGATCCTGCTCCAGAGATTCAAGCCCAGGCTGGCCGTCCCACTCCAGTACCGAAGGAGAATATAGAATGAGGAGAAGGAGAAGGCATTCAACCCCTCAAGATGGCTCCACCATTTAAAATAATCATGGCTAATCACATCTTGGCCTCACTGCCCATTCGCTTTAACCCGTTATTAATTCAAGATCTATGTCCTCCTTAAATTCAGTGTCCTGGCATCCATCAGACTGTGAATTCCACAGTTCCACAAGCCTTTGACAGAATTCCCTCCTCATCAAGGTCCATATTACATCTGCCACCCCTTATCCTAAGACTGTCACCTCTTACTCTAGATTGTCCCCCTGGGAGGGAATAGCATCTCCACATCAACATTGTCAAGTCACGATAACATTTTACCCACGTTATTTCGATCACTTCTGATTCTTCTCAACTGCTTAGAGGGCTGCCTTTCAGACCAGATTTTAAATCTCTCAGGCGAAACATTCTGGAAGAAAAATGTGGAGTTATTCCTGGTGTCTGATGAATAATGAGAAAAGAAATTCATTCTCCTGTTGCACCTTTTCCTCCTAGTCCTTGTACCATCAGAATTTCTTTGTCTCCCACAATGACCAAACGACCCCTCAATCTCCTTTGAGTCAATGTGAAACAACCCCAGCCTGCCCAACCTAATGTCAGAGCTAAAATCCCTCAAGCCTGGACCTGTTCTGGTAAATCTCCACCGCATCCACTCAAGAACTCTTATGTTCATTCTCAAGAGTGGTGGTGGGGTTTTAACATCACAAATATGGAAACATCTCAAACCTCATGAAGTTTGTGTGAACTCCAACTGTTACGAGCAATGCAGGCAATCGAGAGCCGGTAGTGATTAGGAACACCCAGGGATCTTCCTTCATATCACAGTCCAACAACAGTGTGCACCATTACACCACTAGGGCTTTCCCAGCAAATCCTGGTCCATCCTGGGAGACAACAGCTAGCACTGCTGCCTCACAGTGCCAAGAACCTGGGTTTGATTCCAGCCATGGGTGACTGTGCGGAGTTTGCACATTCTCCCAGTGTCTGCGTGTGTTTCCTCCGGGTGTTCTGGTTTCCTCCCACAATCCAAAGATGTGTAGGTGAGGTGAATTGGCCAAACTAAATTACCCATAGTGTTCAGGGTTGTGTAGGATAATAGAGTAGGGGAATTGGTGTGGCTGGGTTACTCTTCGGAGGGTCAGTGTGGACATATTGGGCAAAGGACCTGTTTCCACACTGTAGAGATTCTATGACTCTATGAAATTCTAGAGTCCATGAATGTTCAGGTTAGGTGGATTAGCCATGGGAAATGTGGGGATAGGGTGGGTCTCGGTAGGATGCTCTTCATAGGGTCTATACAAACTCAGTGCACCAAATGGACTTTCCTGCACTGTTGGGATTCTATTCTATGTTTTCCCATCTCCTTGGACCAACTTTGGGGATGTTGCATTTTTACAGGGAATGGCATTAAGTAGGATAGAGCAAATAAGATAAGGAGAGACCTTTCAAGGTCCATACTACCCGCAGAAACAAACGTAGCCATTGCTGCAATGTACAAAATAGCACTCTGAACCACAAGACACAAATGCAAAGACACAGAGCCACTGTGTCACCCTAACCTGGGAAGGATGTGTACACCTCAAGTCTCATATCTGTTATGGACCAGACCAGACCTCCTCAATTTAACTTGAGAAGGTAGCTGAGACCCTAACTTTTTCTTATTTTAAAGGTAAATATGAAGTGTGTGTTCCAGATGTGATGTGACTGATCAAACTACTCAACATTAAGCAAAACACTATTTAAACACTGTTGTTAAAATACAAATAAAAGAAGGAAGAGCTCAGAATAAATTAACTCTACTGGAAAACTTAATTGGTAAGGTACTGTATCTATTATTCAGTTAACTGTTCCAATATAGTAACATTCAATAAACACACCCCTTGGCTAAAAAAGGAAAATTTAGACACAGATTCTCACATGCAGTTCTCCCATCCAGGAGGAAAAAAGTCCAGAGAAAATTCAGAGAGAGCAGTAGCCAGGAGACATTCACTGAAGCTTCCAACTCTGTTGAAACCCCAAATAATTACTGATGTTACTGAGCAATCAAAACCCAGAAATTCAGGCTGTTTAGTAAAAAAAAATATGAAGGCCTCGCAAGCTGTTCACTCAAGCAGCCTTGGTAGACCGCATGGTACCTCTGCCTTACAACCTCTCTTCAAAACAAATCAGGACAAAACAACTTCTTAAAGCCACAGCATCATCACACATCCAAGGGCAAGCTGAAGTCAAGCATCGACAAAGAAAGGAGGGCGTGTCAACGAGAAAAAGTGATGAAAGAGTAAATCATGTAAAAAAAATGAAGTATTAAACTTAACAATCACAATTAACATTAAAACAGCCTCCCACTTCCCCCAGCACTATCAGCTCCCACCCGTGACAGAGACTGTAGGACTTTTCAGTGAGGATTAGAGTTGTGCTGGAAATGCACAGCAAGTCAGGCAGCATCCACAGAAGAGGAAAATTGATGTTTCAGGCAAAAGCCCTTCATCAGGATTTTTGCCCGAAACATCAATTTTCCTGCTCCTCAGATGCTGCCTGACCTGCTGTGCTTTTCCAGCACCACTCTGATCTAATCTCCAGCATCTGCAATACCCACCTTCGCCCTGTAGGACTTTTCAGTTGACTAAGAGTTCACTTTTTAAGAGTGTGTAAGCAAGGCACCTTTCACCACAAAGGGGCTGCCTTCAAACAAGAATATTCTCTGCAATATACCCCTCACAAGTACAGCCTATTTCATTCTTTCTTCGTGAGGAACTACTGTTGACACTAACGAGTGAACATGCCAACCAGTAAATGCAGTCATTGTTGATTACTTCTGGTTATCCAATACTCAGTCAACCTTTTATAAATAGATTTGTAATTTTAAGACTAACACTTCATTTTTCTTATGCGATATACTCTTTCGTCACTTTTTTTCCCCATCTAAAGATAGCCTGTTTTGTTCAGTCTTTGTTTTAATGCATTGAGAGAGGTCTCTGCTTGTGTGTGTGCTCCCTCATGTCAGTAAAGCCAGTTGGCTTAATCTTACTCGTGTGTGCACATGCAGAGTCAGTCATAATAACAATAATAAAGTTCATTAGTGTCAGCAAACAGAATCTATGCTGTCAACCTCAGCAATGCTGAAATAGAATTACAATTAGCATATGTTTTATTGTCACATGTACTCCAGTACAGAAATACAGTGAAAAGTTTACAATGTCACTTCTTATGATGTTATTTCAGGTACAAAGTGCCTGGGTACAAATCTTAGACACAAATGAGGAATAAAAAAAAGGTAGTTGCATGACTTTACAGTGATTCATAAAATATGTTAGAAATATGACACAGTCAGTTCTACTATAACGAGACACTACCGTTACTGTGCAATCCCATGTTATAAGAAAAATGTGTAATAGCAACACCATTTAAACTAATGGGGCCAGAATTGCATTATAACCAATACACGCTTTAGAAACAGTGCCCCCAATTCATCAACTGTGTTGCAGCAAATTTGCAGTAACGAAATATAGCAGAACGACCTGTAGTTAAAAGGGTCGACATTACAGTCAGATAAACAATTTACAAATAAACATTACATTGCAGTAACTCAGCACAGGGACTTCCATATGTGCTCTGAACGCCCATGCCAAACCTCAGTCTAACAACCATCCTCACTCCACTCCAAGCCTCCAGCCCCCCTCTCAGCTGCTTCAAGGTAGGTTTTTCTTTGGGATTTGCCTCCCTCGTCAGCCTCCACTCCAGGACTGCATTCCCCCACACCGACCTCTGGTCCAGGACTCATTTCCCCATGCCGCCCTCTGCTCCGGGACCTGCTTCCTCATGTCAGCTCCCACTTCAGCTCTCATTTCCCCCATAATGGCCTCTGTTCTGGGATTTACTTCCCCATAATGGTCTCCGGGACTCACCAGCGTCAGAGTCCGGTTTAGAATCACAACCTCCATTCAACTTCGGGTAAGTCCAAGTCAAAAATTGAAAAAGAAAATGCTAAACAAAGAAAAGAGAGAGATACAAAAAAAGGAAAAAGAGAGGGCGGAGCAGAGGAACACCATCAGGAGCATTTTACTCTGGTGCCATCTGGCCAGAAGTCTGGCGCCATTGTTACTATTAATGCCAACTGAATGGCATACTGCTAACACAGTGGTGCATTCTTTTAATTCATTCAAAGGATGTGAGCACAATGGCTGTGGCCAGCAATTATTTCCTGTATCTAATTGCCTGGAGGGCAGTTCACAGTCAACCACATTGTGGAGTCTAGAGTCTAGAATTAAGGCCACGTTTACAATTAAAAGGCAGTCAATTTGCATGTCACAAATTGTGTGTGTGTGCGTCACAATGCATTAGGCTATGTGGAGGTTCGAGGTGTTTGTTTGAATTAAACTTTGAATTCAGTTAGTCAGCAGGTGAGAATAATTGATGTGTGGAAAACAACCAAGAGACGGTGACAACTTTGGGTCTGATGGAGCTTTTTGTTATTCATTCATAAGAGGAGAGTGTCACTGGCTGGGTCAGCAAATTTTGCCCATCCCTAATTGCCCAGAATGCACTTAAGTGTCAACCACATTGTTGTGGATCTGGAGTCACATGTAAGTCAGACCAGGGAAGGATGGCAGTTTTCTTCCCTTTGAAGTCCAACGATAAAGCCAGACACACAACCGAAGGAGAATAAATGCAAGCTCTATCCTGTGTAATGCAGTCTATAATTGTCTTGTGCTGAAAACTAGTCCCAAAGTTAGCAAGAGGTAAAACAGCAGGAAGATTTGTTTAACTTGATACTAAAGAAGTAACTCAATAGCAATCCTCTCAAGAAAAGGTAGTTGACTTCCAAAGCTCCACTCTTGCAAAGTTATCAACTCGGTTGCATTTTGAAACCATTAGTGGCTATTGGAAGTCATGGGTCTTTTGTGACGTTTTAAACTATAGCACAAGGGTCACAGAGACGGCTGTGGCTGAGCTATGGATTTCTGGATTGAGTGTTGAGGTTTAAAAGAAAATCAGAAGGTCACTTGGCCTCAAGTTAAAGAAAGGATCATCCTGGGACAACAGCTGAAACCCTGAAGGGAAGTCAAGTAAATGCCAGACATACATTTTTCTGGGACCAAACTAAGTGTATTTTCAAGAGTTTACAGCATAGATCTTTAAAGATTGAATGCTATGTTAGTATCACTTGCTTACTCTAATTTTTCTATTTCTATATGTGATAAAGTTTGTTTTTCTTCTGAAAAATGAAATCATGCGACAGTTCTGTCAGTTAATTCATGAAGTTCACATCTCTTCTTTAAATGTTAATGGTCCCTAACAGGTAAGTTATTTATAACACTTATTATTTATGTCCTATAGTTCCAGATACTACCACAGGTGAAATTTGCACCTACCCTATCAAAATACTTCATTATTTTAATGAACTTCAGTTTCATCACCATTCAGTCTTTACTCCTCGAGGGGAATAAAAAGCCCTGCCTGTTCAATCATCACTACTATCACTACTGGTTGTAATGGCTCAGTTTTGTGTTTTCTTTAAGCAAGCTTTTGTGTATCATCTCCTGTGCCTCTGAATTCTTGCAGTTATAATGCACAACATTCCAAATTTGCTCAAAAAATCAGGGAAAGTCACTACAGTGCTGCTGGATTGTTACAGAAAGCCCAAATGATTTTCTAAGGTCTTCAGTAACCAAAACGTACAGGTGTAACGATACTATGGCTTTAAGAGGTGAATTTTCTCCTGTCTTTTTTTGGAAGTAAGGTTTTATAGACAGATGTACAGAGCTGTCTGTTGAAATTTGACAAAGCCTACGAGGTATTGGGTTTTTTTTTAAGTTGGAACAGTAGAAGCAGCCTGAATGGGTAGGGCAAGCCCCCACAGAACCAGGACTTCTAGTTTTTGCTTTTCCGTGGAAGTTGCTGGGGTCTTGAAGCTGTGAGGAAACTGTTTTGCTTCTGTCAGTTACACTGAAAACTGGGGGTTCTCTTCCTGCTGCCAGAATTGCACATGAGACGTTCAGTTTGACTAAATTTGCCTTTTACCAAGGCTGTAGTTATGGGATGTTACAATATTGGAACAGTTACTGTTTAGTCGTTAAATAATCTATAATTCTGTTAAGTTTTCCAATAGAATTAAGGTATCCACTTTTTCTTCTTTCTTTTGTTGTATTTTAACTGTAGTGCACAAATAAAGTGCGATTTGCTTAATGCTGAGTAGTTTGATGAATCAAATTGCATCTGCAATGCCATGTTTGAACTTATCTTAAAAATAAGAAAAAGTTAGGGTAAAGACTGTCCTCTGAATATATTTTGAGGGGATTTGATCAGGTCCATAGCACATGGTCGGGTCTATACACATCTACAGGCTCAGATCCATGACATTGATACTTGTAGTTAACCTGTTCAGGTGCATTATAACATTGGGAGGCACGGTGGCATAGTGGTTAGCACTGCTGCCTCACAGAACCAGACCTACCTCAGGTGACTGTCTGAGTGGAGTTTGCACATTCTCCCCGTGTGTGCGTGGCTTTCCTCTGGGTGCTCCGATTTCCTCCCACAGTCCAAACATGTGCAGGTTAGGTGAACTGGCCATGCTAAATTGCCCGTATCGTTAGGTGAAGGGGTAAATGTAGGGGAATGGGTCTGGGTGGGTTGCACTTCGGTGGGTTGGTGTGGACTTGTTGGATCGAAGGGCCTGTTTCCACACTGTAAGTAATCTAATCTAAAAAATATATCTGGAGAAAGGTGAGACATGAAACTGGAATCATTTTCAGTTGTAGCAAGCGATGACAAAGTTTCTCATAACAATTGAAAGATAGGCGCTAAAATGTCAGCTTGCCCCTGTTTGTGACCTGCCTGGATGTAACAGTCAGTTTTAAGTCAAAAGTAGTTTTCCACTCCGGGCATACAGCAACTAATACTGACATAAACCACTGAAATTCATTTTATATTAGAGAATGAAAGCAGCAAGCTTTATATAATGTAATCCAGCACAGGAGTCAGCTCTTTGATCCATCAGGGATGTGCTGGAGCTATGTAATGAGTCCCTTCCTGTTTCTGCACAGCCATGTGTACTTTCCCAGATCTAGCACTTGTCCAACCTCCTTTTCAAAGTTATGATTGGATGTGCTTACTCTAGCCTTTCCCGCAGTACATTCCTGGATGACAAAACACTGCAGATATTTCCCTTGCCTGGTGTCATTGGTTCTTCTGCAAATTACCTCGAATCTGTGTCCTCCGGTTATCAACTCTGCTGCCATGGAAAACTGCTTCTAATGACGCTCATTAAAACCCTTTGTGATTCTGAACACCTCTCCCATCTTCTGAAACAAAAACTAGGGATGCATATTTGCAGCAAGTCATGGAGATCTTTGGCCTTTGATTGCCAAGCCGATGCTCAGTGTGCATGTACCAAAAAAACAAAATGATACAATCGCTTGCAAGTCGGCAATGGCAGCTTGTTAAGTAATTTGTTCACCATCAAGATCACCAAGTGCTCAATTCTAACTTGGGTTGACATATTCCCTGGGAAAGCCTTCGAACCTGTCGTAAGGAATTGTTTGTCTTGCCTGTGATAGCAGTGCTTGAGCTAGTAGGTTCAAATGGAGTGGCCTCAGAGCAGCTGGAGAATATCACACTTCTCCTGAGAATAGATGTGGATAGCACATATCAAATCCTGCTGTCAACCTTGCCCATTAAGCTGCCAGCTGTATCCTTTCTGCAGTCTATCAGCTTGCAAAGTGAAAGCAATAAACGGGGTTCATTTCCAATTAGCTCCATTCCCTACTTTCTGACAGAAACATTCCCTTAAAGTCCAACCCTCTTCCCTTCTCACTGCCCGATGCCCCAAAACAGGCCTGCTTAGGTGACTCAGTGATGTTCATCTTTCCGTTTATTATACAACATTCGCTGCTCGCACTGAGCCTCTTCTACAATGAAGAGACCAAACGTGCTGGGTGACCACCTTGAGGAACATCTCTGTTCAGGCTACAAGGAGTGACCCTGAACTTTCAGTCACTGTCACCTCAATCCTCTACTTTGCTCCCACTTTGACCTCTCTATCCTTGGCCCACTTCAGTGTGTACAGTGGCTACGTTTTTAACGGAGGATACTTCACTGCGAGGCCCTGCAAGATTTCGCACTGCATCTGACCAAACCCACCTCGTTAGTCTGAAAATAAAGGGTAAGCCATTCAGGGCTGAGATGAGGCAGAATTTCTTCACTCAGAGAGCTGTGAGCCTGGGGAATTCTCTCCCGCAGGAAGCTGTGGGGGGCAGTTTGGTAGACCTATCCAAGAGGGAGCTGAATGTGACCCTTGCAGTGAAAGGGATCAAGGGGTATGGGGAGATGGCGGGAGTGGGATACTGAGATTGCATGATTAGCCACGATTATATTGAAGGGCCAAATGGCCTACTCCTGCACCTATTTTCTATATTCCTATTAACTACCTACCCCACTCAAATGGTGTTCCATCCATCCAACTCCAGCCCTGCCTTGGCACCTGCCACTTAGTGGATATCTGCCTACATCCCTGCTACCCACCCCATATTGAAAAGGTCACCAAGCACCTGAACTGGCACTGGCATTCCAAAGCTGCCCTGGTCGGTGATGGGCATGGGTCAAAGAGGGAGGAGTGGGAGAGGATGGTGCTGCGATTCTCCAATAGAAATCGGGTGGACCCGGAGGAGGGGGTGCTAAGGGGGTGGTGGGGGGGGGGGGGGGTTCGGGGGGGATGGTGTCCCTCTCCCAGGAGGACTGGCCCATGAGGCCATGCCATCAGGACATGCCAACCTGGTCCAAGGTCGCCACCCAGGATCAGTGCCACCTCCATGTTGCAGAGGAACAGCCAGAGGTCCCCGCAAGATTAGTGACCTTTCCTCGCTGTGCCCAAGATAAGTGCCACACTCTTGTCTCTGTTACCTCAATCTCTGCTACTGAGCCTAATGCTCAAGTGAGGCTCTCGCCCTGACTTGGCTCTCACTTGGCCCCACAACATCTTCTCTCGCCCCACTCTCAGCCTGCCACATCACAAACCCTGCATGCTAACTGCACTGCCTACTCACTCTGTCGGAATACCCCACCCACTATTCCATCACCTGTACAGCCTACACTGATTCCCTCACATCCTCTCGTGCCAGAAGAAAGCAGCCCACACCAGGGCAGAATGGACCTGGAGGGCTGCCTGACACCAGGCTCCTTTACCCTCCTAGGAGGACATAATCCCAGTCCTTGCAGGAAAACACCAGGATATCTCCTGTGGGGATACCAGGATACATCTGTGTTGGAGGCTGAAGGATGACCTTATAGAGGCTAATAAAATCATGAGGGGCATGGATAGGATAAATAGACAAAGTCTTTTCCCTGGGGTGGGGGAAGTCCAGAACTAGAGGGCATAGGTTAGGGTGAGAGGGGAAAGATATAAAAGAGACCAAAGTGGCAACTTTTTCACGCAGAGGGTGGTATATGTATGGAATGAGCTGCCAGAGGAAGTGGTGGAGGCTGGTACAATTGCAACATTTAAGAGGCATTTGGATGAGTATATGAATAGGAATGGTTTGGAGGGATATGGGCCGGATACTGGCAAGTGGGGCTAAATTGGGTTGGGATATCTGGTCGGCATGGACAGGTTGAACCAAAGGGTCTGCTTCCGTGCTGAACATCTCTATGACTCGAACTAACATCTTTGTATGTACAGCTTATGTACACAATATAGACAGTCAGGCAGAGTCACAACATTGTGTACACACAGCATATGGAGCCCTTAAAAAGGTGAACTCTCTTCAAAAGACAAATCACACACTTGTCACAGACCTTCATTGTTGTTCTTCCCTTGTCACTTGTCAAAAATCTATAACTTCTGTTCTCCCAATTAGGCTGAAAGGTCACAAAATTACCGCATTTGTGGCATGGTGGCTCCATGGTTAGCACTGCTGCCTCACAGCTCCACGGGTTCGATTCCATTCTCGGGTGACTGTCTGTGTGGAGTTTGCACATTTGTCCCATGTTTGTGTGGGTTAGCTCCGGTTTCCTCCCACAGTCCAAAGATGTGCAGGTTAGGGTGGATTGGCCAAGGGAAATTGCCTATAGTGTTCAGAAATGTGCAGGCTGAGTCGATTAGCCAAGGGGAATGCGGGGTTATGGGGATAAGGAAGGGGGTTGGAATGCTCTTTGGAGGATAGGTGTGGATTCGATGGGCTGAATAACCTGCTTTTGCACTGTAGGGATTCTATAACATTAACTGTGTTCCATTTTCAACAATTGTTGCTAGACCAACATTTTCAGTTTTTATTACAGGCTTCCAACATTCTAAATAATTTGCTTTCCTGTTTGAGTGATTTCCAACTTGTCGTTACCCAAACAGGTGATGTCCAGAAGAATTAACTTCTAATAAAATTCTTAATAATTCCCAACTGACATTTCCTCATCAAATTTTCACCCACTTCAAAGAAGATCTCAACTCCTGCTGCACCATCCTCCAAAGGTATAACTACTGTACAAGGCAGTTAGTGCCTGAGAGAGTTTAACAAAGACCACAAGATAACCCCAAATCATCAGGATATACAGGAGCATTCCTGGAAGAAGCTAACCCAGTTTAGAGCTAGTTACAGAAGGAATATTCCCAATGTGAATTACTTGTACATTGAGCCAGATATCTCACAGGACAACATCATAGAGGATTTCAAGACTAGGGAGCATAGTTTTAAGGTTAGAGGAGAGAGATTTAAAGAAGACATGAGACTTTTTTTTGCATGGAAGGTGGTTCAAGTGTGAAATGAACGTCCTGAGGAAGTGGTGGATGCAGGCACAATTATAACGTTTAATAGACAATTAGATAAGTACACGAGTAGGAAATGTTTGGAGGAATATGGGACCGGAGCAGGCAGTTAGGATCGGTTTAGTTTAGTTGGGATTATGTTCAGCATGGACTGGTTGGACCGAAGGGTCTGTTCCCATGTTGTATAACTCTATGAATTGCAAATGCAAAGTGAGTCACTATTACACAATATGTAATAAACCCATTCACTATCCATCAAGATTAAGCCTATCCTTTGCTGATGAATATATTCTTACCCACATGATATCAGGAGCTTATACCTGCAAAAAAGATTTGTGGTAGTGAAACCAGCCAAAGCTTCTAAGCCCTTCGTTATAATATCGTGGGGGAGGCAATGGCCTAGTGATGTTATTGCTGAACTGTTAGTCCAGAGACCCAGGTAATGTTCTGGGGACCCAGGTTTGAATCTGCCATGGTAGAATTTGAATTCAGTTTTTTTTAAAAGACTAGAATTAAACGTCTAATGATGACTATGAATCCATTACTGATTAGTGAACCAGATGAATTTTTTCAACAATGTCCTTTAGGCAAGGAAATCTGCCATCCTTACCTGGTCTTGACTACATTTGACTCCAGACCCACAGCGTTGTGGTTGACTTTTAACTGCCCTGTTGGCAATTACAGATGGACAATAAATGCTGGCCTGGCCAGTGGCCCCACTCCTGTGAATGAATTTAAAAAAAATCACTTTGCAGGCACTATTTGAAACTTTTGGAGCTTGATCTTGGAAGAATTTCAGACAATCCTGCGGGACATATCCTATTCCCCAGTTCAGGAAGTTGGATATAAATTGAACCCATTAAAATCTGAAACAAACACAGAATACTGGAGAATGTCAGCAGGTTTGGCCACAACTGTGAAGAGGGAGAAAGAAAGGAAAAAAAAACACAATTAACAGAGTTCTGAACCAAAGAGTCATACCGGACTCAAAACATTAATTAAGTTTCCCTCTCCACAGATGCTGCCAGACCTGCTGAGATTCTCCAGCAACCTCTGTGTTTGTTTCAGATTTCCAGCATCCACAGTATTTTGCTTTTATTGCTATTAAAGTCGAGACTGGCTGAAACCCCTCAAATTACTCCCCGATATTATTTCTGAGAAACACATGTCAAAGTGTATTTAGCAAGTGAAGTACTGAGGCAGTCTCAGTTGTTGCAATACACATAAAATGCAGCATTAATGGGATGTGAATACACTCAGACCATCTGCGGTCAGAAGACGGAGCTATCACAGCTCAATGCACAGCAAGATCCCATAGCTGAATGTTTAATGCAACAATGCAATTAATTAACATCGGCACTGGACATCGCTAATTAAATTGAGAAGATCTTCATCAATAGGCAACCCAATCTACTAATAGAAACATTGTCCATCATCAATTTGGCTCTAAAATTCTAGATCATCTATTTTAACATCATTTTGCTGCACTATTCCCATGTCCCTTGGTGTCATCTGTACTGTGTCTAGAAATTCAATCTTGAACACATTTGACATCTTAGTTTTCACCACCCTTTGGAGCAGACAATTCCAAAGATTCACCACCCCAGAAAGGAGAAGGACAGGCCTCTGTCTTCGTCAATGGAGCTGAGGTGGAGAGGGTCGACAGCATCATGTTCTGAAGAGTCACGATTGCCAACAATCTGTCCTGGTCCACCCAAGTCGATGCCACAGTCAGGAAGGCACAACAACGCCTCTTTTTCCTCAGCAGGCTTATGAGAACCCTCACCAACTTTTACAGACGTACCACAGAAAGCATTCTATCTGGGTGCATAACAGCTTGGTGCAGCAACTGCTCTGCCTTGGACCATAAGAAACTACGTGATACAGGTACACGTGATAACAATAAATCAAATCAAAGAAGAAATTCCTCCTTCTCTCAGCCCAAAATAGAGTCCTCTTTTTCGGACACTGAATCACATGATTGTGGACCCCCCACCCCACCCCAAGGCCAGGGGAAACATCCTTCCTGCATTGATCCTGCCATGTCATTTAAGAGTTTTGGAGTAAATGGATGCATGCCCAGAAATAAGATTGTCAGCATCAAAAACCCACAATGTCTACTTCTTAATGGCAAGCTAGTCCAGCCTTTTGATGGTTAAGAATTCGGTTGTGAAGTGATTGAGCCAAACTTAACATGCAAGGAGTTTTCAAAGTTCATGATCTTAGCTGCGCCTGGAGCAACTATCAATTAGATAGCAGTTCATTTCCTGAGATAAGTTGCATGCTAAGTCACTAATGGACTCTATTTTTGTGTAAGATAAATATTAATAATATTGGGTAGCACGGTGGCTCAGTGGTTAGCACTGCTGCCTCACAGCTCCAGGGTCCCAGGTTCGGTTCCAGCCTCGGGCGATTGTCTGTGTGGAGTTTGCACATTCTCCCTGTGTCTGCGTGAGTTTCCTTCGGGTGCTCCGGTTTCCTTCCACAGTCCAAAGATGTGCAGGTCAGGTGAACTGGCCATGCTAAATTGTCCATAGTGTTAGGTGTATTAGACAGAGGGAAATGAGTCTGGGTGGGTTACTCTTCGGAGGGTCGGTGTGGACTGGTTGAGCAGAGTGGCCTGATTCCACACTGTAGGGAATTTAATCTAATCTAAAAGAGGCACAAATTGTGAAAATTGCAACCTCCGTTCTCTCCATTGTTACATTCAGTGCAAAACATTGTTGAATTAATTCTTATTCGTAAAATCAAATGGGTACTTCAGGCAGGATGCAGTGTCACAAAGCTGGTCCTTTTTTTCCTAAAAAGCTGTTCCTTTTCTCAAGGATACTGTGTCCTTGATCTTTTTCAGAGGTGTCATAAAACCCTCCTGGCTCCGATATGGACAGAAATGATAAAGGATGTAGAGCGGCCTTTTGTTTATATGTAAACAGATGAGACTTCAGGCCAAAGTGGTCATGTTTTAGAAGTGACCTGTATAATGAAAGGAAAGTGGTCAGCTCTGGAAGCAAAAGCTCAGTCCAGAACTAGTTAGGAGTTCAGCTGTGTGGAAACAGACTGCTAAACTCTCTCTCTCCTTCTGCCCTTCTAACTTCAACATATCGGCACTTGTTCCATTTTACTGTTTTTCGAAGGGGGTTTGCTTATTAGGACTTTATATTTATTCGGAACAGCATAATTAAGTCTAGTTTGGATAGACTGAGTTCTGTAGGAGTTCTTTATTCTGTCCTTTGTGTTTCATTGTGTAATTCTGTGAATGAATTTTTGTCTGTTTTAAAACCTGGTCGTCAACCTCGGTAACTTTGGGTAATTTTCACTGTACGCTTACCAAAACAAATTGCAAAGTTATGGTCTGGGCTGCCTGCTCTGGGCTGAGTGCTTTGGCCTAATCCACAACAGTAGCAATCCATAACGGACAAAACAAAAGTTGTGCAACAATATATTGGGATTCTCAGGAATAGTGTGGCTGAATTGGAAGTGGGAAAGAGGAAGGAATCCGAAACATAGGGGGAAACATCAGCTTTAAAACAAGGCCAAGCAGATATGAATCAAATGCTAACCAGCCAAAAGAGAACTGAAATTTATAAATGTAAAAAGAAAAATGGAAAGTCAGTACAATTGACAATTCCTTGTAACAGTTCATTCACAGAATGTAAAATAATCCAAACGTAGAATGTGGGAGTTCTTTCAAGCGCATATATGATTCAATTTAGATTTGTTATGCATTATTTATTACTTATTCTATAATGATTTATTAAAAGTTAATAATTAGGCAGTATGCACTTGGGCGCTTTCTTTGAGTTTGTTTCTACTCAGTATCATGGAACTTGTGAATTACATGAGGCAGCTTCAAGGGAGCTCTTTCAAAAGGGAGCTGGTCACCTCCTACTAACAGCATAAATGTTTAACAGGAATTGAAAAGGATTTCATTCCCATATTCCCAGCTTGAAGCGAGTTATAGGACAGTACAAAGGAAACGAAGAGATAATTGGGTAAAGATGGGAATAAGCGAACAAATTCCAAATGGATCGTTGGGCACGTTTATTGCAATGTTTTTGTTACATATCCAACAGACTGGGTAAACTTATTATACACAGTGTGACTAACACTACACATAAATGTTAATAAATGTATATCGATACCAATATCTAAGAGATGACCCAATGAGCAACACAATCCTTCTGAGGTACCAGAAGATTGAGTGTTGCCCCATTGTTTTAAAACTGCATGAGGGATTGACCAATTGATTGATCAGGCCAGCTTCAATGTTCTGCAAATTATTGAATTCAACTCTGAGAAACACAATCAACTATTTTTTTCTTACTTATCTGTTCAGTAATTTGTTCAGCCAGCATTTATTGCCCATCCCAAACTATCCCAGAGAAGGTGATGGTGAGCTGCCTTCTTGAACCACATGCTTTAGGACTGTTAAAGGAAGAAGTTCCAGGTGAAGAAATAACAAGAAGTTTGCAAGACAAGATAGTATGAGGCTTAGTGGTGGATCAGTAACTGCCTCAGTGACTAAGGTACAGTGTCATCAGGGTAGTTTGTATGATCGTGTTACAAGATTAGAGTGGTGCTGGAAAAGCACAGCAGGTCAGGCAGCATCCGAGGAGCAGGAAAATCGACATTTTGGGCAAAAGCCCGAAGGATGGGCATTTGCCTGAAACATCGATTTTCCTGCTCCTTGGATGCTGCCTGACCTGCTGTGCGTTTCCAGCACCACTCTAATCTTGTCTCTGATCTCTAGCATCTGCAGTACTCACTTTCGCCTGGTCTTGTTACAGCCAGGTTTTGTTTTTTGTGGTAGTTACAAAAATGGTGAAGCAGAGTGATGCAGTACATGTTGTCCAAATGAATCATAGAATCCCAACAATGTGGAAGTAGGCCATTAGGCCCATCGAGTCTACACCAATCCTCCGAAGAGCATTTCACCCAGACCATCACCATCCCCATAACCCTCCATTTAGTATGGCCGATCCACATAACCTGCACATCTTTGGGCTGTGGGAGAAGACCGAAGCACCCGGAAGAAACCAACACAGACACGGGGAGATGCTAACTCCACACAGAGTCACTCAAGGGTGGGATTGAACCAGGATCCCTGGCACAGAGGGGGCTAACCACTGAGCCACAGTGCCACCCCAAATCTTGGTGAGAATTTGACAAGATCGCATGGACTAGACTGGTCAGGGAAGAAGAAACCCGCAGGATAGAGTGATATGTGACAAGTTGAATCCATAATTAATTCAGCAAAAGGAGACAAAGAGCATTGGTCAATGGATGTTTTTGAAACTAAAAAGTAGTTTTCAGTGATATTTCACAAGTCTCTGTGTGGAGTCCTTTGCTTTTTGTTGTACATATACGAATGAGTTGGACTTAAATCTGGGAGGCATGATTAAAAAACTTTCAGGTGACACAAAATACTGCCGCAGAGTTAATAGTGAAGAGGATAGTTGCTAACTCCAGAAACAATGTTAATGGTTTGGTTGAGTTTTGATTATAGAGGTGTTAACCGGAGATGTGAAAGACATCACCATTTTCAACCTAACCCTTTCTCGTCTGGGTTCAATCTTTAGCTCTGCCTTGACTTTACCAACTTGCTAGCAGGAGGGCGAGTCAATACATTAGCTCTACACCAGGAAAAGTTAAAAATCACACAACACTAGGTTATAGTCCAACAGGTTTATTTGGAAGCACGAGCTTTCAGAGCGCTAGTCCTTCATCAGGTGGTATACAAGAAACAGCAATTTACAGGGGAAAGGGACAGCAAAGCCAGTCCCCAAACCCTACCATTCAACAAGTTTTCAGGGAAATGAGGACAAACCTCAAATCCCAGTTTCAATCATCACAAAACAGTAACAATGACAAGTGCATATTAGACACTCCAATTACATAGAAAAGTACATAAAACACAGCTACCTTCCCCCAGCAACCCACCCGTCCCTCCCACCTTCCGCCCACTCTAAGGTAGCCCACCCTGTGCCCCTTCCGGCTCTCGGTCCAACCTGACACACCTAGTTTCCTTTTATATCTGACAGCCATGGCTCCCTGATTGGCCCAAGTTAATGATCAGAGATCTCATAGTCAATAAGATCTACTAGCCCTTATTCCAATTGTTACAGCTTTCCTTCTCAGGAAGTACACTGCATAATTGCTACACCCTAACTTATGTTACAGAATCCTGACAGGTGGATGGAATTAAGATTCAGATTTAGCATGGTCCAATAAAATGGGACTGAAGGCAGAATGACCATCGCCTTTTCTTTTAAAATACACACAGCTTCCTTCCTGCACTGTATGCTTTCTGCATGAGTGCAATGTAGAAAGAAAACAAATCAAGCCAAGGCATTTCAAGAACAGATAACAGAGATTAAAATTCACAGGATATGTGCCAATTTCTTAAATAACAAAGAAAATTGGCGAGCTAAATACGGACAGTCATCCCAAACTCAAACCATTAACTCTGTTTCCATGTTTCGAGATGGTGCCAGAACTTGCAGAGTTTCTCTCAAACTTTCTGCCTTTAAGACTTCCAGCATCTGCAGTATTTTGTTTTTAGTTAAGCCTCAATAATGTGGAGATGTCGATCTAGGGGTATAAAATTAGAGAGTACATTATTATAGTGTGGAAGCAGGCCATTCAGCCCATCGTGTCCACACCGACCCTCTGAAGAGCATCCCATCCTGACCCCACCCTGTAACCCTGCAGTTTCCATGGCTAATCCACCGAGTCTGCACATCTCTGGACACTATGGGCAATGTATCACGGACAATCCACCCAACTGCACAGCTTTGGACTGTGGGAGGATACCGGAGCACCCAGAGGAAACCCACATAGAACACAGGGAGAATGTGCAAGCTCCACACAGACAGTCGCCGAAGGCTGGAATTGAACCCGGGTCCCTGGCACTGTGAGGCAGCAGTGCTAACCACTGAGCTGACCAATTAAAATCATGGAAATGTATGGCGCAGAAATGGATTAGCAGACGCAGTTTAAAACACATCCCAGCACCTCGTACTCAATTTTCCATTGCTTCAAATATTTGTTCACTCTCCCCTTAAACAGTTATAAACTATTTGATTAAAGTAAACTTAATTTAACTATATAAATATGAATGTTGACCAAGAAAGCTTCAGGATTAACTAACAGAAGTTGCTGCTCTTTGCTGTACAAAATGGAAACTCAACACAAATTTAGGAAGTATTCAACTCAATCCAATGATGTATTACATTTTCATTACTCTACAATTATGCCCATTCACTGAATTTCCCTGTATTTACCAATGGAGGATAAATCACATTTCTTCCTTTGGATAATCCTGCAGGACATGTGCAATTGGAATCACTATTGTCTGTGACACTTCATTAATTGTTCATTTTAAAACAAAGATTGATAGATCATAGAATCCCTGTGCAAACAGACCATTCGGCCCATTGGTTCCACACCAACCCTCTGAAGAGCATCACACGCAGATGCACCCTCTTCCCTACCCCTGCAACCCATTTCCCATGGCCAATCCATCTAACCTGCACATCTTTGGACTGTGGGAGGAAACCCACACAAACACATTGAGAATGTGCAAACTCCACATAGAGAGTTTCCCGAGACTGGAGGCAAACCTGAGTCCCTGATGCTTTGAGGCAGTACTGTTGACCACTGAGCCCCTGTGCCACCCATTATGATTGAGAGTTGAAAGCATCCCTGATAGTGTCACCTAAATCCCGCAGGGATGTCGATGCAGTCACTGGAGAGAGACTATTCCAACTCGTGGGAGGGTCAAGAACCTGAGGACTCCAATGTCAATGGTACAGGAGACAACAAAAACAATCACTTCCTTTTTTTAAGTGCAGTGGGCTATTGGAAGCTGAAATGAGTTATCTGAAAGCATTGTGACCATGAAAAGAAATTTGATGAGCACTCGAAAAGGCTTTTCTTCCCAGGGCTCAGGAAAAGGGTGAAGTAATGGGAATGATCAAAATCATTTCTGCATACAAAAAAGGGATTCATTCCTGGGTGTGTTTCATTTACACACACACACACACACACAGAATGTGGTTTTATTTATTATTGTCACATGTACCTAGGTACAGTGAAAGGTTTTGTTTTGTGTACAGTACAGGCAGATCATACCATACAAAGCACACCAGAGGAATAAAGTGGAGTGAGGAAAACAATGTTACAGCTTCAAAGAAGGTGCACAAAAGATGAGGTCAACATTAAATTTGAAATTTGAGATGTCTGTTCAGAAGTTATTAATAGCAGGGAAGAAGCTGTTCTTGAATCTGTTGGTACGTGCGTTTAAACGTTTGTATCTTCTGCCTGACGGGAGAGTTTAGAAGAGATTATAATTGGGGTGGGAAAGGTCTTTGATTAGGTTGGCTGTCTTTCCAAAGGAGTGAGAAAGTTTGATGGAGTCAATGAATGGAAAGTTGGTTTGCTTGATGGACTGTGCTATGTTCATTATTCTTTGTAGTTTCTTATGGTCCTGGGCAGAGCAGTTGTCATACCATGATGCATCTAGATAGAATGCTTTCTATGGTGCAACTATAAAAATTTGGTAAGAGTCTTTATGGACATGCTGAATTTCCTTAGCCTCCTGAGGAAGTAGAGATGCTGTTGTGCTTTCTTGACTGTCACATTGTGGATGGAATTGCTCATGATCTTTACTCCTCAGAATTTGATGCTCTCGACCATCTCCACTTCAGTTTCATTGATGCAGACATGGACGTGCCCTCCACCCTGCTTCCTGAAGTCAACGAGCAGCTCTTTAGTTTTGCAAACTTTGAGGGAGAGATTGTTATCTTTATACCGCACCACAAGGCACTCTATCTCTTTCCTGTATTCTGTCTTGTTATTGTTTGAGATCCGGCCTACAGTAATGGTATCATCAGCAAGTTCGGATAAACTTCAGTCACACAGTCAGGAGTGTATTGGGAGTAGAGTAAGGGTCTGAGTATGCCAGTGTTGGGGATTGTCGCGTAGGTGGTATTGTTGTCTATCCCCACAGATTGTGGTCTGTGGGTCAGAAGTTGAGGGTCCAGTTGCAGAGAGGGGAGCAGAGACTTAGGTCTCAGAGTTTGGAGATAAGTTTGGTTGGAATTATGGTGTTGAAGGCAGAGCTGCAATATCCTTGTTTCCAGATTTTTCATAGATGAGTATAGGGCCAGGGAGATGGCATCTGCTGAGGTCCTATTGCAATAGTAGGCAAATAATAACTCTTGGGTCAGTTTTCTCGATATTTTTAAAATCAACCCATTCAGTGTATCGGGGCAGGCAGGATATGAACCCAGATCTTCTGGCTCTCTGGTAGGGGAACTACAGCTGTGTCATAAGAACTCTCTTGGGTCTGCTTTTGTTTTGAATCCACCCGTTGAGTTGTTAAGAAAGACCCCTGTGCAGGCGAGAATTCAACCCAGGTTTCCTGGCTCAGAGATAGGAACACTACCGCTGCATCATAAGAGACCCTCTACTCTGGCTAGTATACCCCCAGGTGGTCTCCCATCCTAGTACAAACAAGGGCTGAGTTGGCTTAGCTTCAAAGATCAGACAAGATTGGGCATTTTCAGACTAAGCCGGGGTCTGTTTTCTCTTTTTATATTCAGAAGAATACACACACACACATACACAAAACGGCATCTCCACCACCAAATCACTATAACCTTTTTTTCAAACTATTAACCACCAGTGGTAATCACCCATGCAACCAATCAGAAGTTTACAAAGCGAAGCACAACATGGGCATTGTGAGCAGTCAAAACGTAGGATTCAGGACGGAAGAGAAGGAAGGGGCGAAATCAAAATGGAGTTGGAGAGGGGAGATAAAGCACTGTATATACCACTCCCCCACCACCACCCCAGTGCCCACCTCTCTGTGAAGGCATCGAGAGTATTGATGACACTGCATGTTGGATCTCCAAGGACACCTAGGCACAAATGTAACCGTAGAAGGGAGGAGATAGTTGGCAGACATGTCTCCTGCCACAAGCCGCTGCCCAGACCCGGGAGCAGACCCAAGAGACCCAGACCCTCTGATCTGTCCACATCTCTCCACAACGGGTGGCAGGGGTCAGGAACGTGGGGCTGAAGTGCGACCAGAAACACAACAAAAGGGTTTTCAAATAACTAAAAAGGGTGAGCGATTGCTCATAACCCTGTTTATGCTTTTTTTTTGTCTAAGTCAATTACACCGCTGTGGATCTGAAGTCTCATGTAGGCCAGCCCAGGTAAGGACAGCAGATTATTTTTCTGAAGGACAGATGCGAGGCAGATGGTTTTTCACAACAACTGATGATGCAAACAGGGTCACCATGAGGTGAGCTTTCAATTCCAGATGTTTTAATGAATTTACATTTCATCATATGATTTGAACCAAAGGGACTCTGGGATACTAGGCCAGTCATACAGGTAGTTCTCCTATAACGCTGTAGTTGGGTTCCTGTGAAACCTTGCTTAATAGAAAATCACTTAATAGAAATAATGGGGACTATGAGAAAAGTGGGGTTAGGGATAGAGCAGCAGAAAATATCACTCACGATCGCTCAAAAGTCACCCGAAATTCTAACGCAAAGTATAGCACAGCCTGAATAAAGATTGAAATCATATTTATTAGCAAAACAAAAGTGAATTTAATGGGGTACATTTAAAAAGTGTAAGAAAGCTGCTTTCTGTATATTACCTCACAGAAAGCTGCTCTGTCAACAGCTGATATTGGCAAATGCGCAGAATGAAGCGCGTCAACCAATGCCCACTGGACTTGCGCTGTTGCCAACAGAGAGAAGCATTCTCCAAAATATTGTTCCCTAATTCTTCTGCGACGTTATTGCCAAATCGTGCTGCAAAATACCTGTAATCCCAGAACTACTTGTATATACCACCACGCTAACGTATAGCCCAATATTTTCCGAATCAAATATATGTATCAATATGCTCAGGTGGAACTTGAACCCAGACCCCATGGTCTAGAGATAGGGACACCACCACTGCCCATTCCTGGGTCTGTTTTATTTTCTGTACGCAGTAGTGCTATTACACACAACTGAACAACCTTCCCACCACCAAAATCACTGTGACTTTATTTTTGCATTTTCTTTAAAACTACTAACCACACTAGTTAAAAACACTGGTGTAACCAATTCAATATTTACCTGCAAAGCCCATTAAGGGGAATGGAATCCACTGGAGCTGTTTCATCCCCCAAATACTGCTCATAATCAATCTATTTTCAAATCAACCAGCTCAGCAATGTTTTTGCACACCTCTGGAACAGATGGGACTTGAACTCAGGCCTCCTAGATCAAGGTAAAGGACACTACCACAGTGCCATAAGAGCAGGACTCAGGTGATGAGTTTCAGCTGGGAAGGGCGTTGCCTGTCACCAAGGGGATGTGCTCAACAAACTCCATGAGCAGATTAATCAGTGATTTCCCAGACACTTTGTCAGTGTTAATCACACAGACAATACAATAAAGCCAAAGGGAGAAAATTACTGCAGATGCTGGAATCTCTACTAAAAACAGCAAATACTGGAGGTCACAGCTGGTCAGGCAGCATCCATGGAGAGAGAGCAAGGTGACATTTCGAGTCCAGATGACTCTTCATCAGAGCTAACATGAAGTGTAGAGGGAGCAGCATCAATGCAGCAGTTGGAATGCTGGGGAACAAAGGATGTTCTTGGCAGAAACAGTTGTGGTCCCTTGTTACCAGCGACAGTCTTTTGGGGTGGCATGGTGGCTCAGTGGTTAACACTGCTGCCTCAGTGCCAGGGACCTGGGTTCAATTCCCGCCTCGGGTGACAGTATGGAGTTTGCACAGTCTCCCCATGTCTGTGTGGGTTTCCTCCAGCTGCTCTGGTTTCCTCCCCCTATTCAAAGATGTGCAGGTTAGATGAATTGGCCGTGCTAAATTGCCCCTATTGTTCAGGGATGTGTAGATTAGGTGCATTAGTCAGGGATAAATGTAGGATAATAGAGCAGGGCAATGGGTCTGGGTTGGTTACTCTTAGGAGGAGGAGTGGTGTGGATTGTTGGGCCAAAGGGCCTGTTTCCACATAGTAGGGATTCTATGATGTTGATAGTTCAGATCAAATGATGGGAATGCGAGAATAGCAGAACAATGGTGTGTCCAGTCTGACAATGATACACACCATTATTCTAGGTGGAGGGTGGTACTGGAGATTACACTCAAGATCAGAGTGGTGCTGGAAAAGCACAGCAGGTCGGGCAGTATCCGAGGAGCAGGAAAATCAACGTTTCGGGCAAAAGTCCTTCATCAGGGGGACTTCATCATTCTTGATGAGGGCTTTTGCCCGAAACGTTGATTTTCCTGCTCCTCGGATGCTGCCTGACCTGCTGTGCTTTTCCAGCACCACTCTAATCTTCACACCACTGATCTGCTATTCTCACATTCCCACCTACTCTCTCAACATCCTTTGTCCACCAGCACTTCACCCTCCCGCCCCCACCCCACATTATTGCATAGATGCTGTTCCCTCCACGCTTCATGTTAGCTCTGATGAAGAAGTCATCTCGACTCGAAACATTAGCCTGCTGTCTCTTCGTGGACGCTGCCTGACCTGCTGTGATCTTCAGCATTTGTTTTCAGTGAAGCAGAGAGTCTGTTTTGAGCCACTGAATGGATGCAGCAATAATGGAGGAATAAGAGGGCATGCAGTATTTGCGGAGCCAGGTTACTGGTCAGACTGGGGTCTCACTGAATGACTTCCGTCTCCTTCCTATATCACACCAGCTTTATCTTGTCTCCAGTCTTCCAATGTCTCTTTTTAAATCAGGACAGCAAAGAATATGACGTGTGTTTTGGGAACTCTTGGCTGTTCGCAATTTGCAGCCATGACAAACACTGTCAGTTTAATCATTACTTCAAACTTTGTTTTGCAATTCATTTCCAAAGAGCATTTTTAAGAGAGGTGCTTTCATTGCTGAGCCCTATGAGTATAGGAGTTGGTGTGCCACGTTGAGGTTGTACAGGACATCGATGAGGCCTCTTCTGGGATATTGTGCCCAGTTCTGGTTGCCCACTTGCATGGAGGATATTATCAAGCTGGAGAAGGTTCAGAAGAGATTTACCAGGATGCTGGGTATGTTAAGAGAGGGGTTAACATACAAATTCTCAGGCTTTGTCCTGGCTAAAGTTCAACTGACAATTTTGTTTCTTTCAGAAACATTTTGCAACACAGTTAACTTGCAAATCACTCTTTGTTTTGTAAGGGTTCTAATTAAAATGAAATGTATGCCATCAATCATGCTGCTGTGCATCTATCACTGTCATATGCAAAGCCAGATTTAACAAAGTCTTGATACAATTCCTGGTGAAGAGCTCCTGCCCGAAACGCCGATTTTACTGCTCCTCGGATGCTGCCTGACTTGCTGTGTTTTTCCAGCACCACTCTCGTCTTGACTCTAATCTCCAGCATCTGCAGTCCTCACTTTCGCCTAATGTCTTGATACAGCCTGTTGGATTACAGGAAACTTCAAAAATGAAGCTGAAAGTCTTTTGGACGTTAGCCATGAAAGAGACAGGCCAGTTATCCCTCAAATCAGGTAAATAGATAGATTTGCTACTCCAACATCAGCAAACTTGCATTGGTATAGCGCCCTAAGTACTTGCAAAAGACTTCAAAAGACATGCACGTGGGGATAATTTGTTACATAAGGAGTAGTAAGGGCAGGCGGCTAAAAATTTCGGACCGGCTGGCTTTGGAAAAGGAGGAGGGCCGAGAAACACAAGGGTTAAGGTCCAAGGCAGCTGAGCAAATGGCCTCGCATGGTGAAGCGATGACAATCAAGGTTTCCAAGAAGTCAGAAATGGAGGAGTACAGGGATTTCAGAATTTGCTAGATGAGAAATCACAGAGATAGAAAGGACCAGTGAATGGAGAGGTGCTGGTTTTGAAAAATGGGGAAAATGCAGGTTCAAACTGGAACTTCGACAGCGATGACAGCAAATTGGTCTTCACATGCTGATCACCGATGGGGATGGAATTCTAGGGAGGACAATGAAATCAGTAAAACCCTGGAATTGTTTACTAGAACATCTGGTACACTTCCATATATTTCATCTTTCGAGCAGCATTATGGTTGGTTTACAACTGAAACATAATCCTACCCTTATGATCCATAGGTTATAGGTGTCAGAAATAGGCCATTCAAATCAACCAATCATTCAATCAGTTTAGACTCAAAACATTAGCCTGCTTTCTCTCCCATGGATGCTGCCTGACCCATTGTGATCTCCAGCATTTTTTTGTTTTCAGCTCAGATTCCAGCATCTGCAGTAATTTGCTCCTACACTCTTTACTTGAACGTTTGAGATAGCGGACAGACTTTGGGGAGTCCGGAGATGAATTACTCACTGCAGGATTTCTAGCCTCTGACCATGTCTTGTGGCAATAGTTCGTATATAGCTAGTCCAGTTCAGTTTCTGATCAAGAGCAATCCGCAAGATCTTACTCTGTAAATTCAGACTGTTAACCGTTCTTGCAAGTTATGTCAAAAATATAAAAATTTCATGTTGATGTCACAAACTTGAATTTCCAGTTTTGACATCCAAAATTGGCATCTAACAACAGGGAGGTGGCTTTGGCAAATATCGAAAAGTCTGGCGCTGGAAAAGCACAGTAGGTCAGACAGCAGCCGAGGAACAGGAGAATCGACGTTTTGTGCATAAGCCCTTCATCAGGTTATTCAGCACCACCTTCCTAATCTGCAATCTTCTTCCTGACCTCTCCGCCCCCACCCCCACTCCGGCCTAACACCCTCACCTTAACATCCTTCCACCTATCGCATTTCCAACGCCCCTCCCCCAAGTCCCTCCTCCCTACCTTTTATCTTAGCCTGCTTGGCACACTTTCTGCATTCCTGAAGAAGGGCTCATGCCCGAAACGTCGATTCTCCTGCTCCTTGGATGCTGCCTGACCTGCTGCGCTTTTCCAGCAACACATTTTCAGCTCTGATCTCCAGCATCTGCAGTCCTCACTTTCTTCTCTTCCTGATGAAGGGCTTATGGCCGAAACATTGACTGTCCTGCCCATCAGATACTGCCTGACCTGCTGTGCTTTTCCAGTGCCATACTTTTCAACTCTGATCTCCAGCATCTGCAGTCCTCACTTTCTCCTTTGACAAATGTGTGCTCTGATAGTAACTTTGCATAATTGAGAATCACTACAAAACGCATTTCAAATAAAACAGCACTGCCATCGTAGTTCAGATAGCATCTTCCAAAATTATTTAACAAAGGCATGATGACTCTATCAGTACAACAACCAGGCAATGAATCATTTCTGGTTATCAAGGGAGTACACTACACAGCTGGGAAATCCATATGCCCACAAGACAATAGTTTAATGCTTTTGAACTGAAAAGCCATTTCTACAGGTTAATTGTACATCAAAACCTTAAATCATCAGCAGGACTGGTCACAGAGTGGGACTTGTGACCTGGAGATTTAACTAATAATTCAGGGACATAAGTTGGAAGTCCAACAAAGCAGGTGAGGAATTTAAATGCAGTCCATTACAGATAATATGAGTGAGGCTCCATCTGGCCTCTCAGGTGGGTATAAAAGATCCTGATGTTGGGTAGCAATCCGGCCAATATCTTTCCCTAAATCAACATCACGGATTTTCTTATTGCTTTCACATTTCTGATTGTGGGAGATTGCATGCAGCATTTACTGCATCGCAACAGTGATTGAGGGGTCTTGTAGTGTACTGGTGCCCACCCGACCTCTGGGTCAGAAAATACTGCTTCAAGCCCCACTTCATCATGGAGTTGTACAGCACGGAAACAGACCCTTTGGTCCAATTCGCCCATGCCGACCATATCGTAATGTAGTCCCATTGCCAGCATTTGGCCCACATCCCTCTTAAACCCTTCCTATTCATGTGCACTTTTAAATGTTGTAATTTTACCATTCTCCACCACTTCCTCTGGCAGCTCACTTCATACGCACACTACCTTTTGTGTAAAAAGGTTGCCCCTTAGATTTCTATTACCTCTTTTCCCTCCCACCTTAAACCTATGATCTCTAGTTTTGGACTCCTCTACCCTGGGTAAAAGACCTTGGCTATTTACCCTATCCATGCCCCGAATGATTTTATAAAGTTCAATAAGGTCACCCCTCAGCCTTTGATGCTCCAGAGAAAATAGCCACAGCTTATTCAACCTCTACCTATAGCTCAAACTTTCCAACCCTAGCAACATTCTTGTAAACCTTTTGTGAACACTTTCAAGTTTCATACCATCCTTCTGATGGCAAAGAGACCAGATGTGAATGCAGTGTTCCAAAAGTGACCTTATCAATATACTGTACAGCTGCAACTTGACCTTCCAACTCCTCTACTCAATGCACTAGCCATTAAAAGGCAAGCATATCAAACATCTTCTTCACTAGGAGAAAACGAGAACCTTCTTCACTACCCTGTCTATCTACAGCTCCACTTTCAAGGAACTATGAACCTACACTTTCAGGTCCCTTTGTTCAGCAACTTTCCCCACTGAACAAAGATGTATCAAATCATGTCCAAACAGTGTGATCAAAAGAAAATAACAACAATAATTGCATTTCAAAAGTAAGTCATTTTAGAATATCCTATGGTCAAGAATGGTGATATATAAATGCATAGATTATTGAATGCATAATCAACTAATTGAAATATAAATTAAAATTGAATTCCTAGCAGAAGTATTTCTATAAAAAAAATCAAATATTTCAAGATTTAAGGTGAAACAATTCCATCAAGGAGATTCTCTTTGGACATTGAGTAAAAATAAATTGAGCATTGACTTTAAACATGTTTAGACACATTGCACCTGATTGCAAAATCAAAGCATTTTCTGGCAATCAATGGGAAGTGTGTGTTGTGGATGCTATTCCCATTGTTTACATCACCACTTGGATTTGTAAAGTACAGAAGGAAATGTAAGTTGAAAACTTCAAACTTGGAAAGGATAAATCGGAACATATGGCCCCAATTAAAAAGTTAAAATAATCAAAAAAGGATGGAGGGGAAACAATAGAATAATTGGAAAACAGAAAAACTCACAGATCTAACATTTTTAAAACATGCCAATGTTTTATAGTGCTGCTTATTTCCACTTCTTAAGGACAACATTAAAGGTTATAAAGCAAGTCTTGATATTTTGGAGGAGTTTCTTACTTGTAATCATTGCATTGGCCACAGAAATAAAAGGACAGATCCAGGTAAACTGAAACTTGTGTTTATTGGCAAGTTATCGGGCTTAAAAAGTTTAAACACAATTGGGTTTGGATTAGTGGATCAAAAGGTGTCACAATCTTACAATTACAGAACTGAAAACTCTGAGGTGGCTGACTGGAAGTGGTTGAAGTAAAAAGCTTCCCATAAAGAGAAGCCAGCAAAACAAAAACCAGTGATACTTGAGAATTAACATACTGGTCATACTGGAGAAAGTGAGAACTGCAGATGCTGGAGGTTCAAGTCGAAAAGTGCTAGAAAAGTACAGGAGGTTAGGCAGCATCCGAGGAGCAGCAGAATCGACATTTCAGGCATAAGCCCTCATACTGGAGGCCTAGTTTGACCTTGGACTTTTTTCATTGGAGAAAAGGAGGAGGAGAGGGGACCTAATTGAGGTATACAAGATAATGAGAGGCATAGATAGAGTCGATAGCCAGAGACTATTTCCCAGGGCAGAAATGACTAACTCGAGGAGTCATAGTCTTAAGCTGGTTGGAGGAAAGTATAGAGGGGATGTCAGAGGCGGGTTCTTTACACAGAGTTGTGAGAGTATGGAATACATTGCCAGCAGCAGTTGTGGAAGCAAGGTCATTGAGGACATTTAAGAGACTACTGGACATGCATATGGTCACAGAAATTTGAGGGTGCATACATGAGGATCAGTGGTCGGCACAACATTGTGGGCTGAAGGGCCTGTTCTGTGCTGTACTGTTCTATGTTCTATGTATTTACAAGCACTGTACACAAGTCAAACCAGTATGTGTCACTTTTCAAATGTTTTTGGCATTTCTAGCTGGGAACAATAAAACACTTTTCTTTCTTCAGCAAAAGATAGGTGAGTATTAAGGAAAACGGAATACAGATATATGGTGAAAGGCTTAGATAAGTGAGAGGTGGGTGATGTTGGGGAGCAGGAGATGGTGAAGATTCGTATGAATTACAGAACATCAGGACTGACGTATTTGGCTGAATGACTTTATTCTGCACCATGTTAGCTGCGGAAAACAAAAGCAGGGAGGCTAAAGCAAGGCCAATGCTAGTACATTCAAAAATGTTTGCCTTTCTTTAAAGTGGCACCTCACTGCTTTAAAACGTGGTGAAGCAGTTGATAGAATGAATGATAAATGATGACAGCTGCCATTTTGTCCCAGTAACATTTCACAAAACATTCAAAGTCCACTGAGTCGAGTGGGAGGAATGTGGACCAACCAACCAGGAGAAGTCCCTGCTGTTCTTCAAATACGGAGCCAAAATGGAAACCTCAGTGGCCACAGGAACAGGAGCTCACTTTAATATTGGGTTGGAAGGATGACATTCCAGAACATTTTCCATGATTTCCCAAAGCGATGCTGTACATGTGACACACCCTCTGCAATTAGTTGCATGGCAACAACAGAAACCACGCAAATCAACTTCTGCAACCAAAGGGAATTAACATGACAATACATGGTGACACAGAAGCAATGCAAGACAATTTAACAAGACCTGTATTGTTCAGTAGAGATAAGCAGATGCTAATTTAACATTTAACATGAAGCACTTCCCAGATCGAGAATTCATATATTTCTCTGTATAACTGTCACTTATTTTTTTCCCCTCTATCTTTCATTATCCAAAAATAAAGACTACATAGAATATAGAACAGTACAGACCCTACCGCCCTCGATGTTGTGCTAATTTGTACCTTCTACATTATTGCGACTGAACTTGCTAAGTTTCTGTAATTGTATTCTTAGATGATTCCTTCTCTTTCTCCATTTACCTTTTTGGTGTCACATTTAGTAGTGGTATTTCTTCCAAACTTTGAGATTCCTTTTTGACTCTATGTGAACTGTCTCACCAATTCATGTTATCTTTGCCCCATCACGTTATTTTTCTGAAAGGCAACATAATTGGACAGAACACGTACAATGAGTACTCAAGGAGATGATGCTACTCAATAGGCTGCCTATTAATGGGAGCATGTTTTGTCAAAGTAACTTTTGGCGTACAGTATATTGCAAAAATCTGAACTTTTGTTACATTGCCCTCTCCACCGCCCCCTCTGCTTGGGAGGTGTAATTAAACATTAGTTCAATAATTGTGAGCAACAGTTCATCCTGCTGCATCCAGTACAAAACAAAAAGATGCACTAAAGAGGGTGCTGAGGAGATTTGCCAATACGTTATCTGGGCTGGAGAGTTTTATTTACGAGGAGCGATTTTGGATAGACTCGAGTTATTTTCCTTCGAGCAGAAGAGATTAAGAGGGGACATGCCAGAGGTATAAAATTATAAAGGGTTGACAGAAAAAAAAACTTTTCTCCTTGATGGAGGGATATGACCAAAAGGTTTAAAAAGTGGCACAGTGGCTCAGTGGTTAGCACTGCTGCCTCACAGCGCCAGCGACCTGGAGTCAATTTCGGCCTCAGGCCATTGTCTGTGTGGAGTTTACACATTCTCCCAGTATCTGTGTGGGTTTCCTCTGGGTGCTCCAGTTTCCTCCCACAGGCCAAAGATGGGCAGGTTAGGCGAATTGGCCATGCTTATTTGTCCATCGTGTCCAGGGATGTGCAGGCTAGGTGGATTAGCCATGGGAACTACAGGGTTGTGGGGTTGGGTCTGGGTGGGATGCTCTTCAGAGGGTCAGTGTGGGCTGAATGGCCTGCTTCCACACTGTAGGCATTCTATGATGAAAAGATATTGGGCAGGAGGTTTCGAGGAGATAGGAGGAAAGACTTTTCACCAAGGGGGTGGTGGGAATCTGGAACTCACTGTCTCAAAGGGCGGTAGAGACAGAAATCCTCATAACATTTATTTTCACATGTGCACTTGAGTTACCAAGGCATGCAAGGTTAGAGTCAAGATTAGAGTGATGCTGGAAAAGCACAGCAGGTCAGGCAGCATCCGAGGAATGGAAAAAAAAATAAATGTTTCAGACAAAAGCCCTTCATCAGGAATCAGGGCTTTTGCCCAAAATGTTGATTTTTACTGTTCCTCAGATGCTACTGGACCTGTTGTGCTTTTCCAGCACCCTTCTGCCTATACAAAGTTGTGGGCCAAGTGCTAGAAAATAGGATTGGAATAAGGAGGTGGTTGTTTTTGATTGGTGCAGACTGATGGGCCGAATGGCCTTATCCTGTGCTGAGGTCCTCTCTGACTCTGAAGAGGAAGCTGAGGTGGAATTTTCTTTTCAAATGGCCTTTCAGAAATTGAGGTTAGAGAAGCTTGAGACCCACTGTTTGTGCGAAATTTTGTGGATACTTCTGAGAAAGGTTTGAGAGATTGAGAAGATTACACCTACCGCATGCATGAGGCACGCAAGTCTGAATGATACATAATCAAATAAAATATCACTGAAGACATTAGGGGTTAATGGAAAGAATTCAACCCAAATGCAGTGGACTGGCATAGTGATGGAAAGAGAACAGGTTGCATGTTTGGCTGCAAGGGGATAAAATAAGTGATGAGAAACAAGAAAATGGTTGTCCACATCTTGGTGATGCCTAAACGTTTTGGGAGATGTTTAGCTAATGTTACTGGAGAGATGGATGTAAGTTTGCTTGCTGAGCTGAAATCTTCTCAAACTTGTTACTGGAGAGACCCCAGTACTATGGGCTATTCTGAAATTTCTTAACTTCTTACAAATGTGACACTGCACAAAAAGAACAAAATTCCATTCTACAGAGTCATAGAGCATAGAAACAGACCCCTCCGGCCAACCAGACCATGTCGACTATAATTCCAAACTAAACTAATCCCACCTACCTGCTCCTGGCCCATATCCCTCCAAACATTTCTTACTCATGTACTTAACCAAATATCTTTTAATCATTGTAACTGTACCCACATCCACCACTTCCTCAGGAAGTTCATTCCACGCATGAACAACTGCTCAGATGCTTTTCCATTACATTCTTTAATTACTAGGAGATAGTGAGGACTGCAGATGCTGGAGAGTCAGTCGATAAAGTGTGGTGCACTAGGAGAGACACAGCAGGTCAGGCAGCATCCGAGGAGCAAGAGGATCAACATTTCGGGCTTAACCCTTCAAGAGTCATGCCCGAAACATTGACTCTCTTGCTCCTTGTATGCTGCTGTTCTTTTCCAGCACTACACTTTATCCATTCTTAATTTATAGCAACTTTCACATCACAGTGGGCATGACATCAATCCAAGAACAGAAGAAGGTAAGAAACAGGAATAGAAGTAGGCCATTTGGCCCCTGTTCTGCTGTTCAATAAGATCTTGGCTCTCATGCCTGAGGCTCAACCAGTGTTTCATGCCTGCTCAGCATAGCACAGCATTGATAATGTTTTAAAAAAAATCTCTTTCAATATTTTATGATCTGAAAGTATTAAATCACAGCAGAAAAGCAGGACTTCTCCACCTCTTGATGCTGCATTCTCCCAGCCTCCTGTTTGTCTACCCAGGTCAAACTTACAAGCAAAGGCGTGTGACGAGGGTATTGGTTAGAAACGACAAAGGAGTTGACTTCTCAAACTGACCGTAACATGTTGGAGCGGAAGTAGACCATTCAGCCCATTGAGTCTGCTGCACTATTCAGTGGGATTGTGGCTGATCAGTTAAGCCTCAACATTGGATATTGCCAGTGTTGGAGGATTTGAGCTGTAGGGAGAGGCTGAATATGCTGGGGCTGTTTTCCCTGGAGCACCGGAGGCTGAGGGATGACCTTATAAAAGGGACTTACGTGGCAATTTTTCATGCAGAGGGTGGTGCATGTATGGAATGAGCTCCTAGAGGAAATGATGGAGGCTGGTATAATTACAGCATTTAAAGGGAATCTGGATGGTTATATGAATAGGAAGGGTTTAGAGGGATATGGGCCAAATGCTGGCAAATGGGACTAGATTAGGTTAGATTCCCTACAGCGTGGAAACAGGCCCTTCAGCCCAAAGGTCCACACCGACCCTCTGAAGAGTAACCTACCCAGACCCATTTCCCTCTGACTAATGCACCGAACATTATGGGCAATTTAGCGTGGCCAATTCACCTAACCTGCACATCTTTGGACTGTGGGAGGAAACCGGAGCACCCGGAGGAAACCCACGCAGACACAGGGAGAATGTGCAAACTCTACACAGACAGTTGCCCAAGGCAGGAAACGAACCCGAGTCCCTGGTGCTGTGAGGCTGCAGTGCTAACTACAGAGCTACCGTGCCGCCATGAATTTAGGATATCTGGTCAGCATGGACAAGTTGGACCAAAGGCTCTGTTTATGTGCTGTATAGCTCCGGCCCCCAGCCCACTATCCATCCCTCCACGTTAGTGTCTTTGATTGAGGATCTAGATGTCTTTGCAGGCATCATTTGAAGGAACAATGACTCAGCAAGTCTCACAGTATCTGTGGAGAGAAAGTAGAGTTAACGTTTTCCTTCTTCAATTGACCCTTCTTCAATTGAAGGAACATATTTCTCAGAAAGTAGTTTCTGGGTTGTTGCATTTATCTGCATACACAATCACTTAAGCATGCTGTTAGCACCACTGTTATTTCACAATAAAATGTGTCTCACTATTATTTGAATCACTGTCACTTGTCCTCCTATTGATCAATAGTTTAAATAGTTTCTCTCTTTCTGATAAAAGTCTAGCCCTCTAGATTACTGGCCTCATGTAGATTGTCTTTGTCTTGACAATTGTGTTTTGATAACTTCATGTTTGGTTCGCATTACCATTTTGTTTAATTAAAATGGATTTTAAAAATGGAATTTGTTCCTGTTTTTCAGAGTGCAATCATGTATTTCATTTATTAAAATGAAAACCCTCTTAATGCTCAAATCTATCAACTTAAAATAAGCTTACACATTTTCAAAATTGTCCAAATTATGTTATATTCTGTCAAATGAACTCACCACTTGTTTGTTCAAATTTCCAAGAAACAATCATAATCATGAATAATTCACTCAGTCTGAACATGAGAGGCTGAGAGTGAGAAAGAGAGAGCATGCAAAAGACCATGTACAAGAGAGCAACAGAGTGCACATAAGAACATGATGGTGAGAACGAGTGTGTATTGGGGATATTTAGGGGGTTACGCATGTACAGGTAGTTCTTCTATAATGCGATGGTTGCATTCTTGTGAAACCCCGCATTATAGAAAAATCACACTTCAGAAACAGCGCTTAAAGTGTTGGTGTTGTAATCACAACACACATTTTAAAAGTTGTCGAAACAGCATCCCCAATTCATCAATTGCGTTACACTGAATTCACATTGACGAAATGCATCTTATCGAAGACGAAATATAGACTTCTCAAAAGTATTAACAGCAGGTTGTTTTTGAAAAGAAACAGACTACTATCAAACATTTGAATAGTAATTAATCCATTATAGGCATTATCTAACAATAAAACAAAAAAATTAGGTTAGGTTATCTGGTCTGCATGGACAAGTTGGACCAAAGGGTTTGTTTCCATGCTGTACATCTCTCTGACTCTATGACTGGGAGGCTTCACTGGATTTCAGAGGGATCCAGCCTGCAACAACTATATTCACCTGTCTACTGAAATGTCAATGCTACCATCATTGCAGCTAACAACTGGTTAAATACCTCCATTCCCAGACAACATGCTGTACCTGTGTGAAGGCCGGTCATAGAAGAAACAAAAACACTCCAGGCCAGCCCCACACCAAGTCATGTTCTTGTTAAATCGCAACCTATTTCAAGAAATTCTGGAATGTACAAGTGACAGATGTAGAATCAAGCTGGAAGACTAGAGGAAGAGAAACAGCACACAGAAAGAGCATGAGGTGGGGATGAAGATAACATTCCACAGTGCAAATGAAAGCCAAATGTTACATAACTCAATTTCATTGTTGATCCAGCGTGTTTGTTACCTTGGAAGATAAGCACACCAATACTCAGTGTCATATTTGCTTACACTAACCTAATGTGAAAGCAATTCCAGTATGTAGTTGCCTCAATATTGTATTTCCTGAGCAAATTGTATCTGCAAAGATGGGATGTAAAAGAGTTTGCAAGAGCGAGGCAGAGACAGACCATGTACAAGAGGGCAAGAGTGAGGCAGAGAGCATGTGCATGGGAGGGTGAGAGTCAGGAAGAGAGAGCATGCAAAAGACCATGTGCAAGAGAGCGACAGAGAGTGTGCATAAGAGAACATGATGGTGAGAATGAGAGTGCATTGGGGATATTTAAGGAGTTAAGCATGTACAGGTAGTTCTTCTATAATGCAATGGTTGTGTTCTTGTGAAACCCCACATTATAGAAAAATCACACTTTAGAAACAATGCTTAAAGTGTTGGTCTGCAATCGCAACACACATTTTAAAAGTTATAGAAACAGCGTCCCCAATTCATCAGTCGCATTACAGCGAATTCACATTAACAAAATGCATCTTATAGCAGAACAAATGTATATTTCTTTACTGACAGTTTTTAAAAGAAGATGCAATTGCTGCTTATAAACCTACAAACAAGTCACAACTTCTGCCACTGACAAACAGAGCCCACCACTCAGGATATACTTCCCTCCCCAGCCCTATCAGTGCTCCAGAGAGACCGTTCCCTCAGCGATGCCCTTGTCAGATTCACGCCCACCCCACCAGCCCTACTCCACTCCTGGTACCTTGCCCTACCACATCAAGAAGTGCAAACCACGCACCCACGCCTCCTGCCTCACCTCCATCCAAGGCCCCAAAAGGTCCTTCCACATCGAACAGAAATTTACCTGTATCTCCACAACTGTCATCTAGTGAGCGAGCAGAATTAAAGAGCATCTCAAGACCTTTTATTCATATCTAAGAAGCAAGAGGGTAACTAGAAAAAGGGTTGGTCCACTGAAGGATAAGGAAGGAAGGTTGAGCATCAAACCTGATAAAATGGGTGAGATTCTCAATGACTAATTTGCATCAGTCATTGATGAATGTTGAGATTAGAGAAAGAAGTTTTTTGCTCTGGATCACGTTGACATAAGGAGGGAAGACATGTTGGGTAGAAAGGATATTTTGGTGGACAAATCCCCAGGGCTAGATGGAATCTATCCAGGTTGCTGAGGGAGATGAGAGAGGAAATAGCTGGGGCCCTGACAGATATCTTTGCAGCATCCTTATACGCAAGTGAGGTGCCAGAAGGGTGGAGAGCTGCTAATGTTGTCCCCCCCCGGTACAAGACGTGTAGTAGAATTATTCCAGCTAACTACAGACCAGTCAGCCTGATGTCAGTGGTGGGAAAGTTGCTGGAGAAGTTACTGAGGGATAGAATCTATTTATATTTGGAAAATAATGGGCTTATCAGTGATAGGCAATATAGTTTTGTGCGGAGCAGATCATGCCTTACCAAGTTAAAGTTTTTTGAGGAAGTGACCAAGTTGATAGATGAAGGAAAGGCTGTAGATGTATTATACATGGACTTTAGTAAGGCATTTGAAAAGGTTCCTTATGGTAAACTAATGGAGAAAGTGAAATCATTGTGCACAGGATGTTCTAGCGAGGTGGATAAACAACTGGTTGAGCAACAGGAGACAGAGAGTAGTAGTTGAAGGGAGTTTCTCAAAATGGAGAAAGGTGACCAGTGGTGTTCCACAGGGGTCAGTGCTGGGGCCACTGTTGTCTGTGATATGCATAAATGATTTGGAAGAGGGCATTCGTGGTCTGATCAGTAAGTTTGCAGTTGACAAGAAGATTGGTGGAGTAGCAGAAAGCATAAGGGACTGTCAAATGGCTGATGAAGGGCTTATGCCTGAAACAACGATTCTCCTGCTCATCAGATGCTGCCTGACCTGCTGTGCTTTTCCAGCACCACACTCTATTCTGATCTCCAGCATCCGCAGTCCTCACTTTCCCCTAGCATTCATTGGTTAAGTTTTGTTTTGATAATAAACCATCAATTGAATTAATAAGAATATTGGTTGATAGATTTCTGAAATTTGAAACCCAATATAGATGAATGCATTTAATTTGGCACCTCAGAAACTGGGAATTGTTCATTTTACACCATGACCCATGCTGTAGTGGGATTAGAGTATTGGTGTATTCCTCCAGACTCAGTCGTAACAGAGAAGTGGGGTCTCACAACAGGATACCCAGTGTGGGTTACTGCTTAGTTGGAAGTAGAGTCGCTATAATTTTATACAAAAGATAAAAGTAAAATACACGAGATCCCTTGTGATTAGAGTGACAGCATATACCTTCCTCCTTGGTCTTAACACATGGAACAAAATCTCTCAAGTGGGGATAAACTGACTCAAGCAACTCGGGCAAAAGGTACAGCAGGGATCTGTAAGAATGTGTCTGTCATTGAGAAACTGTCAAAATATCTTAAAGTAGCCTTTGAGAAAAACTGACCAAGGGGTCAGATTAGGCAGCAGAAGGTTGAAGCCAAGGTAAAAGGACAATTCTGCAGCCTGCATTTTGCAATACTGGATCAGTTCCTTATTCATAGTTGGTAACAGTAAATGATGAGTTAGTGAAAGATTGTGGTGTATCTCAATGAAAAATGATCCAACTAATGTTCATTTCATTGAGTGTTCAATCAGGCGAAAAACATGGGACCATGTAATTATCAATTTCATTGAGGAGAAAAAGTGTGTTTTATTTTGGTCAATAGTTATGGCAAATCTACAAAATGTTCAGTCTCTGCCTAATACAACAAGTGCCAAACTATCCAGTCTTTAAATGTTAGTTTGCAATTTGTGGATTGCAAGAGGTCACAATGGGCTGTAGTTAATATCAGAGGGGTCTGAAGTATTATAATGCAAGAGTGGAGTCAAACACATACTAATGTCATCATATTACCAAGCAATGAATATTGCTGTGGAAGGAAGGGTACAGATTCTGAAGAGATCCTTGCAAAAGGCTTTGCTCACTGACAAGCTCGGCAAGAACTCTATGTTTCTCTTTGACACTGGCTCGACAATTTTCTGTTCTCTTACAGAAAGTCTCTAACAAATTGTTCACTTTACAAGTCGTGATCAAGCATGTTCCTAGAACAAGGTGTAGTTTGTTTAATGCTGATCACAGTGACAAAATGAGAAAATCAGTAAGACAAAGCAGAGATCAGACATGGTACAACGGGAATGAAACTCCAGAAGGTTATGGTGAAAATCCACACATTATAAAGAGAACTGAGTGCTTGGAGATTGGATACATTTCTATGACCAAACTGGAGCAATTAATCATCTAGCCCAACTACTCCACACATTGAGCAGAATATTAAAATTTAGCACAAACATGCACAAAATGTTGGGAGAGGCAGCTCGCACTATAGTAGAGAATAGCAAATTAATTTGGAGTAGGGAGAATGCAATGAAGATTGGGCTGTAATTGCTGGACATGTCAGTTTAACTTCAGTGGTGGGGAGAAAGTCTGAAGATAACTAGTTAAGATAGAATTTGTAGCCACATGGTAGGGCTCTTATGGAACAATGTCTCTAACACTGGACCAAGAGTTCTGGATTCAAGTGCCACCTATTCCAAAGGTGTAATAACAGCTCTGAACAGGTTAATTGGAAATATCTTTATAGTCATATGGAAAAGAAGTGTCAGCATGGATTTGTTAACAGAAGTTTCCCTAAAACTAACTTGCTGGAATTTGTTGCAGAGGTAACACAGGGTTGAAGGAGACAAGGCTGTTGATATGGTGTACAAGGATTTTCAAAAGGTGTTTAACAGTGTTACACAACTGACTTCAGAGTCCCTGCACTGTGGAAGCAGGCCATTCAGCCCATCGTATCTACACCAACCCTTCAAAAAGCATCCCACCCAAACCCAATCCTGTCCCTGTAATCCTATATTTCCCGTGGCAATCCACCTAACCTGTACATCTTTGGACTGTGGGAGGAAACCGGAGCACCCAAAGGAAACCCACACAGATGCTGGGAAAATGAGGCAGTCACCTGTGAGTGGAATTGAACCCAGGTCCTTAGTGCTGTGAAGTAGCAGTGCTAACCACTGAGCCAACTTGCTGCCTCCTGTGAGGAATGGAATAAAGGGCAACATGGATACTAAACTGTCTAAATGACAGGAAACAGAGCAACGTTGATGGGTAAATATGTTGGGACTGGAGGGGGGTTTGTAATGAAACTCTCCAGTGGTCAACATTGACATCCCTGCTTTTCCTTATAATAACAATCTGGATCTTAGTCTGAATCTGACTCAAACTTGAAGAGAATGGAGAACTGAGGATGACAGCATAAAACTTCAAAACTTCCTTGACACGTTTTTGTAGTGGACAGATAAGTGGCAGACCTCATGCAACATGGAGAAACACAAAATGATGTGATTTGGTCGAAAAAGGATGTTCAAAAGAATAAAAAACTAGGTCTGTATGTCTAAAGCATGAAAAGTTATCAGGGTGTATAGTAACAAAACATACAGTATTGGAGGCTTAATTTACAAGGGCATAGAGTACAAGAGCATGGAGCTATGCTGAACTTATGCTAGCTCCAGCCAGTGCATTGTTTTTTAAATTCTTTTTTATTTTTAATTCATTCACAGGACAAGGGCATCACTGGCCAAGCCAGCATTTATTGCCCAGAGGGCAGTTAGGAGTCAACCACATTGCTTTGGGTCTGGAGTCACCTGTTGGCCAGACAGGGTAAGGATGGCAGATTCCTTCCCTAAAGGGGATTAGTGAACCAGACGGGTTTTTCCAATAATCGACAATGGTTTCATGGTCATGGTTAGACATTTTCCGATTTTACTGTGTTCAAGTTATATCATTTGCCATGGCGGGATTCAAACCCTGGTCCCCAGAACATTGCCTGGGTCTTTGGATTAACAGTCCAGCAATAATATCGCTAGGCCATTACTTATTGTCCCGAGCACCACATTTTAGGAAGGATGTGAATACATTGGAGAGTGTGAAGGGGAGGTTTATGGCAATGGTTCAAGGGATGAGGACCATCAATTATGAGTATTACTTTATGAAGTTGGGAGTATGTACCTTGAAAAGGTGGCAGCTAAGGGGAGATTTGATAGAAGTTTTTAAAATCTGAAGTGGTCTGAATAGTATAGGTAACAAAGCTATTGCCACCTATAAAAAGATCAAGAACCAGAGGTCATTGATTTAGAGAAAGCAATGCAAGGTAAGAAAAATGATTTTTGCATAGTGAGTAGTCCAGGTTTGGAATGCATTGGCTGGAAGGGTGGAGGAGGAACATTCAATTGATGCAATCAAGAAAATATAGTTTATACTTAAATAAACATCCAACGTGCAGGGTTATAGGACAAGGCAGATATTTGGAAAAAAGTCAAAATGCTCGGGGAGCCAGTGCAGACAAAGAGTCAAACAGCATGGAAACAGACCCTTCAGTCCTGAAGGGCTTATGCCCGAAACATCGATTCTCCTGCTCCTTGGATGCTGCCTGACCTGCTGCACTTTTCCAGCAACACATTTTCAGCTCTGATCTCCAGCATCTGCAGTCCTCACTTTCTCCTCGAAGATTTTAACCTACTGTGAATCCTCTTGCAAGGATACCTTCCTTGAAGAAGCTCTCTTCCTCCCTCTACAATGATTTCAGTAAGTCCCTCTCTCACTGCACACCCCAGGTCATCTCCTCTCACAGAAGCACTTCAGCCATCTTCTCAAACAGACTCGCTACCACAGCCACATCTCCTTCCTCAGCACCTGCCTACGGGACTGACTGACCCTGCATGGACTCCGGACTACGTTCCGACCAACAAAATTTGGACCCAACCAGGACAACCAGTACCTACAACAAATCCGAAGCCTCCAGCAACAGACCTCCCTCCGGATCCTCCGCTCCACACCTGCAGCCATGTGCCGCTACCTACACTCCCTGCAATCAGCCCTACCCCAGCTCAGGACAACACTCTCACAGACCTGCAAAGGACCTCTACTGTTCTTCATCCACAGAAGAATCCATACACTAAACAAACAGATTCCTGAAGAAGGGCTTATGCCCAAAACGTTGATTCTCCTGCTCCTTGGATGCTGCCTGACCTGCTGTGCTTTTCCAGCAACACATTTTCAGCTTCAGTCCAATTGTCCATGCTGACCAGACATCCCAATCTGACCCTAGTCCCATTTGACAAAATTTGGCCCATATTGCTTTAATTCCTTCCTCTTCATGTACCCATTCAGATGCCTTTTAAATGTTACAAGTTCACCCACCTCCAGCACTTCCTCTGGCAGCTCGCTCCTTGGATGTAACACCCTCTACATGAAAAGTTGTCCCTCAGATCCCTTTCAAATCTCTCCCCTCTAACCTTAAAGCTATAACCTCTAGTTTTGGACTCCCCTACACTTGGGGAAAAGACCTTGGCTATTCACCCTATCCATGCCCCTCATGATTTCATAAACATTTGTAAAATCATCCCTCAGCCTGCAATACTCCAGGGAAAAAAAGCCCCAGCTTTTTCAGCCTCTCCCTAAATCTCAAACCCTCCAGCAACATCTTTGTATATCTTTTCTGCACCCTCTCAAGTTTAACAACATATTTCCTATAGACGCATACAAAGAATTGTACATAGTAATCTAAACGTTTGCTCACCAATGCCCATAAAGCTTAAACATGACACTTCAGTTCTTATACTCATTGTACTGACCAAGGAAAGCAAGCGTGTCAAATACCTCCTTCACCACCCTGCCTAATGCGAATCCACTTTCCATGAACTATGTACCTACACCACCAAATCTCTTTGTTCGGCAGGACTCCCCAGGGACACACCATTAACTGCATGAGCCCTGCCTTACCAAATTGTAGCACCACATACTTATCAAAATTAAACTCTGTCTGCCACTCCTTGACCATCTGCAAACTTACTAACCAGGTCTCCCACATTCACACCCAAATCATATATATAAACTGACGAAAAGCAGTGGACCCAGCACTGATCTTTGTGGCACACCATTGGTCACAGGGCTCTAGTTCAAAAAGCAATCCTCCATCACCACCTTCTGTCTCCAACCTTCAAGCCAATTTTGTATTCAAATAGCTAGCTCTCCCTGGATCCTATGCCATTTAACTTTACTAACCAGTCTATCACCTTGTTGAACGCTTTGCTGAACCCCATATAGACAATGTCTATTGGTCTGCCTTCAATCTTCCTTGTCACCTCTTCAAAAAACTCAATCAAATTAGTGAGCCATGATTTCTAGTGCACAAAGCCATGATGGGCTGAGTGACTTCTTTCTACACTGTAACAATTCTGTGATTGTGTCAGTAAACTGTTGGCATTAAAGTCAATTTTCTAGATTAGTATTGCAAGGCCTTCAAAATACAGGTAAATGATACAGGATCACCTTGAATCATACACAACAGGTGGTGTGAACTTCAAGAAGGTGCAAAAAAAAAGTAAACTAATCAAACTTTTTCTTTCAAATCTGGCAAAGTGGCAATTATCATCAAAGTGAAACTCTATGGATTTGCTAAGATGACATGAATAGAGGAATCTTTGTTTCTGAAAGTATAAATTCAAATCCATATCATAAAAAAAGGAAGGTTTGGCATTTACAAAGCACCTTAGCCTGTTCCACAGTATTTTACAACTACTGAAATATTTTTCAAGTGTAGTTACTGCTGTAATGAGGGAAACATCAAATGCCAATCTGCACACAGCAAGCTTCCACAGATAGCAACGTGATAACCATAAAACAGTTTTCTTTGAGATGGTATGGAAGAGATAAAAATTCATCAGCATGGTGACAGGAAATGTTTTCTTCTTCAAAAAGCCACAGGGTCGTTTACATCCATTTGCGTGTGGCTGTTACTTTCAAGAAAGTGGAGGTGATTTGCCCCTTTGGATAACTGTTGCCCATTTGGTGCAAATAGTCAGGCCACAAAAAAGTTAAAAAGGGTGTTTCAGGATTTTGTCCTACATGACTGGACGAAACATTGTACTCAGCACCAATACCACCCTGTTCAGAGTCATAGATTCCATAAGCACTGAGACAGAACCTTTTGTTCCATTCCAACCATCATCCCAAACTTAACTAGTCTCACCTGCCTGCACTTGGGCCATATCCCTCCAAATATTTCTTATTCATACACTTATCTGAATGTCTTTTTAACATTTTAACTGCATCCACCACTTCCTCTGGAAGTTCATTCCACGCATGAACCATTCTCTGTGTAAAGCAAAATGCCCCTCATGCCTTTTTGAAATCTTTCTCCTCTCACCTTAAAGATATGCCCTTTAGTCTTGAAATTCTGCACCCTAAAGAATAGACACCTGCCATTCACCTTGTCTATGACCCTCATGATTTTATAAACCTTTATAAGGTTGCCCCTCAAGCTCCTATGTCCCAGTGAAATAAAAAAGCCCAGCTTATCCATCTGAGACTAAACATTCAAATCTTCAATTCTAGATTCATTAGTGACTTTTGACTATTCTGGCGTTTTATGAACTTCTATGCATTTGATATCTTGACTTTGTTTCTGTTTTTTACCCCCACAGGTCCTTTGCTCTCTTGTGGAACTATCCATGGTGCTGAATTTGCAAATTATGTTCAAGGTGATAAATGCTACATTTGGGAAAAAAAACGTTTTTCCAAACTAATATGCAGATACAGCAGGAAATAAGGAAGGCAAATGGAATTTTGAAATTTATTCATAAAGGAACAGAGTATAAAGGGGGTAATGTTGCTGTAATCATGCAAGGCATTAGTCAGACCACACCTGGAGTATAGCACACAATTTTGGTGCCATTAGTTGGAGTGGAGATGGAGTTGCACTAGAGGAACTTTTAGAGGAGATTCATAGAGGGGTATTCCTTAAGAAGAGAGATTTTTACCGTGTAGAGGTTAGAAGGCAGATAGGAGATGTAATTGACATATAAAAGATCACAAAGGGGATTGACAATTGTAGATGTACACAGGACGCTTCCTTCATGGGGCCATCTGGAATGAGGGATTGTAGTGTTTGGATAAGGGGTAGAAGATTTAAAACAGACGAGGAGAAATTACTTCTCTCAAATGGTTACGAATCTGTGGAAATCACTCCCCAGAGTGTGTTGGATGCCAGGATGTTGAGTAAATTTGAGGAGATAAGATTTTTGATTAGCAATGGGTTAAAGGATTAAGGGGAGTGGGCAGGAAAGTGGAGTTGAGGCTGAGCTAAGATCAGCCAAGATCGTACTAAGTGGCAGAGTAGGCACGAGGGGCTGAATGGCCTACTCCTCCTTCTGCTAGTTTTATCTCTTCCAAGTTCTCAGCCAAGGGACTTCAAGACTGTTAAAAGTGTTTTCTTTCAAATGTAAAATTAAGTGGAGTCCCCGACTGCCTCCTTGGATCAATGCAGAAAGTCAAAATAGCACCATAGGATCTAAGAATAGGTGAATATCCCCGAGTGTTCTGGTCAAAATCTATCAAGGTGACAGAGGGCTGCCTGATCATCAATCACTTTGCTCTTTTTGAGAGTTCCCCATATACAAATTGACTGCTGTATCTCCTAAATTCCAGCAGTGGCTACACATCAAAAGCAATTTGGGATTCTCCAAACTCATGAAAGGTGCTAAATAAATGTATCTTTTCCTTTCTTCCACTTGTCATAGCAACAAAGAAAAATCTCAACTGGCTACAAGACAAGATGCCCTTTCCTTCGAAGGATATCACGGATCTTTCTAGTCATCAGTTGCTATAAGATAAGAAAAAGCAATAAAAATCATAGTTTTGCAGGACTCTGATTTTACTATGCCTGGCAAGTGATACAATGCCTGTAGGAAATGTGCCAGTAAGAATGAACACAAAACTTAAAGAACATGAGAGCAAGGAGAAACTGAGGATTTTATAGTTGCCACATAGCTGAACAAGGCATAATCTTGAATTACATCTCCCGTCACTGTGCATAGAGTGGATTGCAGATATTTAGAATGTGTGCGTCAGAATGGTAGTCATAGGATATATAACTACAATTAAAATGTGAGATTGAGCCATCAAAATCTTTAAACGTATCCATTCCTCCCAACACTTACAACTTGTGATTGAACTCGGTCATGAATCAATGCGAGCAACAGCAAATCTCAAATTGCTGATGCATTGTACCTAATAGCTGTAGAGTGAAGGAATACACACAAAATGAAGAATGCCAGTCAATAACAAAGCAGTATTCCAACTGAAGGGTTCAGATAATATAAACTATAAAGACCAATGTCATTTTTAGTCAAGTTTAGATTGTTGCAAGTTATTATTTTTTATAATATTTTCAAATGTTATCAGTACAGGGACACATTGTTCAGGGTGAAACATAGTTCAGAATCTTGATAATAAATCTGTCATAGGGAATGTAGCATTGTGACATTATATTTACTTCAGTAAATAATAAAACTCAATTTTAACAGAAAATTGATTTAAGTGGTCGGGTGGCTTATAAAAAAAAGATATTATTATGTATATTTTCCATCAGGGAAAAGCAATGCAAAATTTAGGATGTGCTGTAGATGTAATTGCAGCTTATACACAAGTAAATATGGCATCCACTACCATTTATCCGTTAAGACAGTGCTGTTTCTTTCGACACAAAGTGGATTGTCACAATTATTCTTACACACATCAGTTAAAGTGCAAACAATCAAAAATGGTATTTATCGACTCTTCTGTGTTTTTGCTTTCATTTTAACACTGACAAATTTGTTGGAGTCACAACGACAGAGCAGCTCCTGCTATTTTTAGTCCCTTTATAAATGATCTCCCTGAAATTGAAGTCTGTCTGGCAAAGTATAGCTTCCAACAAATCAATACAAAAAAGTTTGAATCCACCACAGTAGGGGGAATCAATGAGTACTCTCTCCCTCTGTCTCTATCTTTCTCCCCTCGCCAGTACCTCTCTTCGAAGAAAACATATCAATTTGACTTTTACGCCCACGACAGTATAACTGCAGCCAAGCCTGAAGCCAGAAGTTCTTAAGTGGTTCATTAAACCACCGGGGAGCCTGTTAAAGTTAATTTTAGACTTCCTTTACCATTAAAAAAAAATTAACCAGTATTCAGATACTAGGAAGGAGAATACTAGTGCCCCAAAATAAAGAGGGGGCCGGAACTTGATTGAGAGAGTGCAGGTATAGGTGCTGGCTGAAAGGTGACTCTGTGGAGTGGGCTTTTAGATTCACTTTTTCTATTTCTGACACCCACTCCAAATATATACAAGTGATACTTATCAATTTTCCCAAAGAAAACAGTGGTTAGAAGAATGAAGGATTCAATACTGATACAAATGAGATATTGCTTTACAAACATTAATAGGATATGTACATATGAACAAGGAACAATAGTAGGCCACTTGCCCCTTCAAGCCTGCTCTCCCATTCCATAAGATCACATTAGAATCTGAACTTTACATATCCCTGATAATCTTTCATCCCCTTAGTAAACAAAGAAACCTCTGCCTTAAAAATATTTAGAGATTCGGCAATGTTTCTGCCTTTTGGAGGAAAGACTCCCAACCTGCAAAGATAAAGAAACATTTCCTCATCTCAGTCTTAAATGGGTTGTCCCTTGTTTTTAAGCTATAATCCTTGGTTTTAGATTATCCAACAAGAGAACACCCACCCAGTCAAGCCCCCTCAGGCTTGGAGAGAAAAGATTCAAAATGTTGCCTATTTGCTGTCAATATGAGTTTGATAAATGTGCACCAAATATTGTAAGGGAGTTTTTTGGTAGACTAGTTGACATATGGACCAAAACCCTTGGTTCAACTCCCACGACGGATTTCTAACCTCTCAAAGGTACATTTGTAACATGGACAAACGGGTTGATTATTAGCTAATACTTTCTTGATGGAAAACCCCAAGAGTGGGAGAGTTTCCTTGTTGACCAGCCTTCAGAGGCAACGGCGAAACCAATGCAGCATCATGTCCACAAAAATAGATTCATCCAATGGAAAGCAAATGACCCAAGACTTGGAATTGAGGCTGGGAGAAAAAAATGGATCAAAAGCCACCAAATGTCCATCACAGAACAATTCAGCCCAATACAGAAGAATTTATCCTCCATATGACAATGCTGCTGTCCTACCTAAGTATTGTCCTATGCGTTTTTGCTGTCCATTTATAAGGACAAGGCATCTGTGATACTCCCCTCAATCATTCCATCTGGGATAGGGTTCCAAATTCTCCTACTCTCTGGGTAAAAGCAATTATAATCACTCTTTGCTCCAGTTTTAAAGTATTGTACGCATTCTGCCCTACACCTTACACACAGAAAATCACCCTAACTGAGTATGGTTGAGAAATCTTGCTTTAGTATCGAAAGTCCAGGATTTATAAATACTATTAAAACACAGAAGAAACCATCAACTTAAGCATAAACTCTCTCTTCCAATGCCTTCAACTTATGATTGAATTCTGTAGCGCATCATTGTGTCGAACAGCAGGAGGCAAGAATTCCTTTGATTGCTCTGTGCAGTAATATCGTAAATGTGCTTGTGGAGGTTAACTTGGTTCACCATTTCAAGCGGAGAACGGAAATCTTTCATGAACACATTTAAGATGTCATTGCACATAACGACTAGAGGAAATCTTTGCCCCTCTGACTCAAAATCCTGTGAATACTATACTTTGTGGCTTCCTTTCACTTTGCCACTCATGGATTCAGTTCCAGTGCACAACATAAACCATTCAAACAAACACCAAGATTGGCGAAAATTAAGTAACGGGAATGTACAGTTAGAAAAGACACTGGGGATGGATACAGACTATGAATGTGTGGTGCTATTTGAAATTACATACTCCAGAATAGAATCAATCATAGGGTCCAATCAATCAATGCCAATGTCTATGACCCAAATAAGCATCCTTGCTCTCTACAACCAAATCATTCTATTCCTTTCTCCTTGGCATTGGATGGTATGGCTTCTCATTGCATTTTATGAGCAGCTTATTATGCTGGGAATTGCTGCCACTATCCTCTTTCAATGTGGGAAACTACAGGACTTGCTTGGTTTAGTGTGGTCTAACAATATATTTTATTTGTAGTTAACGAGATCCAGTTTATTTCATCTTAACAACTGGTTGCTTTAATATAGAGTTGTACTACAGGAACTTTGAGGAGGACCATCTGTTAGGTCACACTCTATTGAGATTCTAAGATGTTTTGTCCACAAGTTTGAATGATATCATTTTAGGTGGTGCTTATCCTACCCCTTTCAGACCCAAATACTACATTCAATAAGAAATAAGATAGGGCCATTAAATGTGTCCAGGCTGTTTGCTTCAACTATATTGTTATGTGGGTGGTCTTGTATGAATCATAGAATCCCTACAGTGTGGAAGCAGGCTATTAGGCCCATCGAGTACTAATCCTTCAAAAAGCATTGCACCCAGACCCTACCCTATCCCTGTAACCCTGCATTTCTCACCCAACCTGAGCATCCCTGGATATTATGGGCAATTTAGCATGACCAATCCACCTAACCAGTACACCTCTGGTTGGAGGAGGAAACTGGAGCTCCTAGAGGAAACCCATGTAGATACAGGGAGAATGTGCAAACTCCACACAGAGAGTTCATCCAAGGCTGGAATTGAACTCGGGTCCCTGACGCTGTGAGGCAGCAGTACTAACTGATGAGATTGGGTGTATAATCACAAAAGAGATTCTGGAGTCCAAGACCTTCTCAAAGCAATGGTTTATTCATGCTATGTTAAGGGGAGTTGGTGGCATAGTGATAGCGTCGTTGGATAAGTAATCCAGAGGCCTAAGCTACTGCTTGGGAATCATGTGGTCAAATCCCACCATAGCAGTTGTGGAATTAAATTTCAATTTCTAAACTTGCAACATTAAGCTTGTCTCAACAATAGTAATTGCAGTAATTGAAACCAGGTGGATCTTATTGTCTATGAGCTCCTTGATTGGGTTTGTTAGCCTGGACCAATCAGGAATCCCTGGCTGACCAAGATAAACAGGGGATTTGCCAGAAGGTGGGAGCTTGCTGGGTTTCTTTGTTTGGGGGGGTCTGTATTTTATGCACTATTTCTTATGTAATTGGACTGTCTTATATGTACAAATATCACTGTTACTGCTTGTAATGATTGAAACTGGGATTTGAGGTTTGTCCTCATTGCCCTGAAAACCGGTTGAATGTCAGAGTTTGGGGCTTAGCTTTGCCAGTCCTTTCCCTTGTAAAATTGCTGTTTCTCTGTACACAGCTGTAAATGCCAATTGTTTTGTAAACTGTGAATTGTGTAATATTAAAAAAAAACAGGGTGTTTCGAATCCCCTCAGCTGGGTGGCCATGGCCAGTGTAATGTGCACAAGTAAATATACAGGGAGGGGATACTGGCCTCTGTGCAGTTATTTCAATGACCATGATGAAATTGTCTGCCTCATGCATGAAGGCAATCTGACCTACAGGTGTGTACAGACCTACAGTCATGTGATTGACTGGACCGGCCAGTCAGCTTAGCTCTAGGGCAATTAGTAATGGGCAACAAAGGCTGGACTTGCCAAGAACCCCTATATCCCATAAGCAAAAAATTACAATATAGTTAGTCCACCTGTAAGACTTGTTTCTTGCTTCTCATTTCAAAGACTCATGTAATTTACATAATCACTGTCAGTGCTTTTCTATTTACGTAGTTGTGTTAACTCCTTTACTCTACAAATCATACAATCTTTTGCAGAAAATTCCATATTTTAACCACTGTCTAGGGAAATAATGTCCAATGCGGGGTGACACAGTGGTTGGTACTGCTCACACATGCCAGGGACCTGCGTTTGATTCTGCCCTCTGGTGACTTGTGTGGAGCTTGTGCATTCTCCCTGTCTGTGTGGGTTTCCTTTGGGTGCTCCGGTTTCCTCCCACAGTCCAGAGCTGTGGAGATTAGGGTGGATAAACTATGGGAAATGCAGGGTTACAGGAATAGGATAAGGGATGAGATGCTCTTCAAAGGATCAGTGTGGGCTGAATGGCTTGCTTTCACACTGTAGGGATTCTACTGACTTCAATATTGAGCAGAACAGATAATGGAGTCCAATATGGTTCAGGTCACTTTGTGTCCCCATCCAAAGTGATTTTCACCTTTCAATTTCTAGACCAAATTCCAGAGTTAAAATAAATTCTGATGTTTTTGGTGTGACATGATATCTATTCTTCATCATAATAAACTGACCCTTTTCACCACCTTTGGAAGCTAGTACTGAAGCATTACTTAATAGATCCTAACTCCAATTTTAATGGGGTGCTTTAAATTAATTATTTCAAACTGAATAAATACTTTTTTCCCTAAAATAGCACACATAAAATACCTGTTGATCTTCCCAATTTGAATCACTACTGTCTAGAAAAGAATAACAAAAAATGAATGGATTTGTAACAGTGGTATGACTTTTACATGGAGATGTGGACAATATCTGTGTTAGATTAGATTCCGTACAGTGTGGAAACAGGCCCTTTGGCCCAACAACTCCACACTGACCCTCCAAAGAGTAACCCACCCAGACCCATTTCCCTCTGACTAATGCACCTAACACTATGGGCAATTTAACATGGCCAATTCACCTGGCACATCTTTGGACTGTGGGAGGAAACTAGAGCACCCGGAGGAAACCCACGCAGAAACGGGGAGAATGTACAAACTCCACACAGGCAAACACCCAAGGTCTAGAATCGAACCTAGGACCTTGGCGCTGTGAGGTAGCAGTACTAACCACTGAGCCCACCGTGCCACCCATAGTTTTATTTATGTTATTTAAAACCTAACCCCTTATCCTCTCCATTACAATGGCTGCCTACTTCAGCCTCTGGTTACTTGCTTCTTCACTTCCCTGGTCTACCTGTTGCAGGACAATACCCACCTGTTAACGTTGCCACTGGTTCTAAAGGGTTAGGCATGGCAATTGCAGTGTCAACATATTCACATGCAGTTTCTCCAGCTGTGACCATGCACAGACCTCAGGAGGTTTACACAGTAATTCAAAGGAACGCGGCTACCACCTCCTCAACCATGTCCTTTTAAGCTTATCCAAACCTGTGCTGCCTATATCTCACGTAGTTTCTTTTCTAGTTGCCCCCATGCCTCCAAAGTATCTTGCTTCCCAATTCCTCAAATACATCAAGTCTATTCTCACGATTCAACGTCTTTATATCTCCTTATCTCTGTGTTCCATCAGACTTACAAATAGCACCTCCTTTCGTTCCCACAATTATACTTTCCTTCTCTTGACTCGTCTATCCACATAGTTCCCATTGTTGGCTGACATTGTTGTTCTATGTTTCACAGCTAACATGCAATGTACCTTCAATGGTACATTAGCCAGAGTACCATTCTGACTTCAACTCACTCAGTCCTCTCTCTCTTGCAGCATGACACACCCTGAAAACATAAAGCTACAGTTTATATCCATCCAAATTACATAACCTGAGCTCACAGATAGAGTATAGAGTATAATGAAGATGGCAGCATAGAAGCTGGGTGGAGCTTGGGTATCATCCTTTCTCTTTTTACTTTTCCCATCTTTTTATTTTGTTACCATTTCCTTTTCTTTTAAAGCGTAGAGGGTCGGGATGAAGGAGGATGGCTGGAGCAGCAGCAATACCAGGATGAGCCAGACATGGCTGCACCCCAGGCAAGGATTAGAGCCTGGGCTAACTCCTCCAACCTCCCCTCTCCCCACCTCCAGCCCTCGCCCCTCCTTGGCCTGGACTTGCAGGCTGAGCTGAGACGCCAGGTCCACAGCTAGGTTTGGGTGCCTGAAGGAGCTGAAGCCTTGGTGAAAGGGAGGGAGTGTGGATCGGCAACAGTGGGATTGGGAACAGTAGAGATGGAACCCATGCATCCCAAGGCCTATGGCTCCAGTTCAGATGTGGTGTTCACGATTGTGACGGTGGAAGAGGCCTGTCAGAAACCCCAACCAATGTCAAGCAGGGGAGGAACAAAGAGAAGGGGGAGAAAATGAACTCTATTGCAGTAAAATCCTCCATTATATTCAAGATGAGCTGGAGCATGGCAGTACTCGGTTTTATAACGCTTTGAAAAATCCCTTTTTGCTATATTTCCATATACATGTAACAATAAATCTAAACCAAACACAGAATATGCAGCTGCCAGGAGCTGTAAGAACAGCTTGTTGAATGTTTAGTACCATGTCTAATTATTGTGTTACTTTCTTGTCCTGGTGTTCAAATCCCTCCCCTGAGTTTGCCATGAGAAAATTAGAATCCCTACAGTGTGGAAGCAGGCCATTCAGCCCCTTAAGTCCATACTGACCCATCCCACCCAAACCCAACCTCCACTCTATCGCTGTAACCCTGCATTTCCCATGGCTAACTCACTTAGCCTGCACATTCTTGAATGCTATGGGTAATTTAGCATTGCCAATCCACCTAGGCTGCACATCTTTGGTTTGTGGGAGGAAACCAGAGGACCCAGAGGAAACCCACACAGACACAGGTTGAATATGCAAACTCCACATAGAGGGTGGAATCAAACCTGGATCACAGGTGCTGTGAGGCAGCAGCGCTGACCACTGAGCCGCCTTGCTTTTCTCATTGTTTCTGCAAGCCCCCTCCTCAACTCTCATTCCCAAAACCCAAAAAGTTCTATTCTTAGGCTCCAGATCCTGCCATAACTCTCCCCATTTGCCCTCCCAGTGGAGGCTATAACTTCAGTCACATGTGCCAATATGATACAACCCTATGTCAAATGCAGCCCTCTCCTTGAAGCCAAGATTCTCCTTCAAACAAGTGTCCGGTCACTTTCCTAATCTGTTAGTCAATGGCTCAGAATAGCCCTTAAAAGGGAGAGAGTGATTGAGAGTAGACCAGAAATCCAGGAGCTCCGAACCAAAGTTCTGGGGAAAGGAGGTCAAATCTAGAGCACTTGGTGGAATTCAAACCCCACAAAAATATAACCAGGATAGAAAGCTAATCTCAGTAATGGTGACCATTACAAGTAGCATCAATTGCCGTGATAACTCTCCTGATTCATTAAATACCCTTTAAGAAAGGAAATCTGCCATTCTTATTTGGTCTGACCTACATGTGACTCCCGATCCACAGGAGTCTTAAGTGCTTGACTCCTAACTGCCCTGTGAAAATGGCTCTGACAAGCCACTCAGCTCAAGGCTAATTAGGGATGGCCTTGCCAGTGTTGCCCACATCTCAAGAAAAAAGTATTAATCTAAAAGGAACACCCCTTGGAAGCAGCACAAGATGCAAGATTCTGTACAGAATGGAAGGTGGGGGCTGAATGCAATCTGTTTGCTGCTGTTATCAACAGGCATTGGGGAAGAAGTGTCAGGGATGTGATTGAAGTTGTAAGCTCATGGAATTACAATGCTGCGAAAACGATGGAGTGAGTGAAGAGCGAGAGAGAGTGAGAACGCGAGAGAGGGGAGAGGGAGAGAGAGAGAGTGCGATACAGAGACAGACAGATGGTTTGAAGAAAAAGCATAACTGCAATGTGGAAACGTACTCCAGTGGCAGTTTAATTAGAAATTAATTGCAGATGTGATTCTAATGCACACACACAAGGAGAACAAGTACAAAGTAAATAAACATGAGGAAACGTCTTTCCATTGAAGCATAAATAGTAAGCATCGGCGAGCTTGGAGTCCTAGCTTTAATAGCTGTTTGAATTATTTCTGCAATATCTTATTAAAAAGAACACGGCAGCAAGGACATTAATCATTCATGCCAAGATAAACGGTGCTACAATTTGTTGAAATTGAGAGTTGGGACAAAATGCATCTCCAGGAGACAAATGGATGCACCTCCACATTCTGGCATCTATATTGCCAGGCAACCGGCTTTCATTCAACTCCAAGTAACTAGCAAGGGATATGTGAATAAAGACTGAGGTTGCAGAAGGTGGTGAGGGAGAGAGAAAAAAAAATGTTTGGAGATTAATCTAGTGTCGACTGATTATTGAAATTTACTTGGCTTTAGTCGAAGCTGGAGAATAGCACTGATTTTTCTCTTTGCAGTTTACTTGCCTCTATCTCCAAAGCTTGGCTTGCAACCAAGATAAAACCAGTCACAACTGCCAAGGAACTTCCCACCACCCGTTCTGCACTGGATAACTCTAGAGCAAGAGATGGGAAGTTGGGGAGGAATTAAGTGGACTCAATTTATGTCAGTGATTATTCAAAGTGATTACCTTGGTGCTGACATGAACCTAACACTGATGAAAATTCCCAGATTCACGAGAGCATAGACTCCAGAGGCTCTTGTCGTAGTATCCCTACATCTGGACCAGGAGGGCTTGGTTCAAGTTCCACCTGTTCCAGAGGTGTGTTGTGACATCTCTGAACATGTTGATCAGAAAAGTCTAGACTGCTGGTATTGGACATATTCAGATTGCAAAAAGCCATATGGGTGGCGGGGATGGGATGGAGTACAAAATGTTGGAGAGTATCATTACAGTTGTACAGGGCATTGATGAGACAGCTTCTGAAGTACGTATACAGTTTCACTTTTCTAACCTGAGAAAGGACATTGCATGAGAAGAGTTCAGAGTAGATTCACTTAGCTCAGGCTGGAGATGAACAATCTCAGTATGAGAGATTGAACTGACTGACCCTATATTAGAAGAATGGAAGGCAATTTTATAGAAACAACCTCCTCAGGGAATTATATAGGGATTCTGAGAGGATGTTCTCCCAGTTGGTTGTGTCTTGTAGGGGTTGGGGGGGACGAGAACTAAGGGACACAATTGAAAAATAAGAGACCTCCCATTTAAGATGGGTGAAAGGTTAACTTACATGTTTCTGCCAGAGAGTCAGTTGTATGTGGAATCATCTTCCTTAAAGAGTACTGGTGGTAGGGTCATTGACTTTTGTTTTTAAGACAGTAAGGAGATGGATACTTCATTTAAGATGGAAATACAATGGGTGCCAGCAGTAGATAGGAAAACAGAGGTGACATTACAATCAGACTCTTATCAAATGGTACAACAAGATTTAGGACTACCAGACCATGGAGAGAGATGACTGGTGGCAGTTTCAAGTAAAGTCAAGTTGCCACAGTTTACCAAACCATTGAAGTGGTCTCTCATTAGAGAGAGAGATAACTCATGGTGACTTAACCTGAGGGTCACTATACCTCAGGCAGGAGAACAGGTTAAGGAGGACAGTCCTTCATGATAACCTCAGCCTGTGTTGGAATTTAATTCACACTGTAGGCATCGCATTGCTTCACAAATCTTCCATCCAGCCAACTGAGCTAACTGTGTATGTATGTGTATTTGTATGCAACTTCCCCGCCGCCCAAAAAAAAGTCTAAACTCAGAATTAATTTAAGTCGTCTGCCATTCATGGAAACCAGTATCCAGGACGACACGATATTCTCTAGGATCCAGGCTAGAAAGCCAATCATCATACAGGATCCTGGAACATGAGTGGTGGCAGATGATTCTGTTCTTGGAGAAGTCCATAGGAATCTTAGCATTCTAATGATGTCTCTCTCAGATACATGTACTACAGCTGGGTTCACACTCCCCTAAAGCAGGATCACTAGCCTAGTACAATTATAGAATCCCTACAGTGTGGAAGCAGGCCATTCTGCCCATCAAGTCCACAGCAACCCTGTGAATAACATTCCCCTCACATCCACCCCATTACTCTAAGAACCTGTATTTCCCACGGCCAATCCGCCCAACCTACACACCTTTGGACTGTGGGAGGAAACTAGAGTACCTGAAGGAAACCCACACCGACGTGGGGAGAATGTGCAAACTCCAAATACAGTTTCCTGTGGCTAGAATCAAACCAGGGTCCCTGGCACTCTGAGGCTGCAGAGCCAACCACTGAGCCACTGTGCCTACAAGTTAACAATGATTAAACACTCCCCATTTATTCCCACAAAGAAACTGATTTCAATTGGAGTGCAGAAGAGATATTTTAATCATAACTGTCACTTTATTACACAAGTGGGACTTGAAGCCAGAGGTTCTGTCCCAGAGGTAGGGATACTACCACTATGCCAGGATAACTCTTGGAGTATAGCGTAGAAGTGGAATATTTGATTACATGCTAAGAAAAAAATGGCTTTACCAGAGAGTTGTAACATTGAGCCAACGAGAGTTGCAATGTCACAGATTTGATTGGGAGTCTGCTTGGTGTCGTTTGGTAACGTTTAGGCTCTTAAGTGTGCTTCAGAGTTTGGAAATGGAGAAAAGGTCACCTCAGGGTCATACTCCTTATCATTGTATAACTGAATATTCTTACATTAAGCATGGTAGCTAATAAAGACTTGGGTGAAGTGATTGAGACTGCAAAACTCTGAAGGACGGAAACACATTCCTAACTTAATACCTTCAGGGGAATGGAGAAAACTGAAATAATTTTGTGGCATTGCTCCTTCTAATGAGGATTTAAGGGTTGAGGGGAGGAACCAGCAGCTGGCAAGTGTGTTTGGGAAAAAAAAAGCAAGAGAAAAATCTCACTCACAAGTATCTCTGGCCTAAAACTACAAACTGCCCTTCGTCTCAAACTCTGTGCAGACTAGTAATTCATCACAGAATTACATGACGTGGTTAGGAAGCCAAACATGACTGTCGCCTATAGATACATAATGAGCCTCCCAGGTTTAGATAACCCTGAAAGGATGGAGTAGTTATCACTGCAGAAAGATCAAAAGCAGAACAAGATTACATGTTTTTTGAACATATGAATTAATATTCCTCCAAGATACCCAGTTCCTTGCTTCTCATTTCCTTCCATCTTATACAAAATAATACAGCAAAGGAAGAGACCCTTCAGTCCATCAAGACTGCATTGATTCCTAATCCTTATCAGGCTAAATACTTATTGCCCACCTGCAGTTTCTAACCCTCTGTTTGCCAATTGCTCATGTGTCAATTAAGATTTGTCTTAAATATTGCTAACATGTCTGCTTCACCTACTTCCACTGGCAGTACGCTCCACCTTCCGTGCAAAAAATTTTCTCCCTTCAACTTTCCCCCTCACAACTTGAACCTTTGGCCTCTAGTAGCTGACTTTTCACCTTGGGAAAAGCCCCTGATGAACCACCCTCTCTAGGCCTGTCATAATTTTGTAGATCTCTACCTTATTTTCTTTGAAATTAGTAGGTGGTGTTGGTTTATAGTTGGACCGATGCCAACTGATGCTCAGTACCTCAACCAGGTGGACACCCTGTATGTGTGTCTGGGAGACTTAATCACCCAAGTGAACAAGTCAGTGTTGAATCATGGAGAGGCAGTGGCCTAGTGGTATAAATCCATAAACTCAGCTAATCTTCTGATCCAATGGGTTTGATTCACACCAACAGCAAATGGGTTTGAATGCAAAGAAAAAATTGGAGTTGAGAGCTTAATGATCATTACAGATTCAATGTTGATTGTTAGAACAACCCATCTGGTTCACTGATGCCCTTTAGTGAATTAAACTGACATCCTTGCTTGGCCTGCTGTGACTCCAGACCCACAGCAATGTGGTCGACTCTTCACTGCCTGCTGGGATGGGCAATTAATATTGGCCTAGTCAGTGACGTCCTTATCCCGTGAAGGAACTTTTTAAAAAAATCACATTTGAAGAATGTTGCCTGTCAACTTTTCCATGCATTAGCTTCAGGTTGAACAAGTTAAAAATAAATAATTAGAGAGGAGTTCAGAGGTAACATCTTCTTTCGAGAAGATGCTGGAGATCAAGAATTCACTGCCTGAAATCAACTGGAGGAAAAAAACTCTCATGGGTTTAAAAAATACATTGAGATGTACTTGAAGAGTCATAACAGGGTTATGGACCTGCATGCTCAAAAGTAGAATTAGATTGGAGCAAATATAGATATTATTGGGTGAAGAGTTTCCTTCCATGCTGTAGAATCTCTAGATTTGGCTTCAGATTGAAGCCAAAATAAATTAGCTAATGAGAATGGACTTTGAGCGTTGGTGGTCAGTACACACAACCTTCATGACTCAGTACAATAGATTTTTTAAAACGAAAGTGTTAAAGGGCCTTTGTAGTGAAATGGTTGTGTCTGCACCAGGAGGTCACTGTTCACATTCCACCTGCTGCAGAATTGTATAATAACATCTCTGAACAGACTGATTAGGAAAAATAGCAGAGAGAGAGCGCATGGGGGACGTGGAGGAGAGTGAGCCGGGTGGGGTGATGAGGGTGGGGGGGGGAGAACGCAGAGGGGACAGCACTCAGCGCTTCTAATGAGAAGGTGCTAGGAATAGTCCAGGCCCTCTGGCCCTGAGGTTTTCAGTTAAATGTGTGTTTTTTTTCAGCTGCAGTTATTGCAGAAACAAACCTCACCAGTAACGTCCTATAATTCAGGTCACTGACGGCCTTTGTGTTGCACCAATTGTGTGTGGGTCTTTTGTGGAGAAAATAGAGCCAGACTCTGTGTGTTTGTGTCAAACTTGCAGTTTCCCTTGCATTTGGAAAACGAGCAAAGAGAAACAGACTGCAGAGATGACAACAGCTGGAATCAGGAGCGAGCCACTGTTTGTTAGAAACACAAGTGCCATATGGAATGGAATGATTTCCTCTATGCACTATTAGTAATGAGATAAGAAGCTCTTCTGTATAAACATGTTTACAGCTTGGTAAAACCGAGTGCGTAGGAACAACCTCTTAATGGATAACTTATTGGACAGATTCTGCTGATCGCATCTTTCTTGAATACTAGGTCCTTACTTTTCGCAGTAAGTGCAGTCAAGGTTCTGGTTTTACATCCGCCCTGCTTGGCAACAACTTCGAGTTATGAAATACCTGTAATGTAGCCAAAGTATCCAAAAGTGCTTCATAGGAGCCATATAAAAGGAGGCATTTATAAGATAGGTAAGTGATACAGATTGAACAAGAGCTTTCTGCTTATATATTTAAGTCACAGATTACAACTCCATGTACCTGCAGGTTTGCTGCTTCAAGAATATTCCAGAAGTCTCACACCATCCAAAGCAAAATAGACACTTCTTTGACTCCTCTACCAACACCTCCAACATTCACTCCCTCTGTCACTGATAACAGTAGCAGCAGGGTACACTCGCTACAAGACACACTGTAGCAACTCACCCAGGGCCCTTCAACAGCACCATCCCAATCTATAACCTTCATGGAATCCCTACAGTGTGGAAACAGGCCATTTGGCCCAACAAGTCCACACTGACCCTCAATAGAGTCAACCTCCCAGACCCATTCCCTTACCCTATTATCCTATATTTCCCCTGACTAATGCATCTAACCGACAGGTCCGTGAACACTATGGGCAATTTAGCAAGACCAATTCATCTAATCTACACATCCTAAGATTGTGGGAGGAAACCAGAGCACCCAAAGGAAACCCATGCAGACACAGGGAGAATGTCTGTGTGCCGTTTGCACAGTCACCAGAGGAATCGAACCCAGGTCCCTGGTGCTGTGAAGCAGCAGTGCTAACCACTGAGACACCATGCCACCATTGTCTTTGAAAGACAAGGACAGCAGATACAGAGGAACACCACCACCTGCAGGTTCCCCTCGAGTTATTGTTCCAAGTCAGGATATTGTATATCATTATTCATTGACCGTCATGGAGTCAAAATCATGGAACTACCTCCCTTATAGCACCATGGGAGCATCTACAACAGTTCAACGAGGTGACTCACCATGACCTCCTTAAGGACAATGAAGGATGGCAATAAGTGTTGGTCTAGTCAGCGATGCCCTCATCCTGCTGAGTAATACAGAAAAACATGCAACTCTCAACAAATAGCACTTTAACTCTTGTTACCATTCAAACAACTGTTCAGGAGGGTCAGCACAGCCTTGTAATAGCTGAAACATTTTGAATAATCCACTGGATTTTTAGAAAAAAAAACTCGATTGCTAGTAAATTTTTTAACTGGGTCATAACAGGGCTGAACAGCTTTGTTTTCTTGTTCCACTCCTCCACTAGTCAAAACAAAACTTGAATTTAAAATGGGCAGTGGTATTGCCAATTCTATTGGTGCCAGACGTATTTGGATTATTATCAGACACCAATCAGCCAGGTTTCCTCAGTTAACAAGCTAAATAAGTTCCTCCAGCAAAGATATGAGCAAAAAAGATTCAAACGTATATAACTTCCCTTCTTGAACATGAAGAAACATATACACAACACCTTGAAGAGTAAAACAATGCCGAGTGTTATTTTTAAAATCGTCTGGTTCGGTGACAGTTAAAAACTAAAAGAAAATCACTCACAGATTGTCCTGAAATGTCAATCTGCAGTTAAATTTAGTTTGCAGACACAAGCAGTTGGCTCTGGGGTATATTCCTGGATCATGTGTGATGTGGAGATACCAGTGCTGGACTGGGCTGGGCAAAGTCAGAAGTCATCTGACACCAGGTTACAGTCCAACAATTCTGTCAGAAATCACAAATTTTCGGAATGGTATTCCTTTGTCAGGTGACCTGATGAAGGAGCAATGGTCTGAGAGCTTGTGGTTTCAAATCGAACTGTTGGGTTATGACTGTTGGTTTTGTCTGACTCATGACTTGGATCAGATGTGGCTGGTAGAACTCTCTCTCTTGTGGAGTCAATGAGATAGATTACAAAGTACACTGTGGAAACCCCATAAGCAGTGAGGAGGTGGTTCTGCTGCTGAGAATGATGGACAGAAAAAGGAAGAGAGCATTTAAGAAAGAATTTTAACAAGGACTACATTATCCATCTATTGAAGTGAAGTACAATTGTCACCGTGCAGATAAAAGTCATTGCAGAAATCAAAAGGAATGGCGAGGGACAAATTTAATCTCCCCTTGAGATCTGCACTTTTGAGCTTTGAAATTCTGTTTCCCCCAGCTACTTTTGTTCATCCCTAATATCTGTGTCAAACCTTCTGTATTCTGTCTGTCTTAGTGATGAATACATGTGTGTATTTGGTGCTTTGAAAGAGGTTTAGTTAAAGTCATAGAGTAGTAGATTAGGGATCTTTTCTTCTTCCTACCATTTATTTAGGTACATTACAATAAAGAGAGTTATTTTCCATCAATGATGAAACCTGGTGTGAATTTATCCTGATCAATCAAGTAAAATAGATCATCTTGGTGGTCTCATTAGGATTTTAAACACGTGATGGCTCTTAGAACAGTGGGGCCCTTATTGACACATATGTCCTAATTGAGCTGTGACATGTGTAATGCAGAATGAATGGAGGATAACATGCATGACTGATGAATTTGCTTCCCGATGCCTTGACTAAGAGAGTTCATCCTGCTCTTTTTGGCTTATGGCAGGGCTAGTCTGATCTCTCCGTGGTTCTCAGCTTGGCCTCTTGGCAGCTCTCAGCTTGGTGGGTCTCAGCGGTACATTGGCTGGATTCTTGGCAGTTCATGGTGAGTCTAGGTCGGCTCTCCCAGCAGTACATTCTTAGTGGCTCATGGAAGTGTCTAGACTCGGCATGCGATTAGATTCTACTGGGGTGTGTTCCCGAGGCATTGGGCAGGATCGGAGAGGCAGCAGTGATGGTATCTGCAGCGGCAGTGAGAACAGACAGCTGAGGTCCCCCCAGAGAGTGAGATAAGTGGAGGACTCAAAGACTGTTGATCATTTAACTTATTCCGTTATTTTCCTAGTTTAAACAACAAAAGACATTAATGTTAACTATTACTTTATTTTTCTACTATTCTATGAAATAATGCTTAACTTTTTAACTCTTGTTTCTCTTGCAACTTTGTACCTACAGGTCGTTCTGCTATAACATGTGTTTTGTCCACATGAGTTCACCGCAATGTGATTGACAAATTGTCATGAAGCTGAAGCCGTGGTCTGTACCTTTATGAGAGAGTTGAATGCTGTTCTGAACTGAGAGCTTACAAGCACCTGTCATATAATTAACTAGCAGTCTCAGTGTGTACTGGAAAATTGAAAATATGTAACATTTAGCTGTGAAATAGATAGCTGAGTTGGTTGATGTTTTGACGATAATTCGGATTTAACCAGTTTGAATTATGCCCCAGGATACTAAAACACAATCGACTTTGAATTTACTGTTTTTGGCAGCATTGAACCAATAAGATGATCCAATGTTGGGGATATAACAAAAGGCAGGCAGTTTGAAAGTTAAACAGAGTAAGTGCCATTGAAACACTCTTGATCAAAAGGTACCTTTTCATAGAAACATATTTGTAGTATAAGGAAAGACGACAACCCAGAGAGATCTTCAGTTGGAAGAAGAAAGACACTGACGACAGCCATTGTATTGTTTTGAAATTAAGTTGATGTAGTTTTAATAAGTGTTTTATTGGAACAATCTGGTGTTATAGAATTGGAGGCAAATAATAAGCAGCTGAAAGAAAGTGGGGCTTAGAGTTTTGAATAGTTGTTTAATGTTCACTCTTAGTGTTAAAGAATAAATTGATATCATTTTCTTTAAATAATGGAATTTGGAATTTCTCTGTCACTCATTTTAATAGATTATGAGGTGAGCTGAGCTTTTCTGGGTGTTTGGTTTAAATTAACAGAGGGGTTCATCACTGTGTCATTACAGGGACACAGTTTCTAAGGTGTGAACATTTAAAACAGGTGTTGGCTATAATGCAATTACATCAATAACACTTTAAGCACTGTTTCTAAAGTATGGTTTTTCTAAGATACGGGGTTGCGCAAAAATGCACCCGTCATGTTATTGTAGAACTGACGATATGCTCTTAGACTATACCTCGGTACCCAAGATGTTGCCATGTGAGACAACATTATACACTTTTCTCTGTACTCCTGTGCTGGAGTACATGTGACAATTAAATCAAAAAATCTAATATACAATGGCCATGGCAGGCATATACAATTGGGCCAGCACAGCTGTCGTTGAATTGGTGGTAGTCTTATCTCTGAGTCACAACAGTCTGGGCTCAAGTCCTACTCCAAAAGTTTAGCGTAAAACTTAAGACTGACACTCTGAAGAGAGGCTGCTGTGATGCTGGAGAGAGCTATCCTTTGGGTGAGAGAAAACAGAGGTCCCATGTCCCTCTTGGTTAGATCTCAAGAAAACGATACCAATGTCTTCAAAAGAACAACAGGCAGGTTACCATCAGTGCTTTGACTGGATTCATCACTCAAGCCAAAAACAAACTACATGGTCATTATCACACTGCTGCTCACAAGAGCTCAAACTGGCCACTATATTGCCTATGTTACAACAATGGATAAGCTTCAAAGAGTAAATTAGTTTTAAAGAAGGGTCACTAGACCCAAAATATTAGCTCTACTTTCTCTCCACAGATTAGATTAGATTCCCTACAGTGTGGAAACAGGCCCTTTGGCCCAACCAGTCCACACCAACCCTCCAAAGAGTAACTCACCTAGACCCATTTCCCTCTGACTAATGCACCTAACACTATGGGCAACTTAGCATTGCTAATTCATCTGACCTGCACGTCTTTGGACTGTGAGATGAAACCAGAGCACCCGGAGGAAACCCACACAGACATGGGGAGAATGTCTGTGTGGAGTTGCACAGTCGCCCGAGGCTGGAATCAAACCTGGGACCCTGATGCTGTGAGGTAGCAGTGCTAACCACTGAGCCACCGTACCACCCCTCAGTGCTGCCAGCTCTGCTGAGATTTTCCAGCAATTTCTGTCTTTGCTTCAAAGAGTAATTCATTGATTGTAAAATGTTTGGAGATATCCAGTAGCTGTGAAGTGCGCAATATTGATGCATGTCTTTCTTCAACAGCATTGGTTTAGCTGCAAGGTCTTTCACTCAGGATTGAGACACAATCACTAAGGGTAGTAGCTTAATGTTGTACCAAAGCCATAAAGCTAGCAGGGGTTTGGAATATAACAAGTCAGTGGCTTGAGAAGACACTAAAGATGACTGGAAGAATTAATCAATGGGAAAAAATTAGTTTTAAAGAAAATCAAGCACATGTCGTATATCTGGAATAGGTTGGAACTGCGGCACCTTGTTATCACAGCTCTTTCTACAGCCTTGCCTGAAAAAAAAACCTGAACACTATTCTTTCAGCTCCAGTTTTAATTGAGATGTGTGGAGTTTTTCAAAATCTAATCTCAATCATTTCTTCACATGGGAGAAAGGGAAAGCTCCCAACTGAGAGAATCTGTGTCTTTAGATTCTTCTCGTGGTGGTTTTTTTAATTAACCGTTGAATTAAAAAAATGAATAAAGGGATTGTCATAAATTCCTATGCAGCACGACAATTTTGTGCTCAGCACAATTTGTGAGGAGCAGGGCAACTCTTTCACATCTTAAGGGGACATTAAGAAATCATATTAAGGAGGCATCTATTGATAAGTGAAATTGAAAGGTAACCAAACGTGCCATCTTTATTTAATCTGGTGGAGATTTTAGCATACACTCGTGCTGGTCTGAATTTCCTTATTTTACTACTTTAACAAAAATTAAGACAGACAGGAGCATGTTCATTCATAGATTGGGCAAGGTCTGGAGGAAGACTGGGATATAGAGGTAACAATAGCACAGAAGAGGCAACTCTGCCCATCAAGTGCACGTGGACTTTCTGCAGACCAATCTCACCAGTCCCATTTCCTCCTGCACTCCCTGTAGCCCTGGACATTTATTTCCCTCCGGTTCCCCAACTACCTTCCTTTAGAAATCATTGATTGGTTCACTTCTCCTATCCCAGAGGGCAATATGTTCCAGGTCATTATCACAAGAGGTTCCTCTTCACACTTATCAATGGTATTTAATTCTCCCTCTTGCAGTTCCACATTTATCCTCAGCCAGGAATTTGACATCTGATCACTAACCAAAGGTTCCTAATAGATAAAATGTTAAAAGGTAAAGTCACCATAATCCTACTGGACCATTGTATCAAGTATGTAAAAAAAACCCAAACCACATTACTTGAGGGAAGTAGGAATTCTGCTTTCAGTATTTCAGGGGGCCCACTCAATAATTGGGCTCCGCCGACACCTCAACTAAACATTTGGATGATCCACATACAGACTTGTATACACAAATGATTCAGTCTGATCTGTATATGTAAAGAAATGCAATGTACACATATGAATAGCATCACCAATTGTATAGATAAAAATATTTTTATGAATAAAGTATATTTTTGAAATAAAAAAAATTGGCTGACCATTCATTTTGGAATTTCCTCCCTCAGGATAAGATTGAGGAATTGAAGTAGAGCTTTTCATAATAACCTCAATTAGTGAAAGTTGTGAAAGCCGCGTACAGTAACAATGTTTAAAGATATGTGGATAAAAATGGTTTGAAGGGGTATAGGCCAAATGCAGGCAGGTGGACTGAACTAAGTTTGGGAACATGGTCAGCACAGACTGGTTAGACTGAAGGGTCTGCTTCCAAACTCTGTGACTTGATGACAATATGGGGAATTGAACCCATGCTGTTAGATCACTCTGTCACAAACCAGCCATTCAGTCAACTGAGCTATCCAACCCCTCCAGTCAGACAGTCGATATATGGAAAGCTAGAACCCCTCGAAAACACTGTCAAACAATGAAACTGGAGTTTAGGAGTGCCATCCTCTGGCAGGAGGCATGTAACACGCAGAATAGCTTCATCAAAACATACACGAAAAATGACCGTCTTCCAGGAATTCAACTAAGAAACATTCTCTCTGATCACTGAAGACAAATGAAGCTTGGAAATATTTAGCCATTTCCAATCTCCACCATTCAGTCTTGAGCAAATGTACAGTAACCACAACAGTTACTATAAAAACAATAATTGGTCAATTTAGCACAAACTTAGGCATGTAACTAGCAAGGTCATGATGCTAGACTGATGGGTATGTCTCAAGTTGCTCCATCCAGCAGTACACAACTACCATGCTTCCAAACCCACAACCTCAACCATCTAGAAGGGTAGTAGATTAGCTTACTTACAGTGTGGAAACAGGCCCTTCAGCCCAACAAGTCCACATCGACCCGCCGAAGCATATACCACCCAGACCCGTACTCCTACATTTACCCCTTCACCTAACACTACAGGCAATTTAGCATAGCCAATTCACCTAACCTGCACATTTTTGGATTGTGGGAGGAAACCGGAGCACCCGGAGGAAACCCACGCAGACACTGGGAGAATGTGCAAACTCCACACAGAGAGTCGCCTGAGGCGGGGATTGAACCCGAGTCTCTGGTGCTGTGAAGCAGCAGTGCTAACCACTGTGCCACCACGCTGCCCACAGAGATACAGGGGAACACTACCACCTGCACAATGTCCTCCAATTCTCACTATCTTGACTTGGAAATATATCACCGTACCTTCAGTGTACTGGGTCAAAATCCTGGAACTTTTTCCCAAATGACATTTGGGTCTACCAACAGCACATGGAGTGCAGTGGCTCCTGAATGCAGCACATCACCTTCTCAAGGACATCGAAGGATAGACGATAAATTGTTGACCCAGCCAGCAACACTTGTGTTTCATGAGTAAAGTTTTAAGCAAAAAAAAAAGATTGTGGTTAACGTAGAGATTTTAAAACTGGTTGTTTTCTCTTTATGTTCCACATCTTAGTGAACTTTCAGCTCATCTGGTATGGTTTGTGGACTTGATTTTCTTTCTTATATTTTAGCCCCAAATTCATGCTGCTTATTATTCTTCTTCCAATGTGATTTGCATGTTGGATCAGTTTTTGGAAGCCTGGATCTTAATGTGTGACCCAGCTGACAACAAGAAAAAAAAATCAAGGCATTCCACACGTAGGTTGCATTCCCTGTCTACACAAGGAAGGGAATTAAATATAAATCTTCCCACACTAGGGTAGGAGACGGCACCAATGGTTGGGAATTCAGGCAGAAGTAAATCTCCTGCTGACTGCCCAAGTTTGGGGCATATGTCAGGAATAGGATGGAATATTCTGCCCTTACCTGGATGTGCACAGCTCAAACACCACAACAAAATAGTCTACTTGATTAGCACCATGTGCACCAGCTTAAATATTTATCACCTCAAAAATCACAGAAACACTGTGGTAATATTGTATACTATCTATCTTTCAAATTCACTGCAACAACTCCCTAAGGTTCCCCTAAAAGTACATTTCTGCAGACTCTGCCACACAGAAGCACAAGATCCACTACCAAAAGTCAATATCTGGATCTCCAAAACTGATATTCCTGCACCATGTGGGCTGCATGTTTAGGAATGTCGTTTCAGGAAGCAGATCAACACCATCTTTTAAAGAAACAATGCAGATGTGTGACTATGCTGGCCTTACGAATGCAAGATGACTGGCCTATTAATAATAATTTAAAAGCTATCAATTTTTAAAAAGTCGAAGCTGCATTGGTCAAGGGAACAATTCTATTTTAAATATTTGACAGATGATTAGCCCACATCCTTCATTGACATTTACAGAGGAAGTCCATTTGACCCATTATTGACACAAGTAATTTTATGTTGTGAACTGTGGAGTAGTGGGAATAGAGTAACAGTGCATTCCTCATCCCCGGTCATAACACAATATAGTGACTCATTAAAAAAAAATGAAAGGTGTTTAAAAAAAGGATAGAATTAAGTATGGATGATGATCACTGCTGACCCTCACATATTTGAATGTTAGATCACAGGATGACTGCTTTCTGTACTTCCACAACATCACTGAAACAGATTACCAAACTGTTGATTCAGTGCAGAACTTTGGTGTACAGATTGGTAATGCATTTTCCTACAAAAAGGGAAAACAATGCATTGGCTACAAAGCACTCTGGAATGCCCAAGTGGTGAACAGTGCTATTTGAATTCAAGTTTGATTAATAAACGACAAGCAAATTCTAATGGGCTTGATTGAAGAAAGTACTGTTTGAACAAATATTTCAGACATTTGGGGAATTTACTTCTCTGGCATCTCTCTCATTTAAGTGCATCAATAAGGGATTTCTTTGACTGCATGTGATGCATTGCAACTGTTCAAGAACTTCCTTCTTGAAAAATTGGCTTTTTCCTTTCTTTTCAGCTTTAATTTTATTTCCAATTTGTTTCTTTCTTCTTTACGATTGAGACCTTTAATGTATTGTTGCCCATTACAATATGTATCATATGCGTGTGCAAAATGATTTGTGAAAGCTTGCAATAGATTGCTATCTCTTCCATTCCATTCCACGTCTGATACAATCTATTGCCTTGAAGTCACATTTTTATCAGTTGTGGCCTCATAACGCATTCCTGTTGAACTCTTGGTTACATTTTATAGCCTTCAGATCTGCACTAATAGGTCTATTGTTATTCAATAAACCTTAGTCCATTGAACCCTAACAATAGATTTGATATATTCACAAACATTACAATGGGTTCAGTTCAAAAAGATGGATTTGAATAGAGTTATTACCGAGCTACCTTCCACAGACTTGGCAAACATACAGAAGAAGTTCCTGCAGCGTCAAATAGTGTTGGAAATTTCGAGGAAAATTCAATGAAAGGAAAGGGTTGCACTAAATGGAATGCCTTAGCAGTCTTTTAGAGAAATGTCTCCATGTACAATTAATTGCTTCTACTGCACCTACTCCAGGGAAACAAGCGATAGTAGGGTCATGCTCTGAAAAATGATTGGACACAATATGACGTATGATCAATCTATTTTGAGGGTAATAAAAAGGGAAGAGTGTTGACCAGGACATTGACACAGTTTCTTTGCCCCAGTAGTGGCATGGGATTATTAATATTTGGCAGACTGACTAGAACATTTAAAACGGGACTTCAGTTTTACCTCTCAACTAATGCGTAGGATGGAGTAGAATAAATAACGGAAGAGTGCCAAAAATTGAGCAGTGCATACTTTACTTCAATTTGTAGTTCTAGGTGGAATGGGGCACTCATTCTTTCAATTGCACACTTAACAGGAGTCAAAAAAAAAAGTTTTTACTTTCTCAAGTTCAGTTGTGTTACTGCTTTAGGAGTTTTAAAAAGCAAAGGTCCAGAGTGACACCACAAGACCAACAGCCATGAGTACGCCAAACTGCAGCACTCAATTTTGAGAACGTGTAAGCAGAAGTTGCATTTCAACTGTAAGTCATCAAATAGTGAAGCAAAATGGTTTGAGGTTTTCGAGTAGACTGAACCTACACTCCTTACTAATCCAGGAAGGGAAATCGGTCATCCTTGTTGGCTGGATGGCTGGTTTGGAATGCAAATAGATGTCAACAGTGTGGGTTTAATTCCTAAACCAAGATGAGGTTACCACGAAAGTTCCACCTTCTCAAATTTTGTCCCTCACCTGATGCTTGTTGACCCTCAGGTGAAACCACCACCAGTCATCTCTCTCTGTTAAGAGAATGGTCCTCTGGGACTATGGTGACTTCACAGCGACTTTAGTTAGTTCTGTGTTCAGAAATGCAACACCAAAACACAAAAGTGTCTTGACATTTAGCAAGAGTCCTTTTTTGGTTTTCAGGGGCTCCTTTATATTCTGACCAACCCCTTTATTAGATTAAAGTCACGTGGTAACAAAAAGCTCCTCTATTTATATTAACATATGAAGTATTGGACTCTCTCAGAAGTAGAATTATTTTAATCTCCTCAATTATTATCAATTCTGCATTCGAGTTAAAGCTACATCACAGAAGGAAATCATTAACTTCCTAGACTCTGCAGTTTTTAAATTGTCACAGGATAACAAGTATAAGGTTAGCAAAAGTACAGGCATAAGAGATTTTTTTTTGGCCTCCCAAAATATTTGGCACACATTTCTATGCACAAAGACAATCAACCTAAACATTCCTTCTATAGACTGGTGAAGTCACAGAAAATGCACAAAGCTAGAAGCCTATGACCAGGCAGTTCTCATCCTTTTTAGTGTAACTTGAATTTAAATCTGGAATTGAGATCTATAATTAATAGTGTCCATTACAACGTAACAAATACATGTACTAGGTCCTGAACCAACACAGCCTTAAGTTTGAGATTTCACATTAGTTTTCAAGGAAATCATTGTTTCAGCGTGGAGATATCCTGGCTCCCAGTTAGCTGAGCGTTCCTTTGCTGACAGATCTGAAACCTTTCCCTCTCGTGGACGGCTTCCCTCTACCCTCACCCACTTCTCGCATTTTGCAGCAGACGGGTGAAAGGTTATCCGTGGTATGCAAGAATATGACGTATTTAGATCAGCTATGCTCCCCCAGAATCGTGTATTTTCCTCTGTGCCTTTTGCTCATCCACACCCGACAGCTTCCCTTCACAACTCCTTCCTGCCCTCCACCTTGTTGTTGCCTCCTTCTCTCAACCCTCGCAAAGTGAGCTCCATCCCCAGCCCCCCAGCTCCTCACCTCTGGCCGATGACTCCCACCGCCTGCTCCAGCAGGCGGCACCCCAATGCTGCCACTCACCTTCCCAACACCTTGCTTCCCCTCCAAATCACAGGCTTCACCATCAAAACACAGGAGAGGAACGACCTGTGATTGGAGGATGGCCTTCACGGATTGTATCTCTCTCGCGTACAGGAATGACTTTCCTCTGAATAGTGGCCCTTCCCAGCCCTGACTTTCATTTTTTGGGAGGTGGGGTCAGGGGTGGTGGGAGTACATTTGCCTGCCCAACAGTCCTGGACTTCTCTCTGACAACTTTCCCTCATCCCTCACAAAGATAAACATAAGAGTAATTAGCGTGTCTGCCATTTGCCCATTTCCAAGTCCAGTTCTTGTGTCCATATTGGAGTGGCCCACATTACTCTAGCTAACATTCTCTCAGTACCGCACCAGAGCTTAGCTGAGCAACTTACAACCATACTGTTCAGGAAAATAAACAGGCTGAGCACTCGTGCCGTTTACTTTAAGAGATTTGCGTGTGCAGCCATGCATTAATTACAAAGCAATTGTACATTGCAACAAGCAGTGTCCTGCGCAGTGACTAGAAGCAGAGACATAGCTACTATGTTGCTCTACAATTCAAAGAGCAAACAGTTTTTGCAAGCATATTGAAAGTGCTTTGGAACAGCTTAGATGACATGACGAATGCTGTACACAAAGTTGTTATTTTAATTTCAAAAGAACAATCCTATTGCGACAACGTCATTTACAATGTTCTTAACAGTGTCAAGAACAATTTGGAAACTGCCTGAATTCAATTCAGTTTGGCTTGAAATTGTTTAAAGCATAGTGTCTTTTCCTCAGTTATTTCCCATGAAAAACCTCATTCCGTAGACTTCCATTCTGCCTTAAATTACAGACAGCAGTCAAATGCGTGGAACACACAATTGACCTACTGGGAACAATTGATTACTTGGTGGCAATATATTGCAGTTTGTGGGAGCTTGCTCGGTGTAAATTGATTATGTGCTTGCTACAAGGCAACAATGACTAGCTTTCAAGAGGTGCATCCATTGGCTGCAAAGCACTTGGGAGGTGTCCTGTGGTTTTGAAGAGGTGCTATAGAAATGCAGGTCCTTCTTTGTTATCTTGACTTTGCAATACCATTTTCAGATGAGCTTTGCGGCCAGACAAAATCTGCCTTCAGACCTCCAATAAATGAGATGCTCTTCGGTATTCTCTTTGGAAGGATTGCAAGAGATCTTCTTGACTGCGTTATTGGCAGCATTCTCCATCATTGTAAGTGACACATACCCATTATAGTATCTTTCACACTTGAATTGGCTGAATTTCTGAGCAAGGCTTCAAAATATTGGAATTTTTTTCTACGCTACAGACCATTTTACACAAACTTACATATATTGCTTGTTAATGGAGTGGGATCTTTTATGTAGCCACACTGGAAACTCTAACTTCAAAGTGCAAACTCATGTTCTGAATCAGTGTCTTCCATTCCATTGCTAACCTAATCCATGCATCATCGATTCAACAATGTTGGAAATAATAGACAGGAACATATCCAATGTCAATGTATCCTTACAGGGTATATTCTTTTGCTACAATTCAGGGTGGCACAGGTGGTTCAGTGGTTAGCACTGCTGCCTCACAGCACCAGGGACCCGGGTTCAATTCCCGTCTCGGACAACTGTCTGTGTGGAGTTTGCACATTCTCCCCGTGTCTGGGTGGGTTTCCTCCGGGTGCTCCGGTTGCCTTCCACAGTCACAAAGATGTGCAGGTCAGGTGAATTGGTCATACTAAATTGCCTGTAGTGTTAGGTGATGGGGTAAATGTAGGGGAATGGGTTTGGGTGGGTTGCTCAATTCCCTACACAGTCCAAAGATGTGCAGGCGAGTTGGATTGGCCACGGGAAATAGTCTAGCGTATCCAGGGTGGATTCGTCATGGGAGATGGTCTATCATGTCCAAGGATGTGCAGGTGAGGTGGATTAGCCATGGAAAATGTGCGGTTATAGGGTGGGATGCTCTTTGGAGGGCCAGTGTGGATTTGATGGGCCGAATGGACTCTTCCACACTATAGGGATTCTATAAACAGGATCTTGGGTTTTGCCCTCTCCACAGCACAGGGCCTCTGAGGCTAATGTTGCACTGCTTCGTCAACTCATTATGTCTGAAATCAGTTCACTTGGCGTAGTCCAGAAAGTGAAAAAAGAATCTTCTAAATGTAGCTTCCATTATACACATCACGAACCAACTGAGCCAAGACATTAAACATATAGCACAGAACCAAGTCCCAGGGGTTTTCTGCTCCATTTGAGCATAAAAGAGGAAGGATGGCAGTGTGGTGGTAAGGTCACTGGGCTAGTAATCCAGAGACCCAGGTTAGTACTCTAAGGATACAGGTTCAAAATCCCAGCAAAGCAACTGGGAGAATTTAAACTCCATTAGCAAATATGGAACCAAAGCCTGTCTTGGTACTGGATTATGAAGCTAACTATCTGTCATCATAAAACTTCTTCTGGTTCCTTAATGCCCTTTTAAGGAAGAAAATCTACAGTGCATACTTAATCCGACCTGCATGTGACTGCAGATCATAGTAATCTGATAGACTCTTAACAGCCCTCTGTAATCAACTAATAAGTCATTCAGTTCAAGGGTATATAGAAATGGGCAATAAATGCCTGCCTGAACAGCAATGCAAACATCCCATAAAATAAATGAGTTTCTTAAAATAATTAAGGCAAAATATTGCTAATGAAAAACTAAATCAAGCAGAACACTAGGAACTCAGCAGATCAGGCAACATCTGTGGAGAGAGAAACAGAGTTAATGTTTTGGGTCTGGTAACTCTTCCTGAGAACTGATGGTAGCTAGGCAAATGTCAGTTTAAATGCAGAAGTTAGGGTGGGGGGAGGGGGTGAGAGTAAATTATAGGTGGGGATAGAGCCCAAAGAGAGAGAAGAACAGTTGGATAGATGAAGGAGTGAATAACAATCTGGCTGGGAGGGTGAATAGCTGTTAATGGAGACCATTGGTAGCTAACAATAGGTAGCGTGCAATGGCAGACTGTGATAACAAGGTCTGGTGTGTGGGGTAGAGGGCTAACACCTGGGAGAGTTCAGACCCTAACATTATTGAACTCGATATTGAGTCTGGAGAGCTGCAGTGTCACCAAGTAGAAAATGAGCTTCAGCTGGACTTCACTGGAGCACTGCAGCAAGCCTGAGATAGAGATGTTGACCAGGGAACAGGGTGGGGTGTTAAAGTGGAAGGCTACTGGAAGCTCAGGGTCTTCTTTTGCAGACAGAACTTGGATGTCCTGCAAAGCTGTCATCCAGTCCACGTTTTGTTTCCCCAGTGTAGAGGAGACCACACTGTGAGCAGTGAATGCAGGCGACGAGATTGTGAGAAGTGCAGATGAAGCACTGCTTCACATAGGTGTGTTTGGGCCGTTGGATACTGAGGAGGGAGGAGGTAGATGGGCCGGCGTTACACCTTCGGCAGTTGCAGTGGAAGGTGTTGTGGGGCTGTTGGGAGCGAATGAAGAGTGGACCATGGTGTTTCAAAGGGAACAGTCCCTGAGGAAGGTGGAAAAGGGAGGGAAGGGGAAAGTTTCTCTGGAGGTGGCGGAAATGGTGGCTGATGATCTTCTAGATGTGGATGCTGGAGGAATGGTAGGTAAGGACAATGGGAACCCTATAGCTGTTGCAGGAGGGAGGAGAGGAGGGGAGTGTGGAAGCGCAGCAGATGGGCCAGACCTCGTTGAAGGCCCTGTTGACAATGGTGCAGGAGAATCCTTGGTTGAGGAAGAAGGTGGACATTGCAAAGGCTCCTTTTATCAAAGTTGTCTTCAAATTAACATATGCGGTGGAGACAAAGGAGCTGGGAGAATGGAATGGAGTCTTTACAGGAAGCAGGATACATAGTCGAGGTAGCAATGGGAGTCCAGTCAGTGACCAGGCTATACCCAGAAATGGAAACAGAGATTTGAGGAAGGAAAGGGGTGAGTCAGAGATAGACCAGATGAAAGTGAGGATAAAGTGGAAATTGAAAGCAAAGTTGATGAGCTTTTCCAATTCTGGACGAGAGAGGGAAGCACTACCAATGATATAATGGAGGAAGAGTTGTGGGTATGGGCCAGAATAGGACTGGAACAATATAGAGTCTGGTGTGACTCTTCAGAACTTCCTACACTGCTTTATCTCAGCCACCAAAATATCCTGCTCTTCCTCTGTCCCAGATCCAGCTTCTCTTTAAGATCTATCCATACTGTTCTCTTCAACCCCGGGGGAGGGGCGTGAGGACAAGGGCCAGGTAGTCTTATCAATAGGCTCAGGTAATTTTCAGGGGACCTGGGTTCGAATCCCACCTCAGTTGATGATGGAATTTGAATTCAATCGGAAAAGAAAATCGAGATTCTGATAACCATTGTCAGGAAGAAACCCATCTGGTTCACTAATGTCCTTGAGGGAAGAAAACTGCCATCCTTACCTGGTCTGGCCTACATGTGACTCCAGACCCACAGCAATGTGATTGACTCTTAACTGCCCTCTGGCCAATTAGGGATGGGCAATAAATGATGGTCTAGCCACTGATGCCCTCATGATGTAAATGAAATTTTAAAGAAAACACCTACTCCAGCAGACAATTTTCAACATATTAACTCCTCTCTGGATGAAGTAGTTTGATTTTTATTTATATTTTTAGTTAAATCTTGTTTCTTCACACACAAAAAAAATCACCTCAAATTACTCTTTAGATAGATTAATGGCTATTTAATTTTGATGGTTCCCAATTTATGACTCCACCCACAAGCAGAACATCTCCTCTGTAGGGAATTCTTGCTAATAAATTCCAGTTTGGTTTCTCACCAAACATCCAAATCAAATCTTTCAATGGAATGCACCTGCCAGATCTATCCCAGCCTCATTAGTTGTGTAAATGCTGATTGTAATTGCAGGCTGCCAAAGTATTGACTAATCTGTGTATTAAACTGCTCTCAACAAGTGTTTACATCTCATGCAAGCGAATTAAATACTTTGTATATGCTTTAACCCCATGTACAACACTGTTTTCTGTTCTCACTGTGAAATCTAGCCTCCTTTATTCCCATTTCTAGAGAATTCCCTCCGGATGAGTAACCGTGTAAATAGAGATGTATCTCTCCCTGAATCGGACCTTCCAGTCTACTTGACAGTTTGTAGAATTAGCTCCTCAGCAATTCAATATTACGATGACAAAACCTTGAGCCTGCATGAAATTCAACATCTTTCTTTAACAGGATTGAATGTGTCTTCACGAGCATTCACTATTTGATTGCCAATGGCTCTTTTTTTTTTAAGAAAAGGTTCCCTGAAGAAACCACGAGTATCTTCAGGGAATGTGAGGTGATCAGATCACTCCCAATGCCAACTAAAATAGACGTAACCCCTTTATTGTTCCTCAAGCAAATTACTGGGCATACTCAGGATTATCAGGATTACACTGTTTTGGAGGTGTGTAAAAGGTGGAATAGAGTCAAACACCAATTATTCTCACTCCATTAAATACCTAAGTGAGAAATCTCCATGTTGACGGGTGTGGAAGCTTAAAGCTCCTGTAAACCATTCCTTCAAGTTATTTCAACAGGATATCTATATATATCGAGCGTTAATGCTGCTCCAGGTTGTGAACCCATTCCTTTCGGCTTTAAATTGTTCCATTCTCTGTCACCATGTCCTCTCTCCCCTCCCCCAACTCCATCGGGACTGTTCTTTCAAGGTAGAGAAGCAGGAGGCTAGGAGAGCACAGCAGGTCAGACAGCATCAGGAGGTGGAGAATTCGACATTTCGGGTGTAACCCTTCTGCTTGACGCTGCCGAATCCTCTCAGCCTCCTGCTTGTCTACTCTGGATTTCAGCATCTGCAGTTTTTTTCTTGTCTCTAAATTCTTTCCAGTCTGGCAGTTAGACACACTATTGTTCTGCCATTCTTACATTCCGATCACTTAACCTGCACAACAAACCTTTCTCTCCCAACACTCCACCCCCTCCCACTGTTGTATAAATGCTGCCCCCTTCACACTTCATGTCAGCTCTCATGAAGAGTCACCTCAACTTGAAACTTGTTCTCTCCCCACGGATGCTGCCTGACCTGCTGCTATTTCCAGCCTTTTTTTGTTTTTAATGCTTTTGCATTTGGTTATAGTTCTAAACGAGTCGATACTGGAGTTGCATTCGCTTCACCCAGTCTGACGAGGTGACTGAGTCTGTGGTAAGGGTGCTGGAGTCAAAGTTTTACACCAGCCTTCATAGGGAACAGATTTATTCTGTACCGCTTTTAAGAGTCCTCCTGATTCTGCCCAACTGGTGATGAAATTGTACTTACTGCTATCATGCAAGAAACATCTTGTTAATTAAGAACAGTGCCCTTCCTGTAAAAAGTGTACGGTGGTGTGCAATTCAATATCCTTGATATTTTTGATGCCTTGAAAGGGTTAATCAGGGCTTCAGTCACTGAGCATGGATCTTATAACCATGTGCTTAATTTACAATTGCTTTGAATTTGCCTTTTGACTTCCCATGGATGAGCAAAGACCTCATTCTAAGGGTACGGGACAAGTGAGGTACAGCCTGTATTTTTATTAAAAATATTCATTTGTGGGATGAGGGTATCGCTGGTTGGGCCTAACAGTTATTGTCTGTCCCTAGCTGGTGTTGAGAATGTGGGTCTGAGCTGCCTTCTTGAACCGCTGCAGTCCACCTGCTGTGAGTTGGCCCACAATGCCCTTAGGGAGAGAATTCCAGTGACAGTGAAGGAACGTCGATACATTTCCGAGTCAGGATAATGAGAGGAATGGAAGGGAACTTGCAGGTGATGGTGTTCCCATATATCTGCAGTACTTGTCCTTCTAGTTGGAAATGGTCATAGGTTTAGAAGATGCTGTAGGAGGATTTCTGCAATGCAGCCGCTGCTGAGTGTCAGTGACGGAGGGAGTGGATGTTTGTGAATGTGGCGCCAATCAAGCGGGCTGCTTTGTCCTGGATGGTGTCAAGCTTCGAGAGTATTGTTGGAGCTGCACCCATCCATGCAAGTGGAAAGTATTCCATCGCACTCCTGACTTGTGCCTTGATTGATAGGCTTTGGGAAGTTCGGAGGGGAGTTACTTGTTGCAGTATTCCTAGACTCTGACGTGTTCTTGTAGCCACTCTGTTTATGTAGTGAGTCCATTTGAGTTTCAGATCAATGATAACCCCCAGGATGTTTATAGTGAAGGATTCAGTGATGGCAACACCATTGAATATCAAGGGGTGGTGTGTAGATCTTCCTTTATTGGTGACGGTCATAGCCTGGCATTTGTGTGGTGTGAATGTTACTTGTCACGTGTCAGCTCAAGCCTGGATATTATCCTGATTTTATTGCATCTGAACGTGTACTGCTTCAGTATGGGTGGTTGCAAATAGTGCTGAACATCCAAACTTCTGGCCTTATGTTGGAGGGTAAGTAATTGATGAAACAGCTGAATATGTTTGGGCCTAGGACACAACCCTGAGGAACTCCTGCAGAGTGTCCGGAGCTGAGATGGCTGACCTCCAACAATCAGAACCATCTTTCTCCGCATCAGATATGAATCCAACCAGTGGAGAGTTTGCCCCCGACACCCATTGATTCCAGTTTTGCTAAGGCTCCTTGATGCCACGCTCTGTCGAATGGAAGCTTGATGTCTAGGGCTGTCACTCTCACCTCACCTCTGGAATTCAGCTGTTTTGTCCATGTTTGAACTGAGGTTGTAATGAGGTCAGGAGATGAGTAGGCCTGATGGAACCCAAGCTGGGTAGCATTGAGCAGGTTCTGCTTGATAGCACTGTTGATGACACCTTCCATCTCTTTACTGATGATCGCGAGTGAATGTTCTGCCAACTTGGGTTTGAATCCCGACATGGCAACTTTTAGATTAACATTTACTGTGCTTGACAAAAGTGGTGGGGAGTTATCTCCTTGAAGCACAGTCAACATGGTTTAGGGACACTCACTGTGCTGTTAGTATTCTAACCAATAAAAATTTTAGGGGATCTTTCATACAGCAAGTGGGTGGTACCTCACTTTGTATCGGACAATATTATGGACCATGTGTACCTCCTCAGAATCGCACTAATATGTTCAGCCTACATTGTTGTGCTCAATGACTAGAGTGGGGTTTGAACCCAAAGACTCAAATGCAATAGTACTAATGCCACCAAGCCATGGTTGACAACAATGTTATTAGCCATTAATCCATTTTGCTGGTTTGTTTCAAAGATTAGTACAGTTAACCACACTGCCATTCATGGACACATTAATGTTCTCATTCACGGCCTACGTAATAATTGGAATGACTCACAGATTTTTTTGGTGAATAAACATATCAAGTGTCACTTAACGAAGGTAGACAAGTGGAGCTTTGATCGAATCATATGATTTATAATCATAGAATCCCTGCAGTGTGGAAGCAGGCCATTCAGCCCGTCGAGTCCACACTGACCCTTCAAAAAGCATCTCACCCCTCTATCCTGTCTTTGCATTTCCCATGGTTGATCCACCTAACCTACACATCCCTAGACACTATGGGCAATTTAGTGTGGCCAATCCACCTAACCTGCACATATAGTCATAAAAATGTACAGCATGAAAACAGACCCTTCAGTCCAACTCATCCATGCTGACCAGATGTCTTAAATTAATTTAGTCCCATTTGCCAGCACTTGGTCCATATCCCTCTAAACGCTTCAAATTCATATACCCATCCATTAGACTTTGAGGGGAAGCCAGAGGACCTGCAGGAAACCCAAGCAGACATGGGGAGTACATGCAAACTACACACAGACATTCACCTGAGGGTAGAATTGAACCTGGGTCCCTGGTGCTGCAAGGTTGCAGTGCTAGCCACTGCTGCCCCTAATTCAAGAGTTGAATGGCCTACTCCTGTTACTCGCTGGATAGTTGCCTTCTTAAACTTATTCTTTTTCTTTAATAAATGTTTTGGCTTGGAAGATAAATGGGATTTAAGCAAAGCAGTGCTAGAATTCTTTAATCAGGTGGACCAATGGTAATACTAGAAGCCCTGAGATTTTCAATTCTAATTAAATGTCATCCCGCACAAACTTTGGCAGAGAAAAACTTTGTATATGTACATAAAAATTCCTTGTCCGCAGGATCTTCCACATTCTGCTCTTAATTAAATGTTAAACAGAAATGGTGCATTCTGAAATAGGGATCCATCAGAAATTCCTGTCAACTCTCACTCCAACCATCAGCTCATAATAAGAAAGAAAAATAACGTTGGGCAATTGTTTCAAAGGATATTTTTCTATTGTTAAGTGCAAGCATAATGTCAAACAAAATAATTTAGACTATAATGGTTGAGTGGAAACACAACAGCAGAATCATCTTTATATACAAATGAGAGAAAAGTTGGATATATCCAAATGTTAGATGGATAATATCTTTTCTCAACAAGCAAAGAGGAGAGATGGGCCTTAGGGAGGTGTATGGAATTAGGCCACAGGTCAGCCATGAGCTCACTGAAAGGCTCTAGGGGCTGAATGATCTTCTCCTGTTCCGACATAACCCAAGTGCAAAATTTGCTCCCCCAGTGCCTAAAATCTTCATAAAATCTACTCTTACAAATCAGGAACCCATCCAGATAAAGTTGCTCACACTCACAATATTGATTGGTGGCACATATTTAAAGTTTAAAGAAGATGTACAAGGCAAGTTTTGTTTTATAAACCACAGAGGATGGTGGATGCCTGGAATGCACAGCCAGGGGACATGGGGTAGAAGCAGACATGCTGGCAACTCTCTTAGGAGTCATTGAGACAGATATGTGGACAGGCAGGGGATATAGGGATACATATCATTGGAGGCAGATTGGATTACTTTAGATTGGTTGACAGAGACATAAGGGGCTGACATCAGTTCCTGTGCTGTACTTTTCAATGTTGGTCATATCACTGGACATGTATTGTGAAGCCCAGGCTAATGATCTGAGGAAAGGAGTTCAAGAGCCTTAAATTCAATTAAACAAATCTGGAATCCAGTCACAGTGGCCATAACAACTATTGTCGATTGTCATAGAAAACCATTTGGTTCTCCAAGTCCTTTAGGTAAGGAAATTTGCCATCCTTACCTGGTGTGGTCTATACATGACTCCAGACCCACAGCAATGTAGCTCAATTTTGGCCACCCAAGAAACTGAGTTCAATAGCAACTATAAACGGACATCAAATGTTGAGCTTGATAGTGATGCCCCCATCCCATTAAAAAAAATTCTCTGAAATCAGTTCTCCGTGTCTACATTTTGGATTCCTAATTAGTTATTTTACAGTGAAACGAGTTTGAACAGAAGATATTTTTAGTTGAAACTTGCCTAAAAGGAAATGAGTCTTCCCCACGCAGGCTCCCATGCTCAGTTGTACATCGTTAGGTAGATGAACAGTAATTACAGCACAGAATGGGAATTTCCCTCAGAGACTGAAATAATGGACAATTCATTAGCTGTGTCTGGTTATTCAGAGAGACAACTTTGCATCTGGGTGCTGGATACCTTCTTTTGATTTGTGCAGGCTCTGTGAAAGAGGTTTTACAAGTCATTCAGGCAGCCGAGGGCTGAGGAGGGAGTTCGGTGCTGCTTTGTACAAGAAGATAGCACATGGAGAGATTGCTCTTTTATTGAGTTTGACAATCCATTACAGTGGACAAACATTGGTGTGTTTTTGTATTTTAGAGTAAGCTAGAACTGTGTGTCAAGGTTCCCATCAGCACGCTCAGACATGTGATATGTTGCATCTGTGGTGTGCAGTTCAAGACAAAATGACCCTTCACTATTACACTCCTAAGACCTAGCACCACAAATCACTTGCATTTAAATAGCAACTTTAATCTGGTCAAAGTTTCACATGGTCCTTCATAGCATCATCAAGCAAAATTTGACAGTGTTAACTGGATCCAAGTTTGCAGCTGTGTTAGAAACAAGACTACTTCTGGATCGAGCATTTATCAATTAAAACAGTCTCAAATTCCTCTTCCCCCAGTCCTAGCAATTTATCAATTAACCTTTCTCTCTTTTTTTTTTAGGACTCAATTCTTTGGTAAATTAACTGAGTTATGGTAGAGATTTGTTAAAGTGGAAAGCACAGGCATTGGGAGCAGTCCAGAGAATAAGAATGCTGAAGAACAGTCATACTGGACTCCCACTGTTAACTCTGCTTCCTTCTCCACAGGGACACAAGACCAAGTAAGTTCCTCCAGCACTTTCATAGAATCCCTACAATGTGGAAGCAGGACATTCAGTCCATCGAGTCCACACTGATCATCTGGAGAGCATCCCACCCAGACACACCCCCGATCCTATCCCTGTTACCCTGCATTACCCAGAGCTAATTCACCTAGCCTGCACATCGCTGGACACTATGGGGCAATTTAGCACGGCCAATCCACCCTAACCTGCACATTGATGAACTGTGGGAGAAAACCAGAGCACCTAGATTAGATCCTTGCAGACACAGAGAGAAGGTGCAAATTCCACACAGCCAGTCACATGAGGCTGGAATTGAACCCAGGTCCCTGGCACTGTGAGGCAGCAGTGCTGACCATGGAGCCGCTGTGTCACCACTTTGTTCAGCATCGGCAATATTCGGTATTTGTTACAGGGAGAGGGTACTTTAAGTTAATTCAGGTTATGGAGGGATTTTCTTATGAGAAGAGTTCAACTCAGTTGGGCTTCTACTCATTGGAGTTGAGAAGAATGAGAGAAGATCTAATTAAAAGCTGTAAACTTTTTAGGGTTTTGACAGGGTAGATGTAAAAAGGTTGTTTCCCCTTGTGGCGGAGTGTTGCATCACTGGGCAAATCTCAGAAAAAGGGATTGCTCATTTAAGGAGAAATAAAGCAGACTTTTAAAAAAAAATCCTTTATTGGCGGGTAATGAATCTGTGGAATTCATTACCTCAGCAGCCTCACAAAATATATTCACGACTAAGAGTTTTTTTAATCAGTAAGGGAATCAAGAGTTATGATGCAAAAGGCCGAAGGCGCGAAGTTACGGGGTAAAAGTAGGAAATGTAGAGTTGAGGATTATCATATTAGCTATGCTCTTATTCAGTGGGGCATCATGCCCAAAAGGTTGAAAAGCCTACCTTGGCTTCTACACCTTATGATTTGACAGACGTTGGCTGTCCCTCAATTCAGCAGCAACATCTGCTCGGGGGTTACAAGACTCTAGGGTGAAGTCTTCATTCGAAGGAACATGTTAACCCATAGATTTTAGAATGCTTCAGTCAGGAAGTCTGAGGTGGTAGGATCTGAATTTACTCCCTTTTCCTTCTTTCCCTTCTGCTGCTCTGCCTCATCATTAAGACGTTGGGACTCAAAACATTATGCAACCACAAGGTAAAATCTAGAATGGAAGTGTCATAAAAATAAAGAAGTAGAATTAAAAGGGGTTATTGTCTGATTATAAACCCTCTGATTTAATAGGACTTTCCTTGTACTGGAAGATGGTCACCATGTTGATTCGTGGACCCAAAGCTAAGTTGATATCTGTTTAGGACCTATATTTATATTAACCACAAACAAGCAAAATACTTGAGGTGTGAGGCTGAACTCAATTTATCTATCACTAAAAGTATAAAATTAGTAAAATAAATTATTCAGTTATCAAATACGGTGAAGGATGAAAAGGCACCTTTAAGAAATATATGAAGCACTAAATTAAATGGAAACAGAAGAAGAAAAAAAGAATTACTCCTGAAGCTATTGGCAGTTTAACCATACCCATTTGAGCAACAAAGATAGACACACACTGGTAAAGGCAAGTTCATGAAGTAACTGGATTCCTTCATTCAAACACCTTTTGCCTGCTGTCCACTTGCTTGAAGTTTATTGAAGAAGATGGAGGAGCCTGTGTATTGCAATGACAGTGGCCTTATCTCTGAGCCAGGATCTGGGTTCAGTATTGTGTTATAGTATACCTGAGCAGGTCAAAAAGCACTGAGGAAGTGAGTGATCAACCATAGAAAATAGCAGGAGTAGGCCATTCAGCCCTTTGAGTCTGCTCCGCCATTCAATATGATCATGGATGACCATCCAACTCAGTCTCCCGTTGCCACTTTCTCCCACATATGTTTTGATCCCTTTAGCCCCAAAAACTATATCCAACTCCTTCTTGGAAACATTCACTGGTTTGGCCTCAGTCACTTTCAGTGGCTGAGAATCTCACAGGCTCACCACTCTCTAGGTGAGGAAATTTTCTCTTTCAATACCTGATGCTGATTAGTTTTATAAATAATTTACACAGCAAGTGGTCAATGATCAAGAATGCATTGACTGAAATGATGACAGAATTAGGTTCAATCAGAATTCAAAAGAGGAAGTGAATGAATTTTTCTGGGAGGGTGAAGTATGGACAATGTCAAATATGTGGGGAAAGAGTAAAACTCGTTGAATTTTAAGACAAAATCTTTCGGCAATGAGTGTCTGTCAGGAATATATAAGAATGTTAAATTTCAAATGATCGTAACAATTAATAGTACAGCAGAAAAGGGCACCAATTAGCTGTCAAGTTTGATTGGCTGAAACATAGTCATAGAAAGAAAATAGTTAATGAGATAAAGAAACAGAATTAGGCCATTTGGCCCATCGGGTCTCCTCCACCATGCAATCATGGCTGATATGCTCCTCACCTCATTTTCCTGCCTTCTCTCCATATCCCTTCAACCCATTACCAATTAAAAATCTGTCCAACTCCTCCTTAAACTTACTCACTGTCCCAGCATCCACTGCAATTTGGGGTAGGGAATGCCACAGATTCACACCCCTTTGGGAGAAGTAGCTTCTCCTCAACTCTGTTTTAAATTTGTTCGCCCTTATGTTAAGACTATGACCTCTCATCCCAGAATGTCCCACAAGAGGAAGCATCTGCTCCCCGTCTATTCAATTCACACCTTTTATCATCTTGAATACCTCAGTTTTATCTCCCCTTCATTCTTCTAAATTCCAGAGAGTGTAGGCCTAAACTGTTCAACCTCTCTTCATGCGGCAAACCTCTCATCTCTGGGATCAATGATGAACTGTTGAGTCCAAAGTAGTTCAAAATGGGCAGAAGGCTTGGCCATGTAATTGGTTATTTCATTCATCAGACTGGCCCAGGCACAATGGGCTGAAGGATCATACAGAACAGAAGGAAGCCAATGATCCTTCTGGCTAGGACATTACATAGAACATAGAACATTCCAGCACAGTACAGGCCCTTCAGTCCATGATGTTGTTCGGAGCATTTATCTTAATCTAAGATCAACCTAACCTACACACCCCTCAATTTATTGCCATCCAATTGCTTGTCCAGCAGTTGCTTAAATGTCCCTAATGTCTCTGACTCTACTACCACCGCTGGCAGTGCATTCCATGTACCCACCACTCTGCATAAAGAACCTACCTCTGACAACTCCCTTATACCTTACTGCAATCACCTTAAAATTATGACCCCTGGTGACAGCCAATTCTGCCCTGGGGAAAAGTCTCTGGCTATCTACTCTATCTATGCCTCTCATTACCGAGTACACCTCTATCAAGTCACCACTCTTCCTTCTTCTCTTCAGTGTGAAAAGCCCTAGCTCACTCAAGCTCCCTTCATAAGACATGCCCTCCAATCCAGGCAACATCCTGGGAAATCTCCTCTGCACCTTCTCTAGGGCATCTTCCTATAATAAGGTGACCAGAACTGGATACAATATTCCAAGTGTGGTCTAACCAGGGTTTTATAGAGATGCAGAAAAACAGCAGAAAGCCAAAACACCATACGCCTTCTTAACAACCCTATCAACTTGGATGGCAACTTTGAGGGATCCTTGTCTGTGTACCCCAAGATCCCACTGTTCCTCCACACTGCCAAGAATCCTGTCTTTAACCCTGTATTCAGCATTCAAATTCCACCTTCCAAAATGAATCCCTTAGCATTTTTTCAGGTTGAACACCATCTGCCATTTCTTAGCCCAGCTTTGCGTCCTGTCACTGTCACGTTGTAGCCTGCAACAGATCTCTACAACACCACCAACCTTTGTGTCATTGGCAAACTTACTAACCCACCCTTCTACTTCTTCATCCAAGTCATTTATAAAAACTACAAAGAGCAAAGGCCCAAGAACACAAATGGTCACCAAACTCCGGGTGGAATTCTTTCAGCCAGCCAATTCTGTATCCAGGCAGCCATATTTCCCTGTATCCCATACTTTCTAACTCTCTCAACGAGCCTACCTTGGGGACCTCTATCAAACGCCTTCCTGAAATCCAGATACACCACAGCCACTGCTCAACCTTCGTCAACTTGTCTCCTCACATCCTCAAAGAACTCAATAAGACTTGAGGCTTGACCTGTCACTCAAAGCCATGCTCACCACCTTTAATCAAACATCTTATTCCAAATAGTCATAAGTCCTATCTCTCAGAATCCTTTCCAGTACCTTGCTTACTACAGATCTAAGGCTAACTGGACTGTAATTCCCAGGGATTTCCCTATTCCCTTTCTTGAACGGAGGAACAACATTCACCTCCCTCCAATCCTACTCTCGTGGAGGGTGAGGACGCAAAGATGATCGCCAGAGGCACAGCAATCTCATTCCTCGCTTCCCCTCATAACCTTGGATATAACTGGTCTGGCCCTGGGGACTTACCTATCTTGATGCTTCCCAGAAATTTCAGCATATCCACTTCATTAATATCAACCTGTTCAAGCCTATTAACCTGGTCCACATGTTCTCACTATCTCTTGTGAATACTAAAGCAAAACTCTTTTAGAGTCTCCCCTACTTCTTCAGACTCCAGACATGAGTTCCCTCCACTATCCCTGATCGGCCCTACCCTGTCTCGGGGGTGTATGGGAAATAAAAGGAGTGTACCATTTTGGCCTCCAGAATCTTCTGTTGTTTGATTAAATCATGGCTTCAACTCCATTTACCTTTCTGGAAAAGGGAAAGCAAATATTTTGGAACATTTTTGATCCTAAAATAAAAAAAAGCACACTTAATTTTTTTCCCTAGTGTTTGGAAACCACATTATACAGAGTATCATTCTGTTCGAGACTAATAATTTAGTTGATTACAACAAGCATTTAATTTAGTTTATTCTGAGAATGAATCAACCAGATCAAAAGTGGATCAATGCAAATTCTGAATCAGCACACAGACAAATTGGAACTCTGCAGAATGGGAATATTTTATCAACTAATGGAGGTCTTACATTGAAATAAGTGACAGGGAATTAAATGTACAAGGTGAATTAGCTCCTTGTATCTGTTCTTGTATACAGTATAAAGCATGCTCCGATATACATTATGTATAGAAGAGTCAGCTCTCAAGCATTAACTTGTTCTGTTGTGCAACATATTATTTGGGTAACAGAAGGACTAGCAGGGGCTAGTTGGCCACTACTAACTGGCACTGTTAACATTACTGAGCAAGTGAGCCAGCAGTCTGGACTAATGATTTGGTGACCGAAGTTCAAATCTTACCACTACAACAACTGGGGAGTTTTAATCCAATTTATTAAACGAAAGGACAGTTAATTTAAAAAAAAATATGAACAGCAATGGTCACCCAAACTCTATCTGGTTTCTTAATCAGATGTTTTGTTCATCCTTACCCGGCCTGTCCTAAATATGAGAGCACAATGTAGGAGCAAATTACTGCAGATGTTGCATTCTATACCGATTACATATAGGACAGAAAACTACAAATGCTGGGGATCACAGTAGGTCAGACAGCATCTATGAAGAAAGGGCAAGCTAACATTTCGAGTCTGGATGTCTCTAATGTAGAACCATCTAGACTTGAATTGTTAGCTTGCTCTGTCTCCGTGGATGCTGTCTGACCTATTGTGATCCCCAGCATTTGTTGTTTACTTTCCTATATGTAATTCCAGACCCAAAAAAATGCTGTTAACTTCCAGCTGCCTTCTGGATCGGCCAAGCATGCTGTTCACTCGTACCCAAGGATGATTCAGGATTGATAATACATGTTACACTTCCCACATTCCATGAATTAAATCAAAAGCCAAGGTTTATTTTGAGTAATGATTTTACTGCACAGTAAAATTTATTTTACCAAATGTCTAGTTTGCAGCACAGTTACTCTGTAATGATTGTTTCTTTCCCACAAAGCAAGTAATTGCAGGTGGAGTTTCTGCTATCCTGTCACTGTTTTCCATTCTATATGGCAGATCAATGCAAATGGCAGCTGCCCAGTTGGTGCCTTGTGTGTTGTCCAGTTGTAGAACTACCTGACTATCATAACTTGCTGCCTATGTGCATTTACAACATACACAGTGATAAAATGAAAATAAGAGCAAACTTCAAATTGGTTCTGCACCGATAGCCCGTTAATAGGTAATTAATAATATGGATCAGACATAATGGTGCAAGACCACTTTAGATCACTGCAGGTGGAAAAATCAATACTTAACGAGGGGACAATTAAGTTGCTGCGAATATGTAGACATTGAGAAAGGAATGAGTTGACAAAAGGAACCTCCAGCTCTTCAGCTAAACATAGCAGAGTGTAGAGGGCTCATAATGCAGTGGTAATGTCCTACTTTTGAGCCAGAAGGCCTGTGTTCAACTCCCAACTGCTCCAGAGGTGCTCTACAGGATGATTTAAAATAGTTCTTCAGAGAGTGCAGTGGCTTCTACAAGTGAGAGAACCTTTGCCTCTGACTGAAGTATTAGGCATATTTTCTTGTATTGATGAGTTAGTAACAAAATGTTTTAGTCATGAAGAAAGATTGTACAGACTCAGGTTGTTTTCCTTAGAGGACAAGAGATCAAGAGAGGAGACAATTGAGACATATAACATTATAAGGGCCGTAGATGTAGTAGACAGGAAGAAACTGTTCCCCTTGATGGAGGGATGAATGACCGGGAGCATAGGTTTAAAGGTAAGAAGTTAAAAGTTTAGCGGAAATGTGAGAATACCTTTTTTTTTCTCCATCTAGAGGATGATGGGAATCTGGGACTCCCTGCCTGTAAAGGTAGAAGAGGCAGAAACCCTCATAACTTTTAAGAATAATTTAGATGTGCACTTGCGATGTTAAGTCATACAAGACCAAGGGCCAAGTGCTGGAAAATATGATTAAAATAGTTAGGTGGTTGGTTTTGTAATGGACCAGACCAAATCTCTCAAAATATATTAAGAAGATAGTGTAGATCCTAACTCTCTTATTTTACAAGGCAAGTGTAAGGCGTTGTGTTCCGGATGCAATTTCCCACTTCATTCCCATCAATGCTATGATTGGTAGGTATCCAAGCCTGAGATGAGACCACATGATCATGGATCACCACGGATCAAAATATCAAAATTTGATGAAGTTAGTGGCATCCTGGTAATGTCATTGAGCAAATCATCCTGAAGCCCAGGCCAATGTTCTTGGGACACTGAATTCAAATTTCACCATGGTGAAATGTGAACTCAGTAAAATTCTGGAATACAGTGCTGGCATAAGAGTAGCCATGTAACCTCAAGGGGTCACTTGATCTAAAATGTCAGCTCTGATTTCTCTCCACAGATGCTGCACGACCTGCTGAACTTTTCTAGCAGATTCTGATTAACAACATCTGCATTTCTTTCAGTTTTGTTTTTCCAAAAGATATCAAGATAGCTTTGTCATTCAATAAAACAGTTTGGATACATTAAAAAAAAATAAGTGGAGTTGTCAAGTCAACTGATCCTAAATCTTTCAAAGAACATGCAAGAATGTTATGAACACTGTCACACCTTGCTATCCCTTCACTTTATCAAATGAGGTAAAATGTGTGATGGAAACAAAATAGGAGATAATTTGAAGGACTTTTACATCAATACAACATAAATTTCATGACAGGAAAAATTACACTCAGGCTATTGGTTATTTAGGCAATTCATTAAAGCAACCAAGTGAAGGGGAGAGAAGTAAATATTCAAGTACAGAAAAGATTATTGCATCTGTTCTTTCATTGATGCTGAATTCAAACAGAATAATTAGACAGCTATACTTATTTATGTTTTGTGATCAGGAAAATATTTTCTAACAACCAATCATTAACAGCACCATATCAATTGGGGTTTTCTTACAAACCTCTTCAAAAATTCTTCCATTCAAAATGCAGGCTCCCAATCTTCTCTTATAACTGTGTAAGCACTGGAAAACTTTTCTGAAAGAAAATCTGCCATCCTTGCTTGCTTTCAGCCTCCTGGTGGCCCCTGCCAATGGAGTGTGGTTGACTCTATTGCCTAATTAAGTGGTCATAAAGTTGTACAGCAGAAAAACAGACCCTTCGCTCCAACCCTTCCATGCTGACCAGATATCCTAAATTAACCGAGTCGCATTTGCCAGCACTTGGCCCATATCCCTTTTAAATTTAAATCCTTCTTATTCATGCACTCATCCAGGTGCCTTTTAATTATTGTAATTGTACCAGCCTCCACCACTTCCTCTGGTAGCTTATTCTATACACACACCACCCTCTGTGTGAAAAAGTTGCCCTATAGGTCTCTATTATATCTTTTCCCTTTCATCTTAAGCCTATTTCCTTTAGTTTTCTGGACTCCCTTCTGAAAAAGACCTTGGATATTCACTCTATTCATGCCCTTCATGATTTTATGAACCCCTATAAGGTCACCCATCAGAGTTTGACGCTCCAGGGAAAATAGCCCCAGCCTACTCTGCATCTCCCTATAGCTCAAAACTTCCAACCCTGGCAACATCCTTGTACATCTTTTCTGCATGCTTTCAGGTTTCACAACATATTTCCTACATCAGGGAGACCAGAATTGAATACATTAAGTTCAAGGACAATTCGGTCTGGGCACCAAATATAGACTTCACCAGCAACATCTATATTCTGTCTAATCTTTAAAAGCATGTTTGAAACCCCTGAGAGGACTTGGCAGTGTTCACAAGAGCTTATAGATGAATCAGTCAAGTCTCAAAGTGTTTGACTCATCAAGCCACCAAACACTTAATGGTGACCAAAGCCACAGCCAATTCAATAACATGACGTGGAGTACCAGTGGTGGACTGGGGTGGACAAAGTTAAAAATCACACAACGGCAGGTTATAGTCCAACCTATTGCTGTGTGGATTTTAAATTCAAGACCAGTAACACTTAATATCTAGCCTCAGCATGTGCTTCTCTCCAACAAGAGAGAGCGTAAGCATCATCACCCCTTGACATTCAATGGTACTACCTTATCTAAATCTCTTGTCAACATCATCTGGGCTACGCTTGATGAGAAAATGAACTAGACCAGGCACTTAACAGTGGAAAATAGCAAGGAACTTTGAATAGAGAACCTCACCTCCTGATTCTCCATGGCCATCCACTAACCAAAAGGTACAGGTCAGAAGGAATACTCTCTACTTGCCTGCATGAATGAACACTCAAGAAGCTCGACATCATCCAGGACAAAGCAGCCCACTTGAATGGCCATCCAACAAATTAAGCATTGTGTAACGATGTTACTGTTTCACAAAAGGTTGCAACTACAAACAAAACACAACCAACAACTGATTTTTTTTTTTGAGAGTCAGAGATACAGTCATGGAGATGTACAGCATGGAAACAGACCCTTCAATCCAACTTGTCCATGCCAACCACATATCCTAACCTAATTTAATCCAGTTTGCCAGCACTTGGCCCATATCCCTCTAAATTCTTCCGATTCGTATAGCCTTTTAAATGTTGTAATTGTACCAGCCTCCACCGCTTCCTCTGGCAGCTCATTCTGTACATGCACCACCCTTTGCATGAAAAAGTTGCCCCTTAGGTCCCTTTTATATCTTTCCCCTCTCACCCTAAAACTATGACCTCTAGTTTTGGACTGCCCCACCCCAGGGAAAAGACCTTGTCTATTTAGCCTATCCATTACTCCCATGATTTTATAAACCTCCAGAATGTCACCCCTCAACCTCCATGCTCCAGGGAAAACAGCCCCAGCCTGTTCAGCCCCTCCCTGTGGCTCAAATCCTCCAACCCTGGCAACATCCTTGTAAATCTTTTCTGAACCCTTTCAAGTTTCAAAACATCCTTCCGATAGGAAGGAGACCAGAATTGCACACAATATTCCAAAAGTGGCCTAACCAATATCCTGTACAGCCACCACATGTCCTCCCAATTCGTATACTCAATGCTCTGACCAATAAAGGAAAGCATACCAAACGCCTTCTTCACTATCCTATCTACTCACAACTCTACTTTCAAGGAGCTATGAACCTGCACTCCAAGGTCTCTTTGTTCAGCAACACTCCCCAGGACCTTACCATTGAGTGTATAAGTTCTACTCTGATTTGCTTTTTCAAAAATACAGCACCTTGCACTTATCTAAATTAAACTCCATCTGCTACTCATCAGCCCATTGGCCCATCTGATCAAGATCCCTTGGTACTCTGAGGTAATCTTCTTCATTGTCCACTACACCTCCAATTTTGATGTCATCTGCAAACTTACTAACTTTACCTCCCGTGTGCACATACAAATCATTTATAAATGATGAAAAGCAATAGACCCAGCACCAATCCTTGTGGCACCCCACTGGTTACAGGCCTTCAGTCTGAAAAGTAACTCTCCACCACCACTCTCTGTCTTCTTCTTTTGAGCCAGTTCTGTATCCAAATGGCTAATTCCTTCTCTATTCCATGAGATTTAACCTTGCTAACCAGTCTCCCATGAGGAACTTTGTCAAACACATTATGAGACATGATTTCTCACGCACAAAGCCATGTTGACTATCCCTAATCAGTCCTTGCCTTTCCAAATACATGTACATCCTATCCCTCAGGATTGTCTCCAACAACTTGCCCACCACTGATGTCAGGCTCACCGGTATATAGTTCCCTAGTTTGTCCTTACCACCTTTCTTAAACAGTGGCACCACGTTAGCCAACCTCCAATCTTCTGGCACCTCACCTGTGACTATCAATGATACAAATATCTCAGCAAGAGGCCCAGCAATCACTTCCCCACCTTCCCACAGAGTTCTAGGGTACACCTGATCAACTTATGGGGATTTATCCACTTTTATGTGTTTCAATAATTGTTTCTTTCCCAAGATGTGACCTTGAACGATACAGTGTTCATGCAAATTGCTTAACTTTTCAATAGCATTCACCCTTAGTCATATTAAAATATTGATTGCATGTTTTATTTTAAGAAAGAAAATTCATCAAAGGGAAAAAGTCATTGACAGAAACATGTTTTATCCCATTTAAGGGGCGTAACAAAAAAGAAAGTACTTTCAACCCAGTAGATATGGAGAAACTGTTCACGCTCATAAAGGGATTGACAACCAGACGGAACAGTTTTAAAGTGTTTAATGAAAAGATGCAGATGTGAGGAGAGAAAGCTTTTTTCACACAGCAAGGAGTTAGGGCCAGGAAGTATGGGGGAAGCAGGTTCAAATGAGGCATTCTAGACAGCATAAGGTGATTAATTGGAAACGCTGTGCAAGGCTTATGGGGAAAAGGCAGGAAATGATCACAAAAAGAAAATGCTCAGAGACCCAGTGCAAACATGGTGAACTGAATGACCTCCTTCTATGGAGAGGAAGAAGAAAAAACTTGCAGAACCAATTTTTTTTTGCACAACATAAAGATGCTCCATCTCTTTTGAAATTTGTGTCACAAGCAGACAGGGTGGTTGAGAAGGCATTGAGAGCACTTGCCTTTATTGCTCAGATCTTTTGAGTACAGGAATTGGGACGTGATGTTGAGGTTATACAGGATGTTGGTGAGGCCTCTTCTGCAGTACTGTGTTCTGGAGGTTGCCTTGTTGTAGGAAGTATATTATTAAGCTGGAGAAGGTTATAGTTGTGAATGAAGTGTTTGAGATACAAAAATAGACTAGAAAGACTGGGACTTTTTCATTGGAATGTAGGAGGTTGAGGGGCGACTTTATAGACGATTATAAAATTATGAGGGGGACAGATAAGATGAATGACAAGGATCTTTTCCGAGGGTGGAGGAGTTCAAAACTAGAGGGCATGTTTCTAAGGTGCGAGGAGAAAGATTCATAAAGGAGGTGAGGGACAGATTCTTTTAAAACAGTGCGGCTCTTGTGTGGATTCAACTGATAGAAATTAGTGGATGCAGGTACAGTCACAATGTTTAAAAGACACTTAGATAAGTTCATGAATCGGACAGGTTTGGAGGGATATGGGCCAAGCATAGGCAGGTGGGACTAGTTTAGTTTGGGAACCTGTTTGGCATGGACTGACAGGACCAAATGGTGGGTTTCTTTGCTGTATAACTGTTTTTTTAAGAGTCCAAGGGTTAAGCGAGTCTTCATAAACAATCACATGCTGACAGAACAACAGTCAAGACCAGAGAACAGAAAGGCAACCAGCCAAAGCAACTTTCGTTCTGGGCCTTTAATTCTCCTGGCATAAGATGGTCACATTGGAACAGTCCAGGTGACAATGCATACAACAATAACAGCTGAAAGCGCATCACACTCTTTAACAGCCAGCTTATGAATAACTGAGGTGAAATTTCAATTTAGCAAGACAGAGCCTTTTTAAATGAATTAACTCGCCCAAATTTGTGGTGCTGGTAAATCCATAGAGATCACGCATTTGGTTTGTTCCTTTTGGAGAAAGAGTTGAGAAGCCTGTCCTTTCAGCGTTCCAGTTGAGGGACGACTAAAAGATCTTCTGTTGGCTTTTTTTGATAACTGTAACATTATGGCACTTTTCACAACAATTACATTTTATGTCAGAACAACAGAATTCTCCAATTTTTCCTGAGCACTGAGCCATTAAATTAAATTTAGGTCATTTGTAAACTACCAAGACAAATCCAAATGCAGTTATTATCAAGCGTTTCCACTTTGCTTGGACGCTGGGGTGGGAAATGATAAAGAGTGTCTTTCCCTTGAATGGTGGAAGTGCAGCTGGTTTGGATTATGCAGTCAAATGATAGCTCAGTTAACTGGATTGTTTGCATGATTGCAATCAGCTTTGATTATATTGAAGGCGCAACTGAGGCAAATTGTCTTGTTTCTCCTTCCATTAGACCCTGGAGAGTTTTCTCCACCAACACCAGCCATCACATCTACCTTGACGTCTGTGACTTCAGGGTCCAGTGCTTTTGGAAAATTGGCTCTTAAACCTAAATACAATGATTTGAATGTGCCAATTTCCTATTTTAAAATAACTAGCATCACAAAAACCTAAACCTATTTCACCTCCAGCCGTTCTAATTTTGCTGCTACTTAAATAGGTTTTGTTTAACATAAACTCGAGAGAACAGAAACAGTCTGAATGTGTGATGGCTTCAGTTTTAGCGGAAAGTGTTTGAAATTCTGTCCTTGAAAGAGCTTTACATGCAAGTCATCAATTCTGCTGCTGTTACAGTAAATCCAAGAAATATGGTGTAGCAGCAACATGTGGGAATAAATCTTCACCTGCATAAGTAAAGAATGGAAGAATTGTAGGGTTGCAAGTAGGAGGCATTGCCTGAATTCCAAATATATTCTCCTTGAGCGAAAAGTGTCGGGGAGGCTATCAAAGGAAGTTATCCCGTGGTGAGATGGAAAGGAATACTGATTTTGATTCTGTGCCAGGTCACAAACCCAACTACCCTTTATTTTCTGGAGATGGTGAGTTAAGGCCTTCGTGGAAGATGAATAAAGATGACTATTGACTACAGCCAAAATGGTGAGCAGACTGCCAGTTACATGAGGTGTGACATTTTATATCAGAGTAACAGGGCGTGGAAACAAATGCTTCCCTCAAGTTACTGCTGTCAATTTTGAGTTTTAAAATCTTCTAGGCAAAGATGGGCTTAGTGCCACTGACCCAGCAAATAGTGAGACTTTATTTTGGGATGTTTTATTGTCACAGTTTGCACAGAATTTTCTGTGGATTTTAGGAATATTTTCACTCGTGCTAAATGGGGGTAGCTGTCAGTACAAGACTCTTCACTTGTAACTCTCACACATTGTGGTAAAGTTGATCAGATTAGAACTTGGTTTTGTTATACTAACATAGCAGGCAAGCTTATTTAGGTGACTACAGAGAATTATGAACACAGGCCAGTTCATCACGAAAACCAGCCTCCCATCCATTGACTCTGTTTATACTTCCCACTGTCTTGGGAAAGCAATCAAAGTAATCAAAGACCCCTCCCACCCTAGTTTTTGAAAACATGTACCACCAGATTCAAAGACAGCTTCTTCTCTGCTGCTATCAGACCTTTGAACGGACATCTCAAAAGTTAGTTTTGATCTCCCTCTCTGCACCTTCTCTGCAACTGTAACACTGTATTCTGCACTCTGTTCTGCTACTCTGATGCACTTTGTATTGTACGATCTGTCTGGATAGCATACAAAACAACACTTTTCACTATATCTCAGTACATGTGGCAACAATAAATCAAATTCAAACTCATTATCTCTGCCATCATTTTATTGTCACAGTTATCCACCTGAACCATTCAGATTCACTGTCACCAATCTTTCTTGCTGTTATTAGTCTGGGCTACTAATACTATCTAGATAGTCTCAATCTTGATGAACAGGTTTATTATGTCTTAATCAGGAGATAATTACATTATATCCAGGGGACCCCTCTTGTGGTGCAGTGGTAGTGTCCCTACCCCTGAACCAAGAGACCCAGGTTCAAGCCCCATCTGCTCCATAGGTGTGTAATAACATCTCTGTATAGCTTGTTTAGAAAATAATAGGTTAAGCATAAAATAAAGCTTTTATCAAAGGGCTCTTGTAGTGCAGTAGTAGTGTTCCTCCCTCTGAGCTAGGAGACTTGGGTTCAAGTCCCACATGCCTGAATAGGTTGATTAGAAAATACACAGTTATATTATGTCTCAGGTACATAATAGTCTCTTATGAAGCATTAGGCTCAGCTTCCTCTTAAGTTCACATTATAATGACAAAAACATTCTTGCACCACATTGGTAACAAATCCAGCATTAAAGACTGGTGAGATCATCCCAGGAATGATCCCTTGCATCCTGATTGGCAGATCTTAGTTACAATATTAGTTAAGCTAGGGACCTACGGGCAACTTTTTCACACAGAGGGTGGTGCATGTATGGAATGAGCTGCCAGAAGAAGTGGTGGAGGCTGGTACAACTACATTTATAAGGCATCTGGATGGGTATATGAATAGGAAGGGTTTAGAGGAATATGGGCCAAGTGCTGGCAAATGGGACTACATTTGGTTAGGATATCTGGTCAGCATGGACAAGTTGGACCGAAGAGTCTGTTTCCATGCTGTACATCTCTATGACTCTATGACTGCCTTAAAGAACATTTAAGGACTTATCTTTTTTATCCTTAATAGGGTCTAATCATATTGAGCTTTCTTTTAATTCATGAGGGCTTTGCTGGGTGGGTCAGCAATTATTTTGGCCATTGTACCCTTGAGAAGATGGTGTGGAATAATTTTCTGGAGCAGCTGCAATCCATGTGTTTTAGGTAAGCTCACAATGTCTTTTAAGGAGGGAGTTCCAAGATTTTGACCCATTGAGACCGAAGGATCAACAATACATATTCCAAGTCAAGATGATGAGTGGTTTGGAGAGGAGCTGGTGGTGTTCCCATGTGTTTGCTGCTATTGTCCTTCTAGATAGAAATGGTTGTGCATTTGGAAGGTGCTCTCTGAGGATTTTGTTTGTGGATGTGGTACAATTAAGCAGATTTTTTTTGCCCTGGATGGCATCAAGCTTCTTGAGTATTGTTGGAGCTGCGAAATTCCAGCACATTTTGGACTTGTCCATAGTAGATGATAGAGGCTTTGGGGAGTCAGATGACAATTTACTTACTGCAGGATTCCTTGCCTCTGATCTGCCCTTGCCATCACGTGATGAGTCCAGTTTAGTTTCGGGTCAATGGTAACCCCACATGAGTCACTGTTCTATCCAACTTCAAATACAAACTCAAGTGTGACCAGTTGTAGTATGAGGAAAGCATTGAGCTTAGTGGAGGTTTAAAAGGTTCTACTGAGCAAAACTATGCACATAACATAGCAAGAGAGGATGTCTTACTTACCTGGAGGTTCACAGATCCAGGCTCCAATTCAAAGTGATCTGATGTCACTGTGGAATAATTCTGTTTGCACATGCTCAGTAACTATGCCTACAGCAAAGTTATAATTTTATTTACAGTGCAACATTCCATTTATCAAGTAAATTCAGTGCTCTACTTGGTTGAAATTAAACTTTCCTGGTAATAATACTTCAGGTACTACAGCTTCTGAATGTGATTAGGTATTTTTTTAAAATCACACAACACCAGGTTATAATCAAACAGGTTTATTTGGAAGTACAAGCTTTCAGAGCGCTGCTCCGTTGTCAGCACTTTGACAAAGGGGCAGCGCTCTGAAAGCTAGTGCTTCCAATTAAACCTATTGGACTAAACCTGTTTGTGCACCCCAGTCCAACACGGGCACCTTCACATCATCTGATATTTTATCATCTTTAAAGATTATATTCCACAGTAATGGCAGTTTTGCATTTTGCTTTTGTACCGAAGGATTTTCCCTGTGTTTCTTCATTGTAATTGAATTGAATTTGCTTTATTGTCACATGTACTCCAATGAGTACAGTGAAAGGTTGGTAAGTTGCCACCTACAGTGCAGTCTTAGGTACAAAGGTACCTAGGGACAGCTTCTTCAGCTACAAGATTAGTTTTGTGTAACAATGTCACCAACACATGGCTTCATCTTAGGTACAGAATACCTAGGGTACCTACCTTTCTGATGAAGAGCTCCAGCCCGAAATGTCAATTTTCCTGCTCCTTGGATGCTGCCTGACCCGCTGTACTTTTCCAGGAACACATTCCCAACTCTGATCTCCAGCATCTGCAGGCCTCACTGTCTCCACAGAGTACCTAGGTAAAATCCTTGTTGTGATTCTGTTCGCCGAGCTGGGAATTTGTGTTGCAGACGTTTCGTCCCCTGTCTAGGTGACATCCTCAGTGCTTGGGAGCCTCCTGTGAAGCACTGAGGATGTCACCTAGACAGGGGACGAAACGTCTGCAACACAAATTCCCAGCTCGGCGAACAGAGCCACAACAATGAGCACCCGAGCTACAAATCTTTTCACAAACTTTGAACAATTCTTAGATGCAGGGGAGAGAAATGAAGAAAATAAATGGACTTATGGAAGTTTTGTAGCTGTAATGGAGATTTGCTTGTGTTTTCATGGCTGTAGTGGTGATTTTGACTCATATAATCCTCGACATTATGTTGGCTCATTGGCTCAACTCACAGTCAGGACACATCCCACTGCCTCACAATAAAGCCTGCACCTCTGATTTGGTGCTAGGGATTTCCTCTGTCCCTGTGGCTATGCTGACAGCTCTTAGAAGCTTTCTGTGTCGTTCTCTCAAGTGTTGTGTTGCCACAAAGTTTCACTACCATCACTAATCAGCTGTCTTTGCTTCTTTTGCAGTCTTTTACATGTCAGTTCCCTGATTCTCCCTGACAAAATTTGATTGTTTCATGTTTGATGCCATATAGAATGAGAGCTGCACACCTCTGCTCAGTACATGTGGCATGTGCCCACTCCTGTCACCTTGTTGTGTGTTGATCTACTCAAGCCTGTTTTTGTGTGCATCAGGATTACCTGGTCTAACTAGAAGACTCTTGTTAAGCAAACAATACTGATGTTATTGTATTACCGCAATCATATACAGGTTACATTACTATGGCCTACATTGTTGCAGTAATTCAGCACATGAGACTCCAACACATCTCCCACAAGCTTCTGCTTAGGTTTGACTAGGTCCTGAAGAGATGATCACAGTATGTGGTGTTTACTATGCTCAATTAATCCTTTGGAACCAAATGTGACAATGGTGATGTTTGAATATTGTCCATTAAGGTTAACATATGTGGGAAAACGTGTCAGCAAGCATATAAGATTGATAGCCCCCATCTGGTCAGTCATCCTTCCCTATTGAAGTGGGCAATGGCTGGATGTTCACTTGACAAGGAAATCTGCCACGCTGTCTCAGTCTGGCCTGCATGTGACTCCAGACTCCAAGTAACATGCGTTGACCCTCAATTGCTTGAAATGACTTTGCAGGTCCCTCAGTTGTGGTAATAAAGGGTGGGCAACCAACACCAGTGACGGCTGTATCCTGTGAAAAAATAAAGGAAGGGCAAAACAAGTTTTTTTTTGTTTTGTGCCTGTGTTTTGGAATGATTGCATTATCTTTCGTCTGGCTGTATCTTTCTCCAGTCTCAAAGGTGGTCAGTATACTGACTTTGCACCAGCCAGTTCATGTACTGCAGAATGAAATCTGGACTCGACAATTGACAATTCATTCAAACCCCTCATCCAAGCAGACGGCTTGTTAATTTTAATCAGGTCGTCTGCACGCCTTATCCTTATTTGCACTAAAGTCACCACTGCTCTTAATAGGCTCAATCCGAATGCTTCAAAGTCATTTTATTTTATAAGATAATTTAAAGATAGTAGTTGGCTCCTTTTATTACGACTGTCATTTTATTTGACAAAATTTATTTCAAATACTTTGAATTTTATGACGGCACAATGAATTGCAAGAGAGAACAATAGTGCAGGAGGCAAGAGGATGTGAAACCCATAGGAATACTACTGTTTTAAATAAAGACAAAATAACCAAACAGCAACATATTCATATATGTCACAAATATAATAAGTATATTTTCAGATAGGAATGACTTTGATTTGAATGACAGAATGCCATCAAGCTGACACATCTGACGGCTGATAGTATTGTTCTTTCAGACGCCCGAGATTCTCTTTGACACCTTCTTATGTGAAAGTGGATTCGGAAAACATATTTTCAATTCACTTTTGGAGTCACTGAATGCAAATCAAGCAGCAAGATGTAACACAACTGAGAGCAATCGGAAAGGGGCAGAGAGAAAATTTGATATGCAAGGTAACATTGGTCCTGTGTCAGTTCTGACTCACAGCATTGCAGTCATGCCTCTGAGTTTGAGGAGTATGTTTTTAAGTCCTCGATTTGGGAAGTCAAACCTTCAACCACACTCCAGCACAATCCCGAGGAAGTGCTGCACTGCTTGAAGTGCAGTAACTCCTGACACTTTCGATGTGTAAAATGAATGAAATAACGTGGATTTTGTTTAATTGAGTATCTCTGGATTTATTTGCAGTTAAAATTAATACAGAATAATCACAAGACACGTCTTTTGCCAAGGATATTACAACACCACTGCAGCCTTTGGTCATGTGTTGACATGTTGGTCCTTGGCCCATCTGAATATCAAACTCTTAAAGCAACATTGCTCTTAAAGTGATGATACAACGAGCAGTGCCATCTTTAATTCGAGTCATCTAACTGCGACACCATCTTACATCTTATCGGCTGGTCTTATTTTTAAAAATCTCCCACTGTACTATTTTGAAGAATAGCAGGGGAGTAACCTGCAGTGATTTGTGCCACTTTGTTGTGCAGACAGCAGCATGAAACCGGTTGTGAGCTCGGGAGGTGGTTTATGGGATCCTGCTGTGCAGTAACCAGCTGCCCTGTTGCCAACATTACAGTTGTGACTGCCCTTCAAAAGATGTCATTGGCTGCAAAGGACTTTGGGAGGTCCTGTGGATGTGAAAGGCGCTATGTAAATGTCAGAGGGTTCCTTTCTTCAAGGACTAGTTCTGAGTCCCTGCTGCACAACTGCGAAGGTGAAGAGGGTGGGAGGAGGGGAGGGGGTTAAGGGGAGAGGTGTGAGACTCCAACAGGAGTTGTTCAGAGCATGTTATCCTGTAATCGTTCTGGATTTTTCTCCTCTGGTCTGTTGCCTCTATAGAAAGGATTCATGATTAAGGGCAAGGGCCAAGTGGGGCGAGAGCATGATTGTTTAGTTATAGAGTTTCTACCATCTTGGTTCTTGGAGATGCATAATGTGGGTCAGGTTATCGTTCCCTGTCTACCAAGAGTTTGCATCCTTTCTCGTGTGTGTGTGTGTGTGTGTGTGTGTGTGTGTGTGTGTCTGTGTCTCTCCATCCGTCCGTGGGAAGAACATTGATGCCAGTGTTGACGGGCGGTGGCCCCGTGCCCATTCCTTACCAGCCTGCAATTCTAGCGATATACCAGCTCAATGCTTGGGCCCCTTTTCTATTGTGCCTTGGCCTCATTAAATTCTGACGTGAAATTATGTAAATTAATACATTCCACAATTCCATGGGACTTGGCCTGTGTTTGAACTTCTTCCTTTGCGGACTCATTTGGAATTGGGGCAGAGAAAATTTGCATGGTCCTTTTTAACCAATATTTATGCTGGCCTTTTTAGTGCTAGAGCAGTAATTTATTCTGCATTTTTACATATTTCTGGAACGACTATTAATACATTTTCTTTCTAGCCTTAAGGTAAATTTGTTTTCAAAGTGCCTCAGATACAAGTATCTGCTAGCTGAGTTGACCTAAGATGACAGAATCACATTCTGTCAACAGGGTAGAGACAGACCATTCAGTCCAATTGCACTACGCCATTGTTTATTACAGAAGCTTCCTTCTACTCTTCCCCCCCCCACTAACCTTATCATTTCCTTTTATTGCAGCAAATCTCACTGCAGTCCGACATTAGTAATGGTTAGAAGTTTTATCAGTGCAATACTAACAATGCAATTTTATCAAGCCATTTTAAACTGTATCTTTCAATAAAACCAAATGCATGACGCTATCCAAAACAAAGCAGCCCTCTTGATTGGCATCATACACACTCCCTCCATCACTGATGCTCACTGGCAACAGTGTGTACCACCTGCAAGATGCACTGCTTCTTCGACAGCACCTTCCAAATACACAACTATTAACATTGAGAAGGACAAAGGCAGCAGATACATGGAACACCACCTCCTACAAGTTCCCTTTGAGTTGAAAATATCTCACCATTCCTTCATTTTTGTTCATTCAAGATCCTGGAATTTCCTCCCATTGTGGCTCTACCTATAACACATGGACTGCAACGGTTCAAGTAGGGAGCTCACCACCACCTTCTCAAGGGCAACTATAGGTGGGAAATAAATGCTGGCCCAGGCAGTGACACTTGCACCCCACAAGTGAATAGATTTTCTTTTTTAAAAACAATGACAGTGTTTCCCCTCATTCTGTCTTCAGCCTCCCTTCAATTATTTCTGTCCTTTCTCGGAATCTAAATTGCCTTTAATTTCTCAACCATCCGTTTGGGAGATAGAATGATCATTGGCAAACCAAGTGTGCTCTAATTTGTTGGGAAATGATTGTTTTCATTTTATAAAAATGAAAACAGAGCTGAGTGCCAAACTGCTGTGGCTGAAAGAGCCAAATCAGAATGCATTTAAAGTGGTGAAGCAGAGATCCACTCTGAGGCAATTTACCTGGTGCTCACTGCATTCCCACATGAGTAAAGGTTACAAATTTTATCAGTACGATACTGACCAATGCAACTTCATCAAGCAATTGTAAACTGTAACTTTCAATAAAATCAAATACATGGCACTCTCCAAAACAAAGCAGCCCTCTTGACTGGCCTCACACCCACTCCCTCCACCACTGACACTCAGTAACAGCATTATGTTCGACCTTCAAGACGCACTGTTTCTTCAACAGCGCCTTCCAAACCCACAACTATTAACATCGAGAAGGACAAGGGCAGCACGTACATGGAACACCACCTCCTGCAAGTTCTCTTTTGAGTTGAAAATGTCTCACCATTGTGGGAGCAGTCAGTGATGGCTGATACGCCTGTGCAAAGGGTTAAAAATGAAAAATGCAAAGTTGTAATGTGAATGGATGTAGTGTACAGCGAGGTTGAGAAACAGCTGAAATAGAATTGAATTGCAGTGTTATTTATTGTAGTCACACAGCTTTTTTTTTGTATCACATGTGGTGGTGCTGCATTAATGCTGTCTGCCATTATCTAACTGTTAACTTAAATTGTCCAGATCCTTTTTCTTTCCTCTCCTTGTTTGCTGGGCAGACAATTATATCGCAAATGTCCGCCTTCATGTCATTTACAAATAGTGTAAATATAGAGACCTGTAGACAGTCCCTTTGAAGCCTCTGTTTAACTGATGCTCAGATGCAGCCTATTTTTCATCATCCTTTACCTCCAATAGCAAGACCAATTTCCAGTCTGGCAGACTAAAAGCCATCTATCCAATCATCTTCAAACGCCCTGGATGTAGAAGTTTATCAAGCACTATCTGTCAATCTAATTCGCTTTTTATTTGGCCATCCATCACTCAATGCAATAATTTTCGCAAAGAATTTTCAGGTGGTTTTGCCTGAACAACCACAGGAGCAGACCTTTGAGACTCCCAAGTGCAGTGCCCCGTGTAAAATGTAGCCGGGCTTTTCCTTAGAATAACTGACCCACCATTAACCCAACTTGTTTGGAGCAAAAAATACTCTGCACCTCTTGTGAAGACAATCAGGTCTTTTATAGATTCCCTACAGTGTGGGAGCAGGCCATTCAGCACACACTGACTCTCTGAAAAGCATCCCATCCCATCCCAGCCCTGCATTTCCCATGGCTAATCCACCTGGCTTGCACATCCCTGGACACGATGGTGCAATTTCCCAATCCACCCTAACCTGTTAATCTTTTGACGGTGGGAGGAAACCCACACAGACATGGGAGAATATGCAAACTCCACACAGACAGTCACCTGAAGGTGGAATCGAGCCAGATCGCTGGCACTGTGAAGCAGCAATGCTAACCACTGAGCCGCCTCTTCGTAATGGAGCATTTTCTGACCTTCTTTGTCCCATGGTCAGAAATATAAAATTGTATGGGCAACAGATGGAGGCCAATCAGCCTATCTCCCTCCTGTGCTGGCTCTTTGAGAGAGTTATCCAATGGTGCTTTGCTCTGAGATGCGTAAATTTACAGAATTGCAATGCAATAGAGTCTTGGCTTTAAGGATTGTCCACAAAATTCCAAGAAAGATCAAAGCATACAACTTGGATTGCTTCATTGGCTGGACTTGACTTATAGATCTACACGGAGTGTTATTCATCTACCTGTTTTTCTAAAGTGTCCTAAGTTCCTCCTCTCGTAATAACTTAAGGTCATGGAAAAATCTGAGAGAATTCTTGAATAGCTGCTGCTGCTTATTTGTCTTCAGCTACATGTTCCACACAGTCATTTCAGTGCACTCTCTCTATCCTTCATTGAACCACTATCTGCCCTTCTTGACATATCTCCTAGTCTTTTTTCAAGCATCAAAAAGTCAGTTTGCAGGAGACATTCTGTGATAAAATATGAGAATAGAAATGATCGAGAGTCTCTATCTATTTTAAAAGCAGTGAAGCTGTGATTCCTTCTTAAATGTGTCAACAGGGCCATGTCTGTTTCACAATTCAGTCAAAAGACTGAATTTTTGGGCAGCTTAGAACTTCTTGCATGCCAAGTGAGATTTATTTTATTCTTTAATACGATATGTGCATTGCTGGTGAAGTGAGGATTTGGCCAAGCATCAGCAACAGATGGGAAGCTCAATATCCAGGGCAGTACAGTGGTTCAGTGGTTAGCACTGCTGCCTCACAGTCCCAGGGATCTGGGTTCAATTCCAACCTCTGGACGGCTGTCTGCATGGAGTTTGCACGTTCTCCCCGTGTCTGTGTGCATTTCCTCCGGGTGCTCCGGTTTCCTCTCACAGTCCAAAGATGTATAGGTCAGGTGGATTGGGCATGCTAAATTATTCAGGGTGTGCAGGTTAGGTGGATTAACCATGGGAGATTGGGTGGGATGTTGTTCAGATGGTTTGTATGGGCTGAATGGCCTGCTTCTTTGCTGTATGGATTCTATAATTATCTAGGACATAGTAGCCCACTTGATTGGTACCTTGTCTGAATACTTGATCCCTCCACTAGAGGAGCACAGGGGCAAGAGTGTGTATCATCTACAAGATAAACTGCAGCAACTCACCAAAGTTCCTTAACTGAGCACCTTACAAATCCATTGCCCCTTTCACCTCGAAAGAAAAGCACAGCAGATGCCTGGGAACACGAGCATATGCATGTTGCACAGCATCCTAACTTGAAATTATATTGCTTGGTCCTTTACTAATCATGAGGTCAGAATCTTGTATAGAACAATTAAATTATAAAAGACTTTCAACCTGAGTGAGAGAACCTGGTACAGTAAGACACATTTTCATAGGCACGAACATTGAATGTCGTGATAACCCACACCAGCAGAGATGAATCTTTACACACAAAAGCCACTACCAGCCTTGAGAGCAGACTGCGGAGAGTATAAACAGATTCCTGTAAACAGGAAATGAACAAAACCTAGAATGGCAGATTTATCTTTATTGTACAAATTTGAAATGTAAACAATATATACATATACAATGGCAAGAGTATAAATGTTGATGTTTTTCTGAAGAGAAGGGTAGTTCAGAGCTATGGCTGAGTATCAGACAGACCTCAGTTTGGCCAGTCTAAGACTAAGGTTGTTTGAATAAACATGAAGGTAATCTGCATACCTTGGCCCTCCTGCATTCTGCACACGAGATTGAACCAGAACACTTAGAGCTTCCTCTGTAACAGATTGCACCTACACATGAGATGGACTGGAGTGATACAGGGAGTTGGCAGCACAGCGGCTCAATGGTTAGTACTGCTGCCTCACAGCGCCAGGGACCCTGGGTCAAATTCCACCCTCAGCTGACTGTCAATGTGGAGTTTGCACAGTATCCCTGTGTCTGTGTGGGTTTCCTCCGAGTGCTCCAGTTTGCTCCCACAATCTGAAGATGTGGAAGTTGGGTGAATTGGTCATGTTAATAATTTCCTGCAGGGTTCAAGAATGTGCAGGTTAGCAAAGGTAAAAGTCCATATGGGGTCATGGGGATACGGTGGAACTGTAACATTGGACAGTTGGTATAGGCTTGATGGGCCAAACTGCCTCAAGGACAACTCAGTTTTATAAGCTCGTAACTTTAAAAGACCTCTTCTAATGACTGTGTTGGTGTTATATTTTGTAGCTGATTCAGTTGACATGATGCCATAACTAATTATACTTATTGGCTTTGACAAACTGAGTAAATTCATCCGATCTGTTACAATTGCATAGATGACTAAGTAGTTGAAAGTTACAATCTGGGTTATAAAAAGTTGAATAGATAAACTTAGGGGGAAGTTAGTCAAGAAATCATCAAAGTTGCTGCTCACCTGTTAAGATGAAATCATTGAGATTTAAATCTGTCTTATTAGATAATTAGTAAAACGGTGTAACAGACTGTGCTCCTTCCATTTCAGTACTGTTACAATATATTGTGTGTGACTTAGACTGAATTAAACGAATGGATTTTTAGAGAAACATGGGGTTTGTGGCTTGGAAGTGTGGACTATTTAAACTCTTTCTAACATAGGTTTGAAATAAATGAATAAACTGTGCCACAATAGTGTGAACAATACGAAGGAGTAATGGGATCAGCAGAATCTGCTGACAAACTAATGCTGAGTTAACTATAGTGCATTTATTAAAGTGTAAATTATCCTGCAATCTGTGGCCTGGAAGAGATGTGGCATGAGTTGTAAATCAGCTCAGAAAGTTCAACACCATTTAACACAAAGTGGCCTGCTTGATCAGCACCCCATTCACTAACCTAAACATTTTCATCTCTGTGACCAAGACACATTGGCAGCAATTTACATTATCTACGGGATGTAGTCAGCAACTCACTGAGGTTCCTTTCGAACTTGTAATCTGTGCCATCTGGTAGGACGATGGCTGCAGCTCTCTGGGAGCACCACCACCTTCAAGCCACGCACGCCATCCTGATTTTGGAAAAATATCAAAATATCATCGTTCCTTCATGGTCACTGAATTAAAAGTCTGGAGCTCAATCTTTAACAGCATTGTGGGTGTCCCTTCAATACTTCAGCAGTTCAAGAAGGCAGCTCATCACCTTCTGAAGGACCATTAAGGATAAGACCATGAGACAAAGGAGCAGACATTAGGCCATTCAGTCAATCTAGTCCGTTCCGCCATTCAATCAAGTTTCTCAATCCCATTCTCCTGCTTTTTCCCTGTAACCTTTGATCCCCTTGGTACTCAAGAGCCTATCTATCTCAGTCTTAAATATACTCAATGACCGGGCCTCCACAGCCTTCTGTGGCAGTGAATTCCACAGATTCACCACTCTCTGGCTGAAGAAGTTTCTCCTTTCTAATCGGTCTTCCCCTTCACTCTAAGGCTGTGCCCTCCAGTCCTAATCTGTTCAACCAATGCAACCATATTCCCTACATCTACACAACACCGCAGGAAATGACATCACCAACCCAAAGAAACCCCAATATATAAATAGAAAGCAGGAATTTCAGCATTGCTTCACCTGAGGCCCACTGAAGATGTGACCTAGTAAGTTAACGAAACGCCTGGAAATGAACTTTGCAGCTCAGCGAGCAAACCTACATCCACAACATCTAATCTGTCCAGGCCATTCAGTATTCTGAGTAATTATACTGAATAATAATAAATGATGAGTTGGCCAGTGATACCTCATGAAAAACTAAAAGAAAATAATTCAATGATTTGCATTGTTTCTTTGCGGTTATACAGAGTCTTGGTGAGGCCACATCTTGAGTATTGTGTGCAGTTTTGGTCTCCTAGTCTGAGGAAATGCATTCTTGCTATTAAGGGAGTCCAACGAGGGTTCGCCAGACTGACTCCTGGGTTGGCAGTACTGACATTAGAAGAAGGGCTGGATTGACTGGGTTTGTACTCAATGGAATTTTGAAGAATGAGAGGGGGCAATCTCATAGGAACATATAAAATCCTGATGGGACTGGATAGGCTAGATGGAAGAATGCTCCCAATGTAGGAGAAGTTCAGAACTATGGGTCACAGTCTAACAATGAGGGGTAAGCCATTCAGGACTGAGATGAGGAAGAATTTCTTCACCCAGGGGCTATGAACCTGTGGAATTCTCTCCCACAGGAAACTGTCAGGGACAATTTGTTAGGTATATTCAAGAGGGAGGTAGAAGTGGCCCTTGTAGCTAAAGGGGTATGAAAAGTAGGTAGGAGTGGGACAGTGAAATTGAATGATCAGCCGTGAATGGTGGTACAGATTTGAAGGGCTGAATGGTCTACTGCTGCAGCTCTTTTCGATGTTTGCTATTACCCTCATGACAATTGCCACTTCCCTTCAATATGTCTTGAGTTTGAAGTGTAATTACTGCAATCTGCACTGTAAATACTCACAAAACTCATCATGGCAAGTCAGATCGAGTCCTTAAACAGTATATGGATCTTGCTTATAATGATTCTGCTCCCAGCCTGGCTTTCAATCTCCTTCACTCAAAAAGTGAGCAATAGAAACTGAGGTATATCACTCCAATGGACATTAAATTGTTTTTTGAGTTTCAAAAAATCTCTTTCCTACCTTTTCCTTATCTTAATCTAAATTAAAATTCCCTCTGTGCATCTGTAATGTCTATTATTCCAGATACAGGAAGGGGCTGTCCAAGAGTTTCTCTTTTTTTTTTGCAGAAGGACACATTAAATGCCAAATAAAACTTGAAAGGGATTCATTTCATCTTGCATAGCCTTAGCTCATGGTTACCTCCAATTATCTCCAATATAATTCTGCTGTGTACAATAACCATGGATCCTCATTATCCTTCTGTTACAGAAACTGTTTCTGTTGCATTTTGAGCACCTCCACTCAACAGATGATTTTTGGGAAAAAAAAGGTGCCATTTTGATAATCATAATGCATATAATTTTCTACAACAATAAAATTCTTAATAACTAACTTTCCCCACAATGTAAAGTTTTATTGCAAATTAATCGGTAGTGGGAAAGCTGCCTTTTTTCTTGCATATTTTTAAAAAGTTCAGCACGCAGACCTGCAGCTCAGGGAGTCAGTCTGACTGAGATGAATTAACACATGTAGTTAACCTGACTAGAGGAAAGGGATATTGCTCAGATTGGCATTGGTAGGAAACTTGTCAACCCATTCTATATGAACACATATGATCTTGGCGACAAACAGCAAAACAAGAAAAATCCTCCCTCTTAAATCACTGGAGCGCTTTTATTGAGAGATTTCAACTACTAATCTTCATTTTAGTTCCTTGCTGCCACTGGATTCAATAACCCCTCTTTGTCACTTTACCCAGTATCTACTCCACAGTATTTAAGTGAGCATTTCAAGAACAGCTGGGATTAGGGAACTAAAAGAGAAAAAAAGGAAGCTTTTAAACTGTCAAACTTCTGATAGTGATAGTGGTAATAAGATTTGTTTTTTTTTTGTGTGAGCAGTGTGGAGATTCTTCGTCTCTATTTCCTTTTCCTGTCTTAAAAGGATTATTTTCTTGTTTGGAGTTGACTTTTTCGTGGAGTCAACTCAGCTAATCAGAGCGGCGGTTCCTCATACTTGAATCTCAATGTTAAAAATCACACAACATCAGTTTATAGTCCAAACAGGTATAATTGGAAGCACTAGCTTTCAAAGCACTTCTCCTTCATCAGGTGGTTGTGGACCTGATGAAGGAGCAGCACTCCGAAAGCTGGTGCTTCCAATTAAACCTGTTGGACTATAACCTGGTGTTGTGTGATTTTTAACTTTGTACACCCCAGTCCAACACCTGCTCCTCTAAATCTTGAATCTCAATGGTCAGGTACTTTTAAAATTCACTGTATGCCTGTGGTCCACTGAGTAGGACAGAGTCTCATGGAGGTAAGTTCATATCCCAGTATAGAATTTTGGGTGCATAATTCAAGCCATTACTTCAGTGTGGTGCTGAAGGAGTGGTGTGCAGCCAGAAATGAGACCTCTTTATTCAGATAGAGCCAGACAGTACGGAGACAGACACTTTGATCCAACCATGCCAACCATAATCCTAAACTAAACCAGTGACAATATTGTTCCAAACATTTCTGATTCATGTACTTATCTAAATGACTTTTAAACATTGTAATTGTACCTACATCCACCACTTCCTATGGCAGTTCATTCCACACATGAACTACTAACTGTGTAAAAGGTTGCCTCTCATGTCTTTTTAAAATCTTTCTCCTCTCATCTTAAAAATATGCCCCCGTCTTGAAATCCCCAACTGCAGGAAAAGCCACCTGTCAAACACCTTATCTGTACCCTCCCCCCTCTAATGATCACCTCTCAACCTTCTACTCGCCGGTGAAAGAAGTCCCAGCCTATCCAGCCTCTCCTTATAACAAACCCTCTGTTCCTGGCAACATCTTGGTAAATCTCTTCAGAACTGTCTCCCACTTAATAATATCCTTCCTATAAAGGGAGTCCAGAACTGGATGCAGTATTCAGAAGAGGCCTCACCCCAAAGACTCAGGCATGGTGGCTCAGTGGTTAGCACTGCTGCCTCATGGTGCCAGGGACCTGGGTTCAATTCCAGCCTCGAGCAATTATCTGTGTGGAGTTTGCACATTCTCCCCATGTTTGTGTAGGTTTCCTCTGAGTGCTGTCATTTCCTCCCACAATTCAAAGATGTGCAGGTGACATTTGGCGTCACTAAAATTGTCCAGGGGTGTGTAGGCTAGTTGCACTAGTAAGGGGAAATGTTGAGAAATAGGGTAGGGGAAAAAGTCTGGGCAGGATACACTTCAGAGGGTTGGTGTGGGCTTGTTGGGCCAAATGGTCTGTTTCCACACTGTAGGGTTTCTCTGAGTATCCTGTATATTAAAGTTTATTCCCATCTACCTCTTCAAATTGCATAAAATGCCAGCCCATTCCATTAAAGAACAGCAGAAAAGTTCTCTCTGAATTGCCCAATATTTAGCCCTGAAAGAACTTCACTAAAACCAATGACCTGATTGGGCACCCATTACTCCTCATGACCACTGGTTCTACACAAATGGACTGCAACGTTTCTGCCATTACAAAACTGACTGCCCTTCAAAAGGCTGCAACATAACCCAGAACGTGAAAGGCACTATATAAGTGCAAGTCATTAAGGTGACAACCAGTTAACAAGTGCAGAACAGGACTCGGAGCTCCGTTCAACTTTTGTGCAATACAAGGAATTACCAAGTAGGCTGGAATGGAACAAATGCATTAACACTTGTGTATTGTGGGGATGTGGGGCATTCTCGGATCACAACCTTTTTAAACGCTTAGGTTCACACTTTGGTGTTTAAACTCTTGCAGATGCAGAAATAAACTTGGTGGGAACCAGGTGAACAAGAACAGGAAAGAAATGGTGCAAGTAATGACCTCAACCTCTCTGGTCCAGACAGTGAACCAACCGTACATACTGGATAAGAACACAACTTTGCACCTTTCCATCTATTTGAACAAGAAATCAAATAATAAGACATCACTGTAACAGCAGGGCTAGGGTATTATGGGCACGTTTTGGAAAGAATGTGTGGTCATTGCTGCCAGATTTCCATTTCAATAACAGTGTTTGTGTTGTGGGCAGCATGGTGGCTCAGTGGTTAGCACTGCTGCTTCACAGCGCTAGGGACCCGGGTTCAATCCCTGACTGTGTGGATTCGCACATTTTCCCGGTGTCTGCATGGACTTCATTTGGGTGCTCTGGTTTCCTCCCACAACCTGTGCATGCCAGGTAAACTGGCCATGCTAAATTGCCCATAGTGTTAGGTACATTAGTTAGGGGTAAATATAAGGTGGGGGAAAGGGTCTGGGTAGGTTGCTCTTCGCTGGGCCAGTGTGGACTTGTTGGGCCAAAGAGTCTGTTTCCATATTGTAGGGTATACAATCAATTGCATTGTTAATGTTAAGAATAAGCAGCTGGAGGGAATTGATTGATTAAAAGATTTGAGAACATGTCAGAGACTCTTGTGGTACAGTGGTAGTGTCCCTGTCTTTGAGGTAGGGAACCCAGGTTTAAGTCCCATCAACTCCACTGGTGTTTTCTAACATCTCTAAACATGTAGATTTGAAAATGTTGTGGCACGGTGGTAGTGCCCCTACCTCCAGAATAAGAGGCCTGATTTCAAGTGCCAGATGCTCCAGAGGTGTGTCATAACTTCTCTGAAATGTTTGACTTGAGACTGTAAGTAAAGAGGCTCTTGTGGTGCAATGGTAGCATCCATACCTCTGGAATAGAAGGCCTAGGTTCATGTCCCATCTGCCTCGTCGTGAAGTATTGGGATATATTGATCATTTTTTCCAGGAAGGGCTGCAATTTTAGTGAGCCATTACCAGATAGCCCAGGTTCGATCTTACCCAGAAGTGCCTCATTATGTGTGTAATGAGGTTGCTTTTAAAACAGTCTCTTTAAACAAAGGAATCTGGGCCATTTGGTCATTTGTAAATAAACCTCCTCTCAAGAGAAGCAAGGAGGGGCAATTTTATTACACAACGAGTGGTCCATGTATGGAATGAACTTCCCAAGGAAGTGGTGGATGCAGGTACAGTTACAACAATTAAAAGACATTTAGATAAGCACATGAATAATAAATATTTGGAGGGATATGGGCCAACTACAGACAGATGAAACTAGTATGGTTTTGAATTATGATTGGCATGGACCAGTTGAATCATAGAATCCTACAATGTGGAAACAAGTCATTTGGCCCAACAAATCCAAAGTGACCCACCAAATAGTAACCCACCCAGACCCATTTCCTACCCTATTACTTTACATTTACCGCTAACTAATGCACCTAGCCTACGTATCCCTGAACACTATGGGGCAATTTTACATGGCCAATTCAGCTAACCTGCACGTCTTTGGATTGTGCGAGGAAATTGGAGCACCCGGAGGAAACCCATGTAGACACGGGGAGAATGTGCAAACTCTACACAGGCAGTTGCCTGGGTCCCTGGCACTGTGAGGCAGCAGTGCTAACCACTGAGTCACCATGCCACCCAGGATCGAAGGGGCTGTATGACTGTATGACTCCAAGCGTTTTTAATGTCTTGCCATTTGTCAGTTAATCTCGATATAACTTCTGGCTCAAAAATCCAGCCCATTGTGCTCTCCGTCGATGATATATGTTTTATCTTCAAAGTTTGAAATAGTTTATTTTTCGTTCAATGCACCTTCATTCCATTTGGCTTTAAGGTAGTCTTTTCCTTACAATCTATATCATCCTGCAGTCTATGGGAAAAAAAAAACGCCATTTCGAGTCTGACATATATAATACTTTCCGAACCTCTGTCTGTGCATCCCAATAGAAAAATTGCAAAGTCTAGAGTGAACTCATTAGCACAGAGCTGTGCCATCAATAGAATGACAGTTGTTTTGTGGGCAAAGAGAAATCTTTTCAAATCATAGGTATAAAAAGTGGTGAAAGTATATCTGGTGGAGCCTCATATTAGCTTTCAAAAAATGAGATGAGAAATCTATATCGTTCATCACCTCTATCATTTTATAAATGGAACATTGAATTGAGGTTCTGACTTTTTGCATTCTATCAAGGGAACTTGGAGAAATCACATCATCTTTGTCAACAGACAGTCTAATGAATTTCTGGCTCTGGGACTGTGTTGCATTTAAAATTCTAACGAGATGTCTCTCTGTATTTACATAACCCACCAGAATGATATTTCACAGATAATCTACAGAGACACTCTAAGCTGCAGATATTTAGGTGGCGTCTTTGATATACTTGTGAATTTTGCTCGTGGCGGAAGTGTCTAAGATGGGAGAAATCTTGTGGAGATTAACGGGTAGCAATGAAGTGAAGACTGTGCTAAGTGCTGAAGTGATGGCACTGTACTCCTATGAATCTGTGTAACATTGCGGTTCCTTCATATAAATGTCTTTTCGCTGACTTCTGAATATGTAGGTTTCACCTGGAGTCCACTGCATAGAAACAGGCCAGTTGATCGACTAATCCATGCTACACTCGCCACAGGCCTCATGCAGTCCATCCCATTTACCGCTAATCACCTGACAACACATGGTGGGTCAGGGGATAACTTAACATTCTCTCAAGTCTTACAGCAATGGCCACATCTAAAGCCTCATTAGCCAATCTTTATTGGTCAGAGTATTGAGTACAGGGGTTGGGAGGTCATGTTGCAGCTGCGAGGGGAAAGATATAAAGGAGACCTAAGGGGCAGTGTTTTCACACAGAGGGCGGTACGGGTATGGAATGAGCTGCCAGAGGAAGTGGTGGAAGCTGGTACAATTGCAACATTTAAGAGGCATTTGGATGAGTATATGAATAGGAAGGGTTTGGAGGGATATGGGTCGGGTGCTGGCAGGTGGGACTAGATTGCGTTGGGATATGTGGTCGACATGGAAGGGTTGGACCGAAGGGTCTGTTTCCATGCTGTACATCTCTATTACTCTATAATTGTCTGAAGGGGTGTAGATTCAGTAGTTGTTTTCCAAGCAGAATGGGGTAAATACTTGAAGAGGCAATATTTGCAGGGGTGGGGTCATGGCAGGGGATGTATCAACAGAGACATGATGGTCCAAATGGCCTCCTTCATTACTGCAAGATTTACAAAGGGCTTTTTAGCTTCTCAGTCTGTATTTGGGAGAAAAGAGGCCTTTACTGGGGAAAATTAAAAATCACACAACACCAGGTTATAGTTCAACAGGTTTATTTAGAAGTTCTCGCTTTCAGAGAGCTGCTCCTTCAACAGGTAAATCATGGGGCAGGCCCATAAGACACAGAATTTATAGCAAAAGATCACAGTGTCATGCAGCTGAAATGATATATTGAACAAACCTAGATTGCTGTTCTGTTTTTTGTCTTTTAGAATGGGGTTGCAGGTATCAATTCTTTATATTTAAATCCCAGAACTTCTTTCAAGTCACATTCCTGAGATAATTTAAGGTTTTATTAAAAAAAAAGGTGACATCTCAGCTCAGACAATGCATTGAATGTGTGAGATTTGCATCTGTCTGTATTTCAATCTTGAGCCTGTCTGGTTTTACTGGGAATGGATTTTAACTTCTAACATTCTGCATGTTGGAGAGAAGGGAACTTGTGTGAAGCCCCTGTTTAGCCCCACAGATTTTGATGTCTTGCCTCTTTTCACCCTAGATGGCACTCTGCACCTTGACCATCTGCATTGCAAATTCAAAATTAAAACAAAATCTTTCAGTGTCTTCAGTAGTGATTTAAAAGGCAAATTTTCTTTTAGTTCTAACATGAATCTTTACGAAATCAACTGATCCACCAAGTCTGACTCGCACAGAGGCATTATCATCAGTTTTATTCCAACATCTTCTCCCATCCCCCACTGTGCAGAATCTCTTTACAATAAACTTAGGGTGGGGTAGAAATCCAGGTACAGTAATACAGGGCAAAGTCTCAAAATACTTCCCGAATTCCCCTCCTGAGTGATCAACGAACCCTTCTCATATTATCTCTCCAACTTCTTCTAAAGTTTCATTCCAAACAAAAGGCTTCCATTCTCCCTCTCTGACAATATCTTTAGCTGTCTCAGCCCTTCCTTCAGAACTTAGCCCTTGCTGTTCCCAGTTTCCTACTGGGAAGAAGCAGTGTTCTGCTTTATTCTATTTATGGCAATTCGTGTCTCAATTTCTGCTAGGCTGCTCGGTGGCCATTTGGAGAGAGAGAAAAAGAGAGAGAAGAGAGAGTGTGTGTGTGTGAGTGACATCTTCTTAAAAGCACCACACAAATGCAACTTAGTGGCTTTACAGCAAAGCTGAATGCTGCCTTTGGTGCTTAATGCTGGAACTAAAAGGTATTCTGTGATCATTATTGAACCGAGCGCAAGTGTATAATTATGTTCGAATAGTAACCCTTATTTACAACAAGGACGTTGATTGAAAATGCAGCTTTTTCCATGGCTTACACGTTAAAGAGCCTCTCAGCAATAATTAGCTGAGCAGTGCGAGATAATTTAAAAGAACAGAAAGTGCTGGAAATCTAGCAGCATCTGAAGGGAGAAGTGGGGGAGAGAGAGATGGGGAATGAGTTTCAACTCTAGGGATGTTGATCAAGAATCATGTCTGTTTCAGCATTTGCTCGGTTTCTGTCTCCCTGGACACTGTTGGATCTGCTGAGTGCTTTTATTCCAGATTGCAAACATCTGCAGTTCTGTTGCTTTTACTTCGTGATTTGATGCTGGTTATGAAATGAGCCACAAAGGAACAGGAGTAGGCCATTCAGCCCCTCGAGCCTATTCCACCTTCCAGTGAGTTTATTGCTGATCTTTGGCCTAACTCCATACCCCTGTCTCTGGCCCATTTCTCTTAAGACTGTTGCTTATCAAACATTTATTTATCTCCAGTTTAAAATTAATAACTGATCCAGCGTCTAATACCCTTTGTGTGTAGAAGTGCCTTCTAACAACTCTCCTGAATAGTCTGGCCATAATTCTCAGACTATGCCATGTAGTTCTAGTATCCATTTGACCCATTGAGTCTGCATTGACTCTCTGAAGAGCATCCTACCTCAGCACCTCCCTCCCCCAACCCCACATTTTAACAGGTTCAATCCACCCGATGTGCACATCTTTGGATCGTGGGAGAAAACTGGAGCACCCAGAGGAAAACCAAGCAGATACAGGGAGAATGTGCAAACTCCACACAGATCGCCCAAGGCTGGAATTGCCGCTGTGTTGCAGTAGTGCTAACCACTGTGCTGCCCTCCTATTTATAGAGCCTGAACCAATACAACCTGCAGCTCCCAGTACAGTGGGGCCTGATGAGTAGCTCTTTCTCCATCCCTCCTGCTGCTTTGTCCGAATCAGTTTCGTCTGGTACTGACCTGCATACAGATTTCAAATCTCGTCATGAAAACATGACGCCAAAAATGCAGTGGAACCTGAACACCTGCATAAATTGGCAAAGTGTTAAATTTGTCATGTATTTCTCGAATGACCACTAACATCTCGTTCCAGCGTACAGGTGAGATTAGCCCATTGCAAGGCCACCTTTCTCTCAGTCAGCTCCTTGACATGCTCACTGCTACCACTAGATGGGGCAGGATAAATCCTTACCTGCATTGTCAGTATCACTGTCAGTCTCCGAATGAATTGAAATTGTTCTGCAGTACAGTGGGCAGTGCCTCAGAAGAGCTGTTAATATTTTCAAAGATGTGATAATCCCCTATTTGTTTTAAGAGCAGGATTAAATAATCAATCTGTTTATCTGACATCTGGTCCTGGATAAGTGGAAATACTTTCCAATTAAATGTTGAGCAAAGGGTTTCTTGATCTCCTCGCCATACCGTGTTTGAAAAGTCAGTTCTTGGGATCTTAAGAGGTTCAGGCCAGGTTTCACTGGAGTGGTTAAGTTATGCTTCTTGTTAGAGCTCTGAGCAGGGCAGGATCCAACAATGTTACGGAACAGTAACACGAGATGACTAAGGTCATTGCGAAATCATAGTTTTCCTCAAGAGGATCATCTATATATTCAAGTTTGCAAGACGGAGTTAGAAATAATTTCTGGGGGTAAAGGGATCAAAGAGTATGGGGAGAAAGTGGGAACAGGGCACGGTGTTGGATGATGAGCCGTGGTGGAGTAGGCTTGACGGGCCAAATGGCCTACTCCTATTTTCTATGTTTCATGATGCCCTTTAACTGTACTCTGCACCCTCGCTACTGATTCCATCCTGACTTTGCCAGTGATGGCCATGTCCCGCGATCAAGTTTTGAAGAAGCAGCTATTTCATGTCCTCCAAAGCTCTTGTCAATCAGTGAATGCTTACTATGTGGAGACTGAACTGGAGCAGCCATATAAAAACTGTGGCTACGAGAGCCGGCAATCCTGCAGCAAGTAACTCGCCTCCTGATTCAGCAATACGCGTCTACAAGGCACAAGTCAGGAGTGTGATGGAATACTCTCCACTTGCCTGGACAGGTGCAACTCCCACAACACTCAAGAAGTTCAAAACAGTCCAGGACAAAGCAGCTATCTTGATTGGAAGTTCATCAACTGGCATTCACTCCATTCATCACTGACACTCCGTAACAATAGAAATTCCTCGATGGTCCTTTAGACAGCATCTCGTAAACCCACAACTGCTACCACCTAGCAAGGCAGCAGATATAGGGAAATAACCCAGCATCTAATAAAGTGTGAGACGAGCAAATACTTGGGACCATCGACTTCAACTTCTGTTCCCAGCTGAAAACCATCCTGACATTGCTGTTTGTTCATTGTCATTGGAACACCACACTCAGCAACATTATGAGTGAACCATATGGCACAGTGGCTCAGTGATTAGCACTGCGGCCTCACAATGCTAGGGATCCAGTTTTGATTCCAGCCTTGAGTGGCTGTTGATGTGGAGTTTGTACATTCTCCCCGTGTCTGCTGAGTTGTCCAATTTCCTTTCACAGTTCAAAGAAGCGCAGGTTAGGTGGATTGGTCATGCTGAATTGCCCCTGGTGTCCAAGGATGTGTTGGCTAGGTGGATTAACCATGGGGAATACAGGGTCACAGGAATGGGGTGGGTCTGGGTGGGATGGTCTTTGAAGGGTCAGTGCAGGCTTGCTGGGGCTGAATGACCACATTCTGCACTGTCGGGATTCTATGAACTTTCACTACAGGGACTCTATTAGTTGAAGAGGATCTTTCATCTCTACCTTTCTTGAGGGGAGTTACTCGGGATGGGCATTAAATTCTGGCTTTTCAGGAAATGACTACATCCCAGAATGAACTTTTGTTTAAATTCTTGCAGCATAAAACTTCATTGTAACTTAATTTCTCACTGCATTGGTTTTCTCATTCCCTTTCAGATCACTGGGGAAGCAATGCAGATGAAAGTTTTCACTTTCCTGCATGCTTTTAACCCTCTGTTGCAATCTGAGATTGAGCAGGGTCTCTGGCTTTAATCTTGGCTCAAAACGCAGGAATAAAAATGTCAGGCTGAAATTCAGATTTCAATTGCACCAGTTCAGGTTAATCGGCTACCTCCCAGGTTTGGCCAAAATCCATTCAGATGTACTTCTCCCTCTTAAAGAAAGCACCCAAAAACAATAAGTGACATTATTGTAATCATTAAGAATCATTAAAAAAAATTGGTGTGTTGAGGCAGGTGTGTTTGCGTAAAATGCAGCAATAGGAAAGCCAAGTTTAGTTCTCACCTTAAGCTGCTCCCAACAAATCTATATGATTGAAGAAGATAGCTGAGCTATTTCATTGATCTCCCCAGAATTGGGGGCCCACATCAGCAGTAGAACCTGGCGTGGAATATCTCACGCAAATCAAAACTGACACACACAGTGGTCTTGGCTGCCCCTACTAATATATCATCTCAAACTCCGCTTTTAATTTCTTGCTGAAATATATATATACTCTGATCAAGTCTCCAGATTGTGAAGAAAACATGAATGGATTAGTTCTCTGAGGGACAACTAACACCCTGATGCAGAGCTTGTTCATGAGATGTGGACATCACTGGCTGGGCCAGCATTTATTTCTCATCCCTAATTGCCCAGAGGGCAGTTAAAAGTCAACCAGATTGCTGTGGGTTTGGAGTCATATGTAGGCCAGACCAGGTAGGCACAGCTGAGTTGCTTCCCCAAAGGACATTAGTGAACCTGATAGGTTTTCTGACAATTAGCAATGGATCCATGGTCATCATTAGACTCTTCATTCCAGATGCTTTACTGAATTCAAACTCCATCATCTGCCATGATCAGATTCGACCAGAAGGTCCCCAGAATGCTACCTGGGTCACTGGATTAATAATTGAATGGTAATACCACTTGGACCTTGCCTACCCTAAGTTGCTTACTCTGTTTGAAAGTGGTCCTGGAGATTACATCAAATAACTCCTCTCTCCCATACCCTCCCACCACCCTCCCAAACAACCAACTGGTACAAACCTCTCAATGACTGTCCATCTCTGATATTTTGTTCAATATTAAAGTAAAGGGAAACATTTTTCTGAATGTCACAATGATTTTCTTCTTGGTTTACTTGTCCCAGTGACCAAAAAAAAAGTTCTTTTGTTTCTGAAACTCTAGGATGAACTGAGGGGTCTGGCAAATGTGTCCTGATGACAAATGTACAATATTTTGCAACTCAAGTCCCAAAATGGGAGTTGGGACATCCAAGTAGGGTCATGAACTAAACTTTTGGTGGACAGAAATCCAGAGATGGGCTAGCCACCTTTTAGCTCTACTACCCCAGGAAATCTGAGACAAATACAGGAGAGTTCTGATGAACAGTCAAAATGTTAACTCGCTGATTTTTCTCTCTACAGATGCTGTCAGACCTGTTGAGTTTCCAAAGCCTTCTATGTGTTTTTACCTCATTGCTCTCCCCATCCATTCCTCTAGTCCTGTGCTCTCATACAGAGGGGTCGTGATGATATTCAAGCCTCAAAATGGAATAGTGGTGGGAAAAGATTTATGAGTCTTCCATGAGTGTAATCTGTCAGTAATAGGATTGGCCCTCTATTCATTAATGTATGAAGTTTAAAGCTTTGAAGCTCCAATGCCCAGAATTCGATTCCAATGGGCACTATGAAGTAAGTTTACATTCAAAGATTATTTCCTGAGACAGTCGTAGATCTGTGGTGAATGAATCCCAAGCCAAATGGTGAAACATGAAACTAAACAAGTTTTTTTCTTAATAGTCGCTCTCTTTACTGCATGTAACATTATATACATCTGCTTCCTAATCAAAAACCCAGTATCCTAAAAGTCACTCTCATTTTTTTCTTATCTTAGACAAAACTGAGTACTTTTGTCTTCTATCACCAGATCAAGTAAGAAGATTTCACCAAGATTTGAACTTTGATTGTTGTATTCAGCATTCAGAGTGCTCTCGATTAAACTATGTTAACCCACCAGTCTCTCTCTCTCTGTCTATATTATTTTATAGACCCGTGAAATCCAATGCACTAATTCAATTTGAGTAACTAATCCTTGAAGTCTACTGTAATGATGGTCAAGCAATCATCGGAAAATAAGACTTTAAATTGTCATTTCCAGAGCTGGTAATGCTCTCCAGCCCCCACAGCACCCTCTGGTCACTGGCAGTCTCTCTTTATAAGTGCCCTAGGAACTCAATTAAACATTGGCATTCACCTGTCCATTGAAACATGGTAATTAACAAACAGAAGTAGATCAATGCGTGATGATTGGAGAGGTAGTGGGGTGTGAAAGATGCAGGACTGCTGGTGATATCAACAGCATGGGTTCAATTCCTGAGCGAGCTGAGGATAGTTTTAAAGGACTATTCTGCTCAGGCTTCTCCCTTCCCTGAGTATGATGGCCCTCAGGTTAAATCAACATGCGTTCTCTACTTCTCTCTCTCTCTCTCTCTCTCTCTCTCTCTCTCTAACGAGAGAACAGCCTTATGGTCTGGTTGAAACTATGGTGACTACGATAGGCCAACTGAATTCAAATTTCACTGTCTGCCAGAATTGGATTTGAACCCACTTCCCCAGAAAATTAGCCTAGGCTTTTGGATTACCAGGCCAGTGACATTGCTACAGCAACAACAACTTATCATTTATAGAGTGCCTTCAACATCATGAAAACTCCACAAGTCCATTATAAAATAAAGGATGGCAGCGAGTCATATTAAAAGAAATCGGCTCAGGTGACCCAAACGAGTTAGGGTTTAAGTCTTAATAGAAGAAAGTAAGTTAGGGAGACGGAGAGAAACAGGGTGGAAATTTCCAAGCATTGGAGTTAGAAATAAAGGAATGGTCACTCATGGTTGAAGTGATTCTGAGTGGAAGTGCACAAGACACCAGAATGAAAGGAATCCACCTATCTGAGGGTTTGGGGGAGCTGGAGGAGATTATAGAGATAAAAAGGAGCAGGAGATCTGAAAACAGGAAAGAGAATTTTCATATCAGTTGTTACTTGACCGGGAACCAAAGAACTGACTCAGAACAATTCTGAGGAAGGGTCACTCAATCGTAATGTTAACTCTGATTTCTCTCCACAGATGCTGCCATACCTGAGTTTTTTTCCAGCAATTTCTGTTGTAGTTTCTGATTTACAGCATCTGCAGTTTCTTCGATAGTTATTTAGCCAAAGTAGTTTGTTGTGCACAGGAGTGATCGGGGAATGGGATTGCTGTAAGTAAGCAGGCTGAATCTACTAGCTCACAGTTCCCATGATTTTGACTTCAGTGTCCTTGCACTGATATCTGCACTGGATGGTGAGAATGTTAGTGAACAGTTATACAACAAGACTTAAATGAAAAGTTTTATTCCTTTCACCTTGCACTCCCTAATATTAAAATCTCCACCTACCATCTCTGGACAGTATTTCTTTTTCCCTGTTGACTTAAATTGGCTGGTTTCGAAACCATCAAATATACATTTATGTTCTGTCCTTCTCTGTCAAATAAGCTTCTTCTGTTATCAGGAATTCCTGTGGAAATATTTAGCATTTGTTGTTCACAAAAAAAAATTCCTCTGTAGTTTTTAATTGCAATGAAAAGATTTTGAAATTTTAAAACCATTTGTTAGCATCATCTTAATTACATCTTGCTAGCAGGTGGAAAAAGTGCATTCTGCTGCTCTGATATTGGATTGTAGTGTGTAATTAAGCTTCGAAATAATTAGGAAGGATGGGCAGGATTGAAATGTAAAAGCACGCGTTCAGTTATTGAACAGCAGATCTGCCTCTCCTTTTCATCCTGAACCTAAGTGTTCGCTGTTGGGAATTGTTATTAGTCTCATCCTGTGTTGGAACCACAGCTGCCTTTTGCTTCTTGCTGTGGACAGACCTGCAGTCTTATCCAGCCATCTTCACAATATGGGCTTTGTTCAACGACATCTCTGCAGGAATGACAGTCTAAAATCATGACCTCCGAACAACTAGGTGGCACGGTGGCACGGTGGCAAGCACTGCTGCCTCACAGCGCCAGAGACCTGGGTTCAATTCCAGCCTCTGGCAACTGTCTGTGTGGAGTTTGCACATTCTCCCCGTGTCTGCGTGGGTTTCCTCCGGGTGTTCCGGCTTCCTCCCACAGTCCAACCCTGTGTAGGTCAGGTGAATTGGCTGTGCTAAATTCCCAGTAGCGTTAGGTAAGGGGTAAATGTAGGGGTATCGGCGGGTCAGTGTGGACTTGTTGGGCCGAAGGGCTTGTTTCCACACTGTAAGTAATCTAATCTAAAACTGTGTTTGCTTTGAACTCAAAATAGGGCAAAGTTGGAACATCCGACAACTCCCAGCTCTCGTTTAGTGTGAACGCACTGGCAACTGAGAATATCTGGGTTAAACACATTGAAGCCAGCGCCTTGCAGTAACTTCTTAAAAATAATTTTCATAGGATGTGAGCACCATTCCCAAGACTAGCATTGTGTTGCCCGTCCCTAATTAAGAGGTTGCTGGCACTTGATTGGTCCAAATTAACATTACGAGCACTTTTTTAGTTCCATGTCAGTTTCTTGTCTCATGCCAAAGAGCACACCTCTGACAGTACAGCACTCCCTCGCTGCTGTGCGACAGTGTCTGTCTCAATTCCTTGCTCTCATCTCTGTTGTGTGACAAAGCAGAACAATGGAGTCCAGCAGAAGAAAAAACTCGCAGAAAGTTCAGATTGATAAGAGGATTTTCTAAAGACATCCATGGCATAAATTATAATTCGCAGCAGAAGATTTACTTCATTCTGTTACAGCTACAGTAACCTCCACCATCTCCGTCCGAGTGGATTAGTGCAGTATTGATCCAAATGGACAGCAAACTCATTATTCTTTGACTTCTATTGATGTAAAGACAATTGGGTTCAGGTAGTTCACATTTTTGTTACTCTCCATATATCTTTAACCAATCATGTGCCTCCCTAAGTTTGCACGTGGCAAATAAATTCATACCCATGTCAAACAAAATACTTTATTGTATTATCTCTCATATCTAGCTCCACTCTGCTGTTTTATTGCAGGAAGTGAATGAAGAATTGTAGCATCGTGTTTCTTGTTACTTTAGATAAGCTGTCAATGTAAAACATTCTCTGTATCTATCTTTATTTCTGTCTCGTGTCTCTTCTCTCAACACTCTCTCTTTATTTCTCCCCTCTCTGCTCTGTCTCTCTTCTTCTGTTCTCTCTCTCTCTCATTCATCCTCTCTATTTCTCTCTTCTCTACCTTCTTCTGTCCGCTCTCTTTTTGTCATTTTCTCTGTCATGCTTTCTCATCTCTCCCTCTCTTTCGTTTTCTCTCCTTTCTCCTCACTTTCTCTGGGATAGAGTCATGGGGGTTCAAGAATTTATTTTTATTTGCAGAACACTCTTTTTGTGTTTCACGGGGTTTTGACTGGGTCACCGACACCCAAGTTGTGTAAGCAAATACGGCAGGCATTTGGCGCACCGCAAGATGAAGTACAAATATAAATGACTCACGATTCTGCATTTGGTGCTGTTGGTTAAGGGTGAGTGCTTGTTCCTAATCATGGCTAACAGCCAAGTAAAGTGACCCCTGAACCTCCAGAGAGAGACCAGCTTGAATGTTCAATCTGAAGCACTGTGCCCTTGACAGTGCAGGTCTTGCTTGGTGGTTATTTGATTTGATTAGATTACTTACAGTGTGGAAACAGGCCCTTCGGCCCAACCAGTCCAAATCGACCCTCTGAAGAGTAACCCACCCAGACCCATTCCCTCTGACTAATGCACTTAACACTATGGGCAATTTAGCATGGCCAATTCACCTGACCTGCACATCTTTGGACTGTGGGAGGAAACCTACGCAGACACGGGGAGAATGTGCAAACTCCACACAGACAGTCCCCCGAGGCTAGAATCGAACCTGGCACCCTGGTGCTTTAAGCAGCAGTGCTAACCACCGAGCCACCATGCTACCCAATTGTTGTTAGTTGACAGAATGGCTGGTATGTGATACCATGGGTTCAGTTCTTGTACCAGCTGAGGTTGCCACCAGCTGCCACATTCTCATGCTCTCCTGTTGACCCTTGGGTTAAGCTATCAGCAGTTCTCTCTCTCTCTCTCTCTCTCTCTCTCTCTCTCTCTCTCTCTCTCTCTCTAATGAGAGAGCAGCCCTTTGGTCTGGTAAAACCATGGCAAATTTATCTTGTACTTTTTCTGCCCATCTGAGCATAATGTGGTCAGGAGTATCCCAATTTGGTATTGGGTCACCGTGTGCCATCTCTGTGTGCCCATTGGTTACAGAGACAATCCTGTGCAGACCATTTAACATTCTCTGTCCTCTTAGATTAGATTACTTACAGTGTGGAAACAGGCCCTTCGGCCCAACAAGTCCACACCGCCCCATACCCCTACATCTACCCCTTACCTAACACTACGGGCAATTTAGCATGGCCAATTCACCTGATCTGCACATCTTTGGAGTGTGGGAGGAAACCGGAGCACCCGGAGGAAACCCACGCAGACACGGGGAGAATGTGCAAACTCCACACAGACAGTCGCCACAGTCAGTCCAGTGGGTATCTGATTGCTTAAATGCAATCTAATGACTTAGCCCCCACTACCCCTTTCCCCACCAGATGTCTTTCCTACCCTCTGCTTCCATGCTGTATGACTCTATGCCATGTGGCTCCGATGTTAGTTAAGGCCGTGCTGCTTTTATGCCAGGGTCTTTGCTGTCAGCACTGGAGGGAAGGAAAGGCATCTGGTGGGGAAGGGGGTAGTAGGGCGCTAAGTCACTTGATTGCATTTAAGCAATCAGATACCCACTGGACAGAGAACGTTGAATGGTAATGTTCAGTGCTGTGTTGGATGAGGTTGTGTTAACTGATGCTGCAGTTGGACTCAATAACACAAGGTGTTCAAGACCCTCAAATGCTGTACCTGCTCGAGTTGGCCATTCCATGAGCACCCTGGTCTACTGCTTAAAGATGAAAGGGATGAACCTATGTCAACTCACTGAAGCTCAAATACATCTGTGGAAGAGGTAAGAGAAACAGAGATGAAAATGCTGCCATAAAAATAACACCTGCCATGATTGCAGCACTCTTTGTGGGAGCTTGCTGTGCACAAAGCTATCTGCCATGTTTCCTGCATTACAGCAATAACCACACTTCTAAAAGGTTTCCTTCTCTCAGGCAATCCCTTGGGATCAAGGAAAGCTTCCTTCCATTCTGATGTTGGGATTCCTGAGTTGATTTAAACAGGTTAATGTTAGATTCATACATATGCATGGTGGCTCAGTGGTTAGCACTGCTGTCTCACAGCACAAGGGACCCACAAGGGACCCACAAGGAATCCAGTCTTGGGCAACTGTCTGTGTGGAGTTTGCACAGGTCAGGTGAATTGCCCATAGTGTTAGGTGCATTAGTCCGAGGGAAATGGGTCTGGTTGGGCTATTCTTCAGAGGGTCGGTGTGGACTTGTTGGGCCGAAGGGTCTGTTTCCACACTGTAGGGAATCTAATACCTCATGAGGTAGGGCAGATGGTTTTTTTTTAGATTATATTACTTACAGTGTGGAAACAGGCCCTTCGGCCGAACAAGTCCACACCGCCCCGCCGAAGCGTAACCCACCCATACCCCTACATCTACATTTACCCCTTACCTAACACTATGGGCAATTTAGCATGGCCAATTCACCTGGCCTGCACATCTTTGGACTGTGGGAGGAAACCGGAGCACCCGGAGGAAACCCACGCAGACACGGGGAGAACGTGCAAACTCCACACAGTCAGTCGCCTGAGGCGGGAATTGAACCCGGGTCTCAGGCGCTGTGAGGCAGCAGTGCTAACCACTGGTGCCGCCCATGGTGTTTGCGATCAATTTCAAAAATGCTTTACTGTGGGAATATGCCTCAGCACTTATGTATAATGTAAAGGTTCTGAGGGCCTTAACATGCATATGACATTGATGTCTCAGTCTGAGGGTGGAGATAAGGAGCTCTAGACACCTAACCATGGGAGAGAATTGGGCAAAGATAACAGTACACTGAGATTGACCTTCATGTTAAGTCCTGAAGTAATTTCATCTGTTGAGCTTCAATGCACATTGATGAAGTACAGTACCTGTATCTAATTTATTAATTCTTTGGATATGGGCATCATTGACAAGGGCAGCATTTATCACCATCTCTTGTTGCCACATCAAAGAGGCTTCTCAAGCAATAACAGAGCACAAATAAAAGCCAACCACACCGGCGTGCCATTGGAGTCACATAGAGGTAGGAGCAGGTGTTTTCCTTTCCTAAAGACAATGGAGATCCACTCGGAGGGAACAAATGTTTCCAAATCAACTCTGTAATGTTCTAGTCCGATCAAGAGTCACCATAATCTTACCAGATCGTAGGGGCAGCTCTCTCATTAGAGAGAGAAGCAACTAGGGGTGATTTTACCTGAGGGCCAGCAGACCTCAGATGAGGGAAGAGGAGGAGAAGGAGCATCTTTCATGGTAATCTCAAACCAGTGATGGGAATTGAACCCAGGCTGTTGGCATCATTCAGATATGTAAATCAACGATCTAGCCAATTGAGCTAAATCGATTCCCCCAGTCAAGAGTACGATATTAATCCACTGACCCAGGCAATTTTGTGGGGGCCCAAGTTCAAATCCCATCACAGTAGAGGGTGGAATTTAAATTTAATAAGAGTGAGGGGTTGAGAGTCTAGTGACAACCATGCTCATGGAATTCCAACAGTGTGGAACCAAGTCATTCAGCCCATCAAGTCAACACTGACCCTCTGAGGAGCATCCTGGCCAGAAACACCACACCACCACCCCACCACCCCTCCCCCCCACCCTATCCCTGTAACCCTGTTGTTCCTATGGCATATCCACCTAACCTGCACATATTTGGACTGTAGGATGAAACTGGAGCTACTGGAGGAAACCCACGCAGACATGGGGAGGACGTGCGAACTCCACACAGACAGTCGCCCGAGGCAGGAATCAAGCCCAGGTGTCTCTGTCACTGTGAGGCAGCAGCACTACCCACTGAGATACTGTGCTGCTCAAAGCTGGAAAAATCCATCTGGTTCACTAATGAAAATAATCTGCCATTCCAAACACAGTTTGAGATACAGGCAACATCAGACTTGCAGAAATGTATTAATTACACTCTGGGTAAATTTGGGATGGGCAATAAATGCTGGCCTAGCCAGTTACACTAAGATCAGATTTTAAGAAAAAGTTATTTATTGCTATCATGCAATCCTTTTCTTTTGCTCAGTGCCTCTTCTGTAGATACTCCCGAGTAGTGTATCCTCAACCAATTATCACTAGATACAGGAAACAATGAGGACTGCAGATGCTGGAGATCAGAGTCAAAGAGTGTTGGTGCGAGAAAAGCACAGCTGGTCAGGCAGCATCTGAGGAGCAGGAGAATTGACGTTTTGAGCATAAGCTCTTCATCGGGAATGAGGGTGTGGCCCAAGAGGGCTGAGAAATAAATGGGAGAGGGGTTGGGCTGGGGGAAAGGTAGCTAGGAATGTGATAGGGAGGTGTAGTTAGAGGGTGATGGTGATAGGTTGGAACGGAGGGTGGAGTGGATAGGTGGGAAGGAAGATGGACAAGTAGGGCAGTTCAAGAGGGCGGTGCCGAGTTGGAGGGTTGGCTCTGGGATAAGGTGGTTAGAGGGGAAATGAGGAAACTGGTGATATCTACATTTACCCCGTATGGTTGGATGGTCTCAAGGCGGAAGAGGAGGCGTTCTTCCTCCAGGGTCAGGGGGCTCAGGTTTGGCAGTGGAGGAGGCCCAGCACTTGCATGTCCTTTGCAGAGTGGGAGGAGGAGTTAAAGTGTTCGGCCACAGGGCAGTGGGGTTGTTTAGTGCATGTGTCCCGGAGATATTCCATCAATGTAGATTTCACCAGTTTCCTCATTTCCCCTCCCCCAACCTTATCCCAGATCCACTCTTCCAACTCAGCGCAGCCCTTTTGAGCTGTCTTTCCTGTCCATTTTCCTTCCCACCTATCCGCTCCACCCTGCTCTCCAACCTATCACTTTCACCCCTCACCTTCATCTACCTATCACATTCCCAGTCTCCTTCCCCCCCCCCAGCCTCACACTCCCTCCCATTTATCTCTCAGCTCCCTTGGGCTACCCCTTCATTCCTGATGAAGGGCTTATGCTTGAAATGTTGACTCCCCTGCTCCTTGAATGCTGCCTGACTGGCTGTGCTTTTCCAGCACCACACTTTATCACTAGATACACCCAAGATAGAGCATAGACAAAGGAGGATTGGTAACAGCCTGTTCTGTCAAACAGCCCTTTCTGTGTACCACAGACTGGTAGCAGTATGCCTGAGGTACCAGCACTAATCAAATGGGAAATACTGTAGGAACACTACCATCTCTCCTCCTCTTGTTGTGCAAGACACTATTTAAACATCAGTCTTTTTTTCTCTGAAATGTCAAAGTTTAATTTCTACTTTTCAAATCAATTGTCAGATTCTCAGTGACACTGTATTGTTTGATGAAATGCAAATACTTCCCCGTGTCAGTCTTAACTGCATTTAAAAGCCTTCCTCCTGTTTACACAATGTTGCTTCCTACTTAAATTTAATCAAATATTCAGTCAAACCCAACAGATAGGACAGTTTGAGTGAGGGAAATAATACAAATGTGTTTCAGTGTTTTGTCTGTCGCTCGGAAACGCTGGGCCTTGAAACCCATAGGTCTCGGTATAACCCAGGAACACTGTGTCTCCGGGTTTTATAGAAGCTTATGGAGCGAAGTGGACTATGAGAGATTTGTGGTAGACACTAGTGAGGAATCCAATCGTTTATGCATTAGCTGAGTGAAGAGACGTGTTTCTTGCTAGGTCGTGGTGAGTTGCAAATTAAAAGGGATTAGAACTTAATGAATACCTTTTATGAACCATGCAACCTCACCTCATTAATATTCAGCTACCAAATATATTGACCAGCTAGAGACTGAAAATGGAGGTGAAACAGTGGCTCAGTGGACAGTGTTGCTGCCTCACAGTGCCGCTGCCTCACAGTGCCAGGATCCCGGGTTCGATTCCACCCTCAAGTGACTGTCTGTGTGGAATTTGCATGTTCTCCCTGTGTCTGTGGGGATCTGTATGCCAGCACTGGATGCATCCCAGGGCTGCTTGCTACCCACATGGTCCATACTGCCATGCCTTGCTGTGTCATGCCAAGCCTGTAGCACTTCAGTCAGCGCTGCAGGCTATGAGTGCTGCTGCATTGGTGTGCTGTTTGGCACTGACTCATGCACAGTTAGCTTGCTATGTTTGTGGCTTGGTGGAGTATGCTGCCTTTATGAATGGCACACCGTGTCGACACAAGCTCCATGCGTCCTAGGGTCACTGGAGCAGGATCTGTAGGAGTGGGATTCCAAACCCTCCTGGTGACTGTGAAGGGGACAGTCGCTCTGAACATCTATGCAATTGATTCCCTGTTGAGACCAATGTGTGACTTGTGTGGGATCTCTTTGTCATGCACCCACAAATGCATCAGGACAATAACCAATTTCATCTGTGCAAGGTCACGTTGGTCTGTTTAGTTCCCCCATCTGTTTGTGGGTCCCAATGCTTTACAAGGCTGGTTACTGGGGGATCAGGGGCTACCAACTCATGACAACAATGCACAAACCCACCCACCACCTCCAACTAACAGGAGCGCAGATACAATCAAATTACTATTGCCATTGAAGGAGTGCAGGAACAGTTAACTAGTCTTGTTCTTGGGATAGCAGGACAGTCCTATGAAGAGAGAGTGGGAAAAATGGGTCTGGATTCTCTAAAATTTTGAAGACTGAGAGGTTGAAACCTGAAGGGATAGACAGGGTAGGTGCCGGTACGATGTTTCCCCTGGTTGGGGAGTCCAGAACTAGGGGATACTATTTAGAACTCAGATGTGGAGAATTCTTTTTTATTCATTGAATCTTTAGAACCCACTACCCCAGAGCACTGTAGACATTCAGTATTTTGACTATGTTTAAAGTGGTGATTGATAGATTTCTGATTACCATTGGCGTAAAGTGTTATGGGGATGTGGTAACATTGAAATGTTCGATCGGTCATGACCACAATAAATAGTCAGTACACAAGCAGGAGGCTGGGAGAACACAGCAAACCAGGAGGCATCAGGTGTTGGAGAAGTTGATGTTTCGAGTGTATCCCTTATTCAGGACCCTGAGCAGGCTGAATGGCTTGCCCCAGTTCCTATTTCCCGATATAAACTTTATTGTGAAATGCTTTGGAGTGTTGAGCCAGCATATGGCATATTAACAAACCACTTTCTTTCTCTTTTCCATATTGCGTTCTCAGCAGCATTGTTAACAATTTGTTCCTCCCTTTCACTTTGTCCCCTCACCTTTTAAAGATAACACAGCAGGTTCCGCTACAAAGTAAGGATTTTTTTCAACCCAGCTGGCGAAAGCTTAATGGAGATAAGAGGTTAGCTTTAAAAGCTTTCCCTCCCCATAGAGTTGTTGGTTCAAATCTGGAGAGGAATAGTTTAACAACTATCTCTTCCTCAAACTTGCAAAGAACAATTATATTGCTTTCGCCCAATCATTTGAAGAACGTTTTATCTCTCTTCGTGGAAGTTAAGAGTTCTTCTTAACCTAAAACACCGCAGTCAGTAGCAATTTTGTCCTTGGCACCAAAGATGATTGCTTGTCAGCCTTGACACTTCAATGTGACGCGAATGGGAATAATTCTAAAATTGAAACCAAGTGGTCAGTGTACATCGCTGCCTTGCTATCCAATTCTTCCTTTGCATTTTAAACATCAATTGATGTCTGATATTCTCTGCATCGAGATGCTAAGATGAGGAATTCCATTTATAGAACTGTCTAGTTTGTTCTTAGAAATAAAGGGAGAGCTTTATTATTTAAAGAAAACCTCTCTCTTAGTATGGGCATCACCGGCAGGGACAGTATCTGTTGTCCAGTTGTCCGGTACTTGCACCGGAGGTAGAGATGGTGAACTGCCTCCTTGAACTGCTGCAGTCTAAAAGGGTCACATTATATGCATGGTGATGTGACGAAGGAAGCTCTAGGATTTTGATCCAGTGACAGTGATATCATTTTGTGCTGGGATGGCACTGCAGGGGTTGAAATTCCACTTGCAGGTCAAGCTTCAGCTGTTTCATAGAATCCCTACAGTTTGGAAGCATGCCATTCAGTCCACATCAGCCCTCCAATGAGCATCCCACCCAGAACCCTCCCCTCTGTCTGGAACCCTGCATTTCCCATGGCCAATCCACCTAACCTGCACATCTTTGGACTGTTGGAGGAAACTGGAGCACTTGGGGGAAACCCACGCAGACACTGGGAAAATATATAGATTGTTCATCTGAGGCCAGAATCGAACTTGGGTCCCTGGCGCTGTGAGGCTAACCACTGAGCCACCATGATGCTCTTTAGTTTGTCCTCTGCTCCAGCAGGTAATTCAGAATAGCACACTGTTATGGACCACACCAACCTCCACACCACCCCCCCCCCCCCTCCCCCACCTCAAATGTATTCTGAAGGTAGCCTAGACCCTAACTTTTTCTTATTTTAGAGGTAAGTGTAAGGCATTGCATTCCAGATGCAACTCGATTGGTCAAACTAACAGGTACTTGCATTCTTATCATCAACCTGAGCTACAAATCTTCTCAAAAATCATTAACACTTTATTCATACACTATAGTTTAAAGACAACAAAAGAAAGACAAAATTAGAATAACTTAACTCCAATGGAAAACTGAACAGGAAAATAATCTTATAGGAAGGATGTTATGAAATTTGAAAGTGTTCAGAAAAGATTTACAAGGATGTTGCCAGGGTTGGAGGGTTTGAGCTATAGGGAGAGGTTGACTAGGCTGGGGCTGTTTTCCCTGGAGCGTCGGAGGCTGAGGGGTGACCTTATAGAGGTTTATAAAATCATGAGGTGCATTGAAAGAGTAAATAGACAAGGTCTTTTCCCAAGGGTGGGGGAGTCCAGAACTAGAGGGCATAGGTTTAGGGTGAGAGGGGAATGATTTAAAATGGGCAACTTTTTCACACAGAGGGTAGTGCGTGTATGGAATGAACTGCCAGAGGAAGTGGTGAATGCTGATACAATTTAAAAGGCATCTGGATGGGTATATGAATAGGAAAGGGTTTAGCAGGATATGGACCAAGTGCTGGCAGATGACAATAGATTAATTCAGGATATCTGGTTAGCATGGACAAGTTGAATCAAAGGGTCTGTTTGCATGCTGTACATCTCTATGACTCTAATAGATTATTTCACTACTAAATAGTAACTGTCCCACGACAGTAACATCCCATAAATATACCCTTGGCAAAAGGCAAATTCAGAAACCAGGTTATGTCACTTGCAAATCCAGAAGCAGGAAGAGAGCCACCAGCCTTTAGCTGTAACCAAGAGAGGGAAAAAATTGTTTTCACATCTTCAACAACTGCTGAAAGCCAAAACTAAAAACCCAGGTTCTGTGGGAACTTGACCACACCCAGTCAGGCTGCCTCTATAGTTCCAATGTTTTAACAATAAAACCCCAAGGCCTCTCAAACTGTTCATGAGTTTTTGATAGACAGCTCGGTACCTCTGCTTTAAAACCTCTCTTGAAAAAACAAATAGGATAAAATACACCTCTTCAATCCATAATATTGACACAACCCCCAGTACAGGACTGAAGGAATGCTGCATTATCAGAGGTGCTATCTTACAGGAGGGCTCTGGAACTGGTTTAAAGGGGCCAAATGTTTCTCCTCCTGGTTTCATATGCTAAACCCGGGCTGAGTCAATTCGCTCTGATGGATTGCAATAACTGCAGCAATATTTTGAAGATCAGGGGAATCCTACCTGCTGTTCCAATCAATTTTTACCCTTCAAACAACACCGTAGAAGAGACAATCTGAAAATGGATCTGGCTGCTGTTTGTGGGATCTTGCTGGGTATAAATAGCTGTCACATTAACTACATTACAACAGTGACTGTAAGCTTTAAAGCATGAGGATCTCATTAGCTGAAAGGAGCTTTGAAATACCAACATCCTGAAAGGGCCTGTCGATGTTGGGGTGTACTTAGTGAGTTTGCTGCATAGGATCTTGTAGATTGTACATGCTGCTTCCCCAGGTGGAAGAAGGGCATGTTGAAGTTGGTGGGTAGGCTGTCTGTTAAAAGAATTGCTTTGTGCCAGATGGTGTTGAGCTTTTTGAGTGTTTTCAGAACTGCACTCAGCAGGGCAATTAGAGAGTGTTGCATCACACTCCTGACTTGAACTTTTGTAGAAGGTTATCGGGATTCAGGAAGTCAGGAAATGAGTGACTTGCCCTTGCAGACCACTGGATTTAGATGACTGGTTCAGTTCCATTTCTGGTCAATGGCAGCCCTACAGCATGCTGATTAGTGGGGGATTCAACGATGACCATGCTGTTGGATGACAATGAGAGATGATTAGATTGTCTTGTCTTGGAGATAGTCATTGTCTGCCAATTGCTCATTTTCAGAGCACTTCTCTGTTTTCGATCAATTTTACAGAGAATAATTGGTGCATATTATATCTTGAACTGGTTCCAAAAGCTTGCGTGGATCAGTGATGAATGGTCCATATTTTGATATTTCTTCAGTCACCCAGGCTTTGCTGTTCTAATTTCACAAGCGATATCATGGCTTTGGGAATAGAAGGAGGAGACAGTGCACTAAGTCTGTATGGACTGACGGTTTGTCCATCTTTCTGTGAATCAAGCTTAATAGACTACTTCCTTCCCTATCCAATAATTTGTGTAGTGTTTATATTCTGCATTAATAACTGCTTTCCAGTTTACATCTTTGAGATTAGTCTCTACTCTTGTCACAACATGTGTTAAAGATTTTGAATTGCTCCAATGTCATGCGGGTCTGTTCATATGTGATGTATTTAAACAAACTAACTTCAAAAAGCGATGCACTTTCTTGTGCTGGCTTACAATGCCAATTCTATGTGTCCTTGAAATTACAAAGCAGACATCTCAAATGTGGTCTCATCCCATTTTCATGCAAACTCTGTTATGAAGCTAATGGGCCTTCACTTCCAACCTTCTCAGTTTTGATTTTTGTGCTGCATTGTGGGGTATTCATAATTGCATGTACCTCATTATGCCAGACAATGAGGTTAGATCCCAAGGATGATGCTGTAATTAAGTAGTAGTGTGGAGCCGACTGAAAGGATGAGTATCCTTGGGAGTAAATATCACAAACGCTGAGCATTTTTTTTACCTGGATCACCCGGTATATAGAATAAATTTTACTAAAAGAAGTAAATTGACAGTGTCTGGTTTGTCACCATTTTGTCAGTGTTCTTACTTCTTCACAGCTTCTGATAATTGTGTGAAGACCATTGTTTGACTATCTTTTCCAATAATCAAAGACAATTTGCTGAAAAGCTTTCTTCCAAGAATATCACATGAATTTGCATTGTTGCTTCAAAACCACTCAACCACAATAGATTGTGACGGTCTGGAAGAGCCACTTAGAAAACACGTGGACACGAAGACTTGAAGAAGACAGAGTAGTGTTTATTTACTATAACTATATACTATAAATCTTTACCTGGTGTTAGGTGATAAAACATAGAACATTGAACAACACAGTGCAGAACAGGCCCTTCGGCCCTCGATGTTGCGCCGACATGTGAACTATTCTCAGCTTGTCTCCGTACACTATCCCAAAATCATTCATGTGCTTATTTAAGGACTGTTTAAATCTCCCTAATGTGGCTGAGTTGACTACATTAGCAGGTAGGGCATTCCATGCCCTTACCACTCTCTGCGTAAAGAACTTGCCTCTGACATCTGTCTTAAATCTATCACTCCTCAATTTGTAGTTATGCCCTCTCGTACAAGCTGACATCATCATCCTAGGAAAAAGTCTTTCACTGTCTACCCTATCTAATCCTCTGATCATCTTGTATGTCACTATCAAATCCATCCTTAGCCTTCTTCTCTCCAATGAGAACCAACCCAAGTCTCTCAGCCTTTCCTCATAAGACCTTCTCTCCGGACCAGGCAACATCCTGGTAAATCTCCTCTACACCCTTTCCAATGTTTTCACATCCTTCCTTTAATGGGGCGACCAGAACTGTACACAATATTCCAAGTGTGGCCGCACCAGCATTTTGTCTAGTTGCAGCATGATATTGTGGTTCCAGAACTCAATCCCTCTACAAATGAAACCTAAAACACTGTATACCTTCTTAACAGCACTATCCACCTGGGTGACAACTTTCAAAGATCTATGCACATGGACTCCAAGATACCTCTGCACATCCACACTACCAAGAATCTTTCCATTGGCCCCGTACTCTGTCATCCTGTTATTCTTCCCACCTCACATTTAGCTGCATTGAACTCCATAATCATGCATTATAGTGTGAAGTTTAATAAATAACATTCTTTCAAAGAATAAGTCTAAAGATCAACTTTTGACTTGCCTTCTCTTGTTTGAAAACACATACCAACAGATTGAAGAACAGCTTCTTCTCTGCTGTTATCAGACATTTGAATGGAACTTTCATATATTTGAGTCGATCTTTCTCTGCAACTTCTCTGTAGCCATAACACTATATCTTACATTCTGTTCTATTAACCTGATGTACTTATGTAAGATATGATTTGTCTGGATAGCATGCAAAACAATATTTTTCATTGTATCTCAGAACGTGACAATAATAAATCAAACCAAATCAAAATCAGATGAAATTATCCTTCCATTCTGTGTGCAAAGTGACTGATAGAATTTTGCACCCAATCAACATTGCAGTTGCACTAACCTGCATAGCATGATGTACACTCTGGTAGGTAAATGTCAATAAACTTTGTTAGCACACAGCTAAATATAAGAGAGACATTAATCTGGAAACTTATAGAGTCATAGAGATGTACAGCATGGAAACAGACGCTTCGGTCCAATCTGTCCATGCCGACCAGATATCCCAACCCAATCTAGTCTCACCTGCCAGCACCCAGCCCATATCCCTCCAAACCCTTCCTATTCATATACCCATCTAAATGCCTCTTAAATGTTGCAATTGTACCAGCCTCTACCGCTTCCTCTGGCAGCTCATTCCATACACGTACCACCCTCTACATGAAAACGTTGCCCCTTAGGTCTCTTTTATATCTTTCCCCTCTCACCCTAAACCTATGCCCTCTAGTTCTGGGCTCCTCCAACCCCAAGGAAAAGACTTTGTCTATTTATCCTATCCGTGCCTCTCATAATTTTGTAAACCTCTATAGGGTTACCCATCAGCCTCCTATTCAAATATAAAAGCCTGAATCTGTATTATAACAAAAATAATCCTTTTTCACATGCTCAGTAGATATTCCTGGAGGAAGGATAATCCAGTTCTACAACCTGTCCACATAGCATCAGTGATTATACTTATTCCGTGTGTTGTAAAAATTATTTGAATGCTGCATTTCCACAAGCTGGAGGTTGGTTTAGCTCAGTTGGTTAGACAGCTAGTTTGCAGTGCAGAGTGATGTCAACAGCTTGGGTTGAATTGCCAGACCAACTGAGGTTACCACAAAAGACTTTCCTTCTCAACCATTCCCCTCACCTGACTCGTAGGATCCCTACAGTGTGTTAGCAGGCCATTTAGCCCAGCAAGTCCACACTGACCCTCTGAAGAGCATTCTTCCCAGACCCACCCCATCCCTGTAAACCTGCATTTCCCATGGCCAATCCACCTGGCCTGTACATCTTGGGGCTGTTAGAGGAAATCCACACAGACACAGGGATAATGTGCAAACTCTACGGGACAGTGGCTCAGTGATTAACACTGCTGCCTCACAGCGCCAGGGATCGAGGTTTGATTCCAGCCTTGGGTGACTGTCTGTGGGGATTCTCCCTGTTTTTGTGTGGGTTTCATCCCATAATCCAAAGATGTGCAGGTCAGGTGAATTGGCCATGCTAAATTGCCCATAGTGTTAGGTGCATTAGTCAGGGGTAAATATAGGGTAGGGGAATGGGTCTGGGTGGGCTGCTTTTCAGAGGGTCAGTATGGACTTGTTAGGCTGAAGGGCCTGTTTCCATACTGTAGGGAATCTAATCTAATCTACACAGACAGTTGCCTCAGGGTGTAATTGAAACCAGGTCTCTGGTATCACTGAACCACCATGCTTGCCCAATGTCATGGTGACCCTCAGGTTAAACCTCCACCAGTTGTCTATCTTTGAGGAGAAACCAAGCTTGGACAATGGCGATTTTTACCTTTTTAACTGTACGCAAATAAGACCGTATCTTCTACCTATATCAATAATTAAATATTTTGCTTCATTTCTACTTCCTACTCAAAGTGCTATTGTATCAACTGTTTCTAACCTGTTTGAATGGAGAGATATCACTCAAAAATCCTTGTGCAAACACTTGGAACAGAAATCTTGTATGTAAACAGTTTCCTATGATTTGCAGTTGCACACTCCTGTCAGTAAGTGGCACTATGGAGTGGATATCAACATGTCACATCTTGTATATAAAAAGTGAATATATATTCATTAATGGCAAATTCCCCAAAGTACTTTTCAGTAATTTGATATATGAGTACTCATGAAGGATAAAATTAATCTATAAATTATAATTGTATATTCTATTCCAATTTGTTGTTCCCCAGATTCTACAACAAACGAATATGCCTTTGTTTTATGCAGCTTTTCTTGATGTTGTTTGCAAGTCCAGTCTTGGTGTAATGTAATGATTATTGTAGTTTTGCTTCTCTCTAGCTGGTTGGTCAGAACCAAGTGAAGTCGATGAAATGAAGACCCAAGATAGCTATAATCCAATTGAATACTAGGGACAAACCTGAGGGGCCAAATGGCCTCCTTCTGCCCCGTTTGTTTTGAATTTACACTTTGATTTCCTAACAATAAAATACTTTGCAAGAGAAGGAGCGATGCAGAGAGAAAGTGGCATCTTTGGCAGTTCACTTGTATGAATCACGGTGCCTTGTAACAAGTTAACAGCCAGTAAATCTTACGATTTGACAGTTTAATTTGAGCTTTTGAATTTCCATTATGTAGTGAACATCAGCAGCACTGTGTCCCTTAAGAATGTTACAACAATTGGCTGATAACTAGGGCTGGGCTTTGTGCGAAGAGGGAGCGAAGGCAAATTTTCATGTCATGAGCTACCAGTTTTTCCTCTATAGAACCACGCGTGAGTATTGTTTAAAAAAATCTTTTTTTTTTTATAAAGTGCATCCCGGGATGGTCGTAGGAGTAATACCTGCATGAGAAATAAGCTGAGTGCAGAGGGAGAAAAAATAACTTAACAGTGTCAAGGTTACTGATGATTACAGATGATTAAAGGAGCTTTGGGACAGAAGAAAGGGTTGTAAAATGAATTGTGGAAAGGAAAATGAGCCATTTGCATGCTATGTAGGTGTGACAGTAAGAGTGAAGCAAGAGGGAGTCTGATTGTGCTGGTTAAGAAAGAATCTAGATGTAGTTCTTGAGGAAAAAAGAAAAGCTTTAGAAAGCTTGGTTCAGACTAATTCACATGAAGGGAGATATGTGTTGCTACTAGCTGGTCTATATTTCCTTAATTAATGCCATGAAAGAAACCAAAATAAGCAGCCCTCTTTGTTTCTAGCGGGCTGGGCTTAGAGTTGTAGCGATGTACAGCACGGAAACAGACCCTTCGGTCCAACTTGTCCATGCTAACCAGATGTCCTAAATTAATCTAGTCCCATTTTCCAGCAGTTAGCCCATTTCCCTCTAAATCCTTCCTATTCATATACCCATCCAGATGCCTTTTAAAGATTGTAATTGTACCAACCTCAACCACTTCCTCTGGCAGCTCATTCCATACACGTACCACCCTTTGCATGAGAAAGTTACCACTTAGGTCCCTTTTAAATCTTTTCCCTCTCAACTTAATTCTGTGCCCACTAGTTTTGGACTCCCCTACCCAGGGGAAGCAATCTTGGCTATTCACCATATCCATACCCTCATGATTTTATAAACTTCTGCTAACTAGAGATGTTATGCTATACCTACAATAAGCCTTCTTTTCGGGTTCTTGTGGCACAGTTTCTCTACCTCTGGACCAAGGCTTGGGTTCAAGTCTCAAACATATGTCATAACATCTCTGAACAGGTTGATTTTAAAAAAAAATTAATGCACACTGTAGATTTAGTACTGAATAGATTCTGATGGCCATACAGATTGTTCTTCGAGAATGCAAAGGTTATGTGCTTGTGCAACTTTACATTACAGAAAATTTACATTTCAGAAACAGTACTTACAATGTTGGTGATGTAATCGCGTCAGAGCCAACAGATGTTTTAAAAGTTTGCACTTTAGAAACAGTGTTCCCAATTTGTCAATCACATTGCAGCAAATTTGCATTAATGAAACGCGTGTTGAGCAGAACAACCTGTATTACACAAAGGATAAAGAGGACTTGCAAGGATGACACCGGAAATGTGTAGTGTACGTGTCTGACAAACGATTAAGAGACTGGGACACCTTACCTGCAGCAAAGAGGTGACCCAATGGATGCCATTAAAAAAGCGCAAGATTTTAATAGCATGTATGTGGAGGGAATGTTTCCTCTCATGAGAAAGGGAAGACCATCATTATTTAAGAGAGTCACCTACAAATATGAGAATCCAGAAGAAAGCTCTTCACCCAAAGAATGATGAGAAGGTGGCATTCTCTGTCACAAGGAATAGTTGAATGAATAGTTTGGATGCAGCTAAGGGGAACCAAATAAGCGAATGAGGGTGAAGGGAATAGAGAGCTACAATCAACTTTCATTTGGACTTTCATTTGCCTCAGGCTGAACTACCCTCAAGGCGGGGAGAGAAAGAATATCGGGAATTATGAAACAACGATGTTCGTGAAAACATTGTCAAAAAAACTCATTTGTTTCACTAATATCCTTCAGGAAAAATGAGCTACAATCACAGGATTTCCTACAGTACTGACCCTCTGAAGAAAAATGGGTGGATGCAGGAGTGGAGTGTAAACATTGGGCTGGATGGCCTCTTTCTGTGCCAAATCTATCCATTTCAATAATTTACTGGTGGAAAGTGGGACTAAATGCTCCTTTTACACAATACCCAGAGCCAACTCGGTGTATGTTCTAAAAGTAAAGGCTTCATCCAGTTTGTCCCTCTGACTCATTGCCGGTGAAAATGGAACCCGTGGCAGTCAGGGGCTGGACTGCAGAAAGGTGGAGGATTTTGCTACAACACTAAGTCTATGGTCATTCAATGTACTGATGGTGAGACCATTTATGGTGTTTTTGATCGCAGGTTTTGAGAAGATTTGTAGCTCAGGTTGAGGTTCTGGATGTAGATTTGTTCACTGAGCTGGAAGGTTTATTTCCAGATGTTTCATCACCCTACTAGGTAACATCTTCTGTGGGCCCTCAGGTGAAGCACTATACATGATTCCTGCTTTCTATTTATAGGTTTAGCTTTCTTTGAGTTGGGGATGTCATTTTCTGTGGTGATGTCATTTCTTGTGGTGATGACATTTCCTGTTCTTTTGCTCATGGGGTGGTAGATGGGGGCCAACTTGATGTTTTGATATTTAAGAAGGGACGAGGGAGCAGGAGAAGTGGGTATTGAAACCAGCTCAGTGATATCGGCTGCCTCAGTTAGTGAAGGTGAACTGTTCCACAAACAAGGAAAAACAGTGACTTGTATAATCAACTACAGCAGCTTGGCTGGAGGAAGGGAGAGCATAAGGTTGCTCCTTCTGATTGCTATGGGTAACTCCTTTCCAACAATAGCCCAAATTGGTTAATGCAATGCAGACAGTTGCATTGCATCATGAAAATAGTCTATCAATACCACCATGTAGAGAAGAAGTGAGAACTACAAAGGCTGGAGAGTCAGAGTCGAAAAGTGTGATGCTGGAAAAGCACAGCCGGTCAGGCAGCATCCGAGGGGCAGGAGAGTCGACATTTGGGCATAAGCCCTACATCAGAAATGTCAACTCTCCTGCTCCTCAGATGCTGCCCAACCTGCTGTACTTTTCCAGCGCCCCATTTTTCAAAACTACAATGTAGACTTACATGAAAAATATCATCTCTCCATTGCAGATAACTACCCCAAACCAAATCAGATTGATAGGGGGAAAGAGCGTCAAAAGCTAAGGGTCCTATTCATGTTCCTTTGACTGGGGCAGCTGCCAGTATCCAGTCTACCTGCACTAGTCAGTTCCTTCAAGAGGTTAAGGAAGGCCTTTTGGGTGAGTTTTGTTCTTATTTACTGGCTATTCCAGCATTTATTGCCAAGCCCTAATTGGTCTTGAGAAGATGATAATTGTTGTGCCAGTAGGCTGACTCACTACACTGTACAAGCTAAAGCTCATGATGATGCTTGCTAACACCATTCTCTATAACTATAGGAATTTACAAGGTCTACTTGTGGGCGTGGAAAGTGTGGGACAGGAAAGCCACTTCTTGGTCTAACTAGAAGACTCTCTTGCAATGATCATGATTTAGTTCTTCATATGTTTGCAACTAATTTGATGTGCCATTGCTCATGGATTTTGAGGAACACCGAGATATTAGGTCTCACTTCTTTGAGATTCTGTGCTGTTCTGTCCACATGTTGATTTAAAATAATCGAAATAAGTGAACACAGCCCAGTCCATCACACAAGACAATCTTTGCTCCATTAACTCCATCTACATTTTGCACTGCCTCAGGAAGATAGCCAACATCATCAAAGCCCCCTCCTACCCCAGTTATAATCTCTTCTAACCTCTTCCAGCAAGGCATAAGGTACAAAAGCTTCAACACACATACCAACAGATTCAAGAATAGCTTCTTCGCCACTGTTATTAGACTTCTGAATGGACTGCTCTATCGCCAACATGTCCTGGTCCATCCACGTTGATGCAATGATCAAGAAAGCACAACAATGCCTCTTCTTCCTCAGGAGGCTAAGGAAATTCAGCATGTCTGTAAAGACTTTTACCAATTCTTATAGATGCACCATAGAAAGAATTCTATTCCCAGATGCATCACAACTTGGTATGGCATCTGGTCTGCCCAGGACTGTAAGAAATTATAGAGAGTTGTGGACACAGCCCAGTCCATCACGCAAACCAACCTTCCATCCATTGACTCCATCTACACTTCTCCATGCCTTGGAAAGATAGCCACCATCATCAAAGGCCTCTCCCACCCCAGTTATACTCTCTTCCAACTTCTACTATCAGAGAGAAGATACGAAAGCTTAAACACACGGACCAACAGATTCAAGAACAGCTTCTCCCCCACTGTTATTAGACTTCTGAATGGACCTCTCTAATTTCAAATTTAATGTTGATCTCGCTCTCTGTGTGCCTTCTCTGCAGCTGTAACATTGTATTTCTTGCTCTGTTCTATTACCCTAGTGCACTTTTAATGGTATGATCTGTTCTGCATGCAAAACAAGTGTTTTCACTGTACATAGTACCAATATTAAATCAAATGAAGTTAAGTGTCAGATCTGACAGTCCTTAGTATTAATCCTTTCAGACCCAGTGTATACCTTCTTGAACTGCAGTAGTCCATTTCAAGTCACCACATCTACATGTGGAGCCCCTGAATTTTGACACAGTGCCAGCAAAGGATTGGTGATATATTTCCAAACCAGGATAGTCTGGGGCTTGGAAGGGAACCTCGAGGTGTTGGTGCTCCCAGGCATCTGCTGGCCTTATCCTTCTGGTGTGGAAGATGCTAAGGATTTGGAAGGAGCTTTCAAAGGAGGATTGATGAGTTGTTGCATTGCATCTTGTAGATTGTGCACATTGCTTCCTCTGTGCAGCAGTGGTGGAGGGAGTGAATGTGTAAGATGGAGAATAGAGTGCTCATTAAGCAGGCTGTTTTGTCCTGCACGGCAATAAATCTCTTGAGTGTTGTTGTAATTTACAAGTATGAACAGGAGGGGATTGTTAACCAGTCTTTCAATATGTGAGAAGCAAATTGTTTTATGAAAGCGAAACTGTTTTATGTAAATATATGAATGTCTCATTTTAAATAACTTAGCCTGATATGTATTATAAAGGATAATATGTAATATACTTGTATGGGGCTTGGCTCAGATGGATGTCATTTTGACTTGAGTTGGGTTAGAGTGTCATGTCAGGATTTGGTTTACTGAAGTACCAGACCACAATGCTGTTCTCTCATTCAAGAAAGATGTTCGATTCCACCCTTAGGCAACTGTTTGTGTGGAGTTTGCTCATTCTCCCCGTGTCTGCGTGGGTTTACTTTGGGTGTTCCTGCTTCCTCCCACAGTCCAAAGATGTGTAGGTTTGGTGGGTTAGCTGTGGGAAATTGTCCATAGTGTCCAGTGATGTGTAGGCTAGGTGGCTGAGCAATGGGAAATGCAAAGTAATGAGGGTAGAGGAGGTGGGATGCTCTTCAGAGGGTCGGTGGGTACTCGATGGGCTGTATGGCCTGTTTCCACACTGTAGGGATTCTATCGATGACTGGTGATGGTTTAACCTGAGGATCATCACACCTCAAGCAAGGGGGAAAGGGGGAATCCTTTGTAGTAACCTCAGCTAATGCAGGAATTGAACTCACGCTGTTGACATCACTTTACATTGCAATCTGGCCGTGTAGCCAATGAGCTCACTGACACTTTGTGTTTACTATCAATGCATTGTGTGGTAATGAGGTGAAATAGTTGTTCCAATTTTCTAACAATTGCAATTATGATTAAAAGATCATGCCTATAAGCAAACCAAACCACTCCAAGAGGAAATGTTGCCCATGAATGGAATAAAATGCCCAGTGCTCTCAATTTTCTATCTGCTGTGGAATACTTGTTCAGGCAGGCTAAGCCAACTTTGTCAGATTTACCTGGGAGTAAGAAATGCACAGAATGTCACAACATCAGTGAAACCACACTTCAATCACATTATGTTCGTATTTCTTTTTACTGAAAGATGTTTCTTAGTGTCTGATCAACAAAATAGGGCTTTTGGAATGAAATGAATTGCCTCTTGGCAAACATTCGAGATGAAACGTACACGTGGACAATGCAACTTCTAGTTTATTCATAGAGTTCTATTGTCTTTTCTAGTTGAAAGAGTAGATTGTGGCATGGGACACATCTATTTTTCATGTTTTTCAATCTTTCTTGTAAATAGAGTTTACAAGATCATGCGCCTTGTTAGGTAAGATATTAATGCTTAGATCTTGTCCTTTCCAACATTCATTTCCTCTAAACAGAGGGTACATTAACATTTCAAATACACTGTTCAAGCTAGCAGTATAACTGATCATTTAATTGTCTTCTGAGCCACAGCAGTCATTGCTTTCCTTCTGAGGGAACAGTCATGATCCCCATTTTGAATATTGATAACGAACAGAAGATTTTTAATTCAAATTTGAGCTACTTTTTAAAAAAGGAATTACTGAATGAATTCAAGATGAGGAGAATTGGGTGCAGACATGCATAGGAAAATAAAATACCGGGCTGTGAGGAAAAGGCTGAGATGAGGGAGAATTGATTGCTTCAAAGATGATACGGCCATGACGCGACTTCTTTCTGTTTCCTGCATTTTGATTCTATAAACTTTCTCATTGTCACTGATGTTAAACATCGGTTCAGTAATGCTTGCAAGGGACCAGCATTTCTCCCCTAACTTGTATCTCACAAGTATGGGAAAACGGGATTAGAATGTTTAGGTGGGCGGTTTTGATCAACAGAGTCTCAATGGACTAAAAGGTATTTTTCTGTGCTGTAGACCTCTGAGATAATCAATTGCTCAGCCACCTCGTTGCTGTTTGTGGGATACCTTTGCACCAAAACAGCTACCCAGTTTGCTGTGTTAGCAAGGTGCTTATTTGTGGCAAGCTCTTTGCGATGTTTTAAAGCAGCACAGCACAAGTGAAATATTATCTACAAAACATGCAAAACTTGACTGCTCATGTCCTAACATGCACTGAATCCCATCATTGCTGTGCTCTTCGACTTACATTGCCTCCTGCAGCTCTGGAAATGGATCTTTTTTTTTAGAATTTACTGGGTTGTTTTCAAATTCCTCTACAGCCTTACCCTTACGTTTGTAACCTCTTTCGGCATGGCACCTCTCCGAGATCTCTGTGCTCCTCCAATTCTGACCCTCATTGTATTCTGATGTTCCTTTATTCCTTCATCAGTGGGTCTCTATATGAAAGCCCTAAGTTTTGGGATTTACTCTTTCAATCTATTTCACTCTCTTTTTCACTCACTCACTCTCTCTCTTGCTGTCTTTCCCTCCCCCCCTTTCGTTCAGCCTTTAAGACACTCATTAAGCTTGACAATCACACAACACCAGGTTATAGTCCAACAGGTTTAATTGGAAACACACTAGCTTTCGGAGCGCTGCTCCTTCATCAGGTGATTGCGGAGGATGAAGGAGCGTCGCTCCGAAAGCTAGTGTGTTTCCAATTAAACCTGTTGGACTATAACCTGGTGTTGTGTGATTTTTAACTTTGTAAACCCCAGTCCGACACCAGCATCTCCAAATCATTAAAGCTTCCCTTTGTCAATTGTCCTAACATCAACTTTTATGGTTTGGCACCAAATTTCATCTGATTATGCTGCCTTTGGTCATTATAACAAAATTACAGACCTCGGATAAACGCGAGTTGTTATTTGAAAGCTTGCTATCAAGCAGTCCTTTTTTTTAACCTTTGTGTTACTTTTTGTGAATAGAACCTTACCAGGGCCAATTTCCCATTTACATATGCTTATAATTTATTTATTGTTTGTAATGAGTTTCCAAGCTGCTGTGTTTACAGTACTGTTCACACCTGGGTATCTCTGATCACCTGAATATTGTTTCCATTCCAAGCCCTAGTTAGATAAAGATTTCAGAATGGCTCCAAAGAATTGTTTGTTTTTGATTGTCACACTGACATTGAGTCCTTTCTGTTTTCGGAGTGCTTTCTGGAAACAGCGCTGGTCCAAAGTGACATGAAGGGGTGGACCAAGTACGTAGAGCATAAAAATGGTCTTGAACAATCACAGAAAATAATCACAAAGGCTAATGGAATACTCGTCCGTTTTCCTCACGTGTGATAATGCATTAAAGAATTATGTGTGTGACGTTTGAGCAGCCAATACTTCTGAAGCGTTGAACATTTGATGGACGCAAACAATCCATCATAACATTAGAAACTATTCATCCGAATTAAAAATACATTAAATTAACTAACCTTCCCGACTTGTCGGACTCTGGCCACTTTATCATCTCTCTCCACTTCATTAGCTAAATATTAAAATATAAGTGCTCATGTTTTGTGGTAATGCTCACTCTAGAGAAACATTTACCCTGCAGATTTGTCCATAGCTACAAGGTCAGATGTAGCTGCTAAGTCAACCTAGTCTGTGTTGTCCTTGGCCGATGTCTAGTCATCTACTTTCTCCTTCACCTGGGCCCCTGTTAAACCCAACATTTGGAGGCTGAGAGGCAATATGCGTGAACAAGGGAAGGAATGATGAGTTGGCACTGTTAATGTCAAGGTAACACAAGCAAAATATTGTGTACTATTCAATCAGTCAAGAATTAAATGTCCCCCCGCTCCCCCCCCCCACCAATTTTCCATCCTCCGACCATTTGGGATTGTTAATAAATATGTCCCTATCATATGAATGATTAATACTGAAACCTCTTGGAAGCCATCAGAGAGAGAGAAAGAGAGAGAATGTGTGTGTGTGTATTTCAACAATATAAGCTTCCCATTACCATCGATACTGCAACACAAATTCAGGTTGTTTTGTATTTTAAATATTTTGATGCGACAAGGTATCCGATAATTGGAAATGTTATGACTGTGTCCTAACACCAGTTGGTTAAGGTGTGTAGAATAGTTGCGGTTGACTGCCAGATACGGTGCTGTGAGAGCAAATCCAATACTATTCTTAAAATGCTATTTTTGGGACGTGGGTGTTACAGGTGACGACGTTCTTCATCGTCCATTTTGAGGTAGTTATCAGAGAAGTACCAGTGAGTTACTTTCTTGTGACAACTGCAGGCTATCTGGTTAAAGTGCCTGTTAATTTAAGTCAAGTGACAATGAAGGAATAGTGGTTCACGTCCAACTGAGGTTGTTTTGTGTTTAGAAAGGGGAACTTTGGGGTGATTACATTCCCATGGACATGTTACTCTTGTCCTTCAGATTGGTGGAAGTTGTCTATTTGAGAGATACTGCATTCAAGATAACTTTGTGCATCTTGTTGTCAATGTGCACTGTAGCCTCAGAGTATCACTAGTGGAGGGAGTATCAGTTTTACCCAATGGATAGAGTGTGTTATGGATTAAGCCAGACCACTCATAACATTCTTAAACAGGCAGCCCCAGACCATAACTTTGCAATTTGGTTCATTAAGTATACAGTGAAAATTACCCAGAGTAAGATAGTGAGGTTGACTACTAGATTTTGAAACAGACCAAAATTTATTCACAAAATTACACAATGAAATACAAGGAACAGAATAAAGATCCCCTACAGAACTCAACCTATCTAGACTTAATTATGCTGTACTGAATATACACAACAGTCCCAATAAGCAAACTCCCTTTAAAAACCAGCATAAATGGAATACATGCTTACAGGTTGAAGTTGAAGGGCAGAAAAGAGAAAGAGTTTCCACACAGCTTTCTGTTGAACTTCCTAGTTCAAGACTGAACTGAAAGTTCTCAGCTCAGCTTGGCTAAAGAGCTGACCACTCCCCTCTCTTTATACAGGTCACTTCTGAAGCATGACAACTTTGGCCTGAAGTCTCATCTGTTTACATATAAACAACAGGCCTCTCAAAATCCTTTTCATCTCTGTACCAAACCAGACTGATGGGAGCCCAGCCCGGTTTATTGCCTTCTGAAAAAAAATCAAAGACAGAGTCTCCTTGAGCCAAGGAACAGCTTTTAGGAACAAAGGGACTAGCTTTGTGACAAGTGTTGACCAGCCATTTAACTTACTGTAAAAGGTGTTACATTACTTAGAGAGGGATACTGCCTTTGGTAATCTCCACACTGATTCTTAACATCCTCAATTCAACTTGGATGGACTGGGATACATTAATGCCTTGTCAACTTTGCTCATAACCAGTGAAAATAATTTAGAAAAATGCTTATAAATTTTTTAGCATCACATTATTTGACAGTATAACTGCTTCAAACTACTCAGGACTACCAGAAAGGTTGTTTGATAGGAAGTTCTCTCATTAAATTTGTCTAAATTGAACTTGCTAACATTGCAAATGGAATACTATTTTGAAAGTTGTCGCACTGAGTTTTCAGTTCGAGGGGGAAAGTTGGTGTAGTGGTAGTAACACGGGATTAATTAGTCTGGGGACGAAAGTTCAAATCCCACCATGGAATATGGATCCAATATTTCCAACAAGGAGACCATTTGGCCCATCAAGCTGTTTTTGTAAGAACTATTCAAATCATCCTCTTCTCACATGTTTTCCTTATAGTCTGAAAAATGTTTTCCTTTCAAGTATTTATCCAATTCTCCTTTAAACATATACTACAGGTTCCAATGCCATCACCCTTCTTATTCCAGGTCATAACAGCCAGCTGTTTAGAAAATAATCTCTGTATTTCTTCCTTTTTATATTTTATCAATAAAGATCATTAGAAATAGGAACAGGTGTAAGCCATTCGGCCCTTTCGCCTGTTCCACCAGTCAATGGGATCACGGCTGTTTTGGCATTCCTCACATCTGCTTTTCTGCCCTATCCCCATAACCCTTGATTCCCCAACTGATCAAGAATCAGTCTCTCTGAGACTTAAATATACACAAGGAATCTGCCCCCACAGCTCTCTGTGGAAAGGAGTTCCAAAGACTCTGAATTCTCTGAAAGAAGAAATTCTTCCTCAACTTTCCTCCCACAATCCAAAGATTGTTCAGGTTAGGTGAATTGGCCATTCTAAATTGCCTGTAGTGTTAGGTGGATTAGTCAGGGGAATTGGTCTGGGTGGGTTGCTCTTCGGAGGGTCGGTGTGGACTGGTTGGACCGAAGGGCCTGTTTCCACACTGTAAGGAATCTAATCTAATATAATCCAATCTAATCTAATCTAATCTCAGTCTTAAATTGGCTTCCCTTACTTCTGAGACTATGCTGTCTGGTTCTAGACTCCCCTCAACTGAATCATTGATTTGTTGAATTATCTTGGCGACACAGTGAATTAAAAGGTTGTAGGTTCATGTCCCACTCCAGACATTTGACCACAATATATTGTCTGACACTCCAGTTACTACTGAGGGAGGGCTGCATTGTTAGATGTGCTGTCTTTCAGATGCAAGGTTAAACTGAGGCCCCATCTCTGATGTTCATCTTCTCAAGAATTGTTTAAACAATCACACGTGTCTTTATGTGAAGATAAAACTAAGTATGATACAGTCCTGGGTCTAGTTTATCATGTGGAGGTAGGATTTATTGACTATAATTCGAGATATGCTCCCTGTCGAGACTCGTGTGCTCAAATCTACATCATCTATCCTCTCATGCAAGAAATCCATTGACAGTATTCAAATAAAGAAGTGATGCTCTCCCCAGTGTCCTGACCAATTTATCTCTGAACCAATAAGTGCTGAATCAGAAATAAAAATCCTGCATATACTGGCAATCTGAAACAGAAAATGCTGGAAAAGCTCATCAGGACCATGTAGAGGAAGAAAAGCAAGATTTCTCATCAGAAGCTAAAGCAGTTTGTTTTGTGTCAGAGTCTGAGGATTTGGGATGGACCATTTCGGACTGAGATGAGGAGATATCTTTTCACCCAAATAGTGGTGAGCCTGTGGAATTCATTACCACAGGAAGTAGTTGATGCCAAAACATTGATTGTATTCAAAAGGTCGCTAAAGGGAGCACCTTGGGGTGAATGGCATCAAAGGTTATGGGGAGAAAGCAGGATTAGGCTGTTGAGTTGGATGATCGGCCATGATGTCGATGAATGGCAGAGCAGGCTCTTAAGGGCTGAATGGTCTCTTCCTGCTCAAATCTTCTATTTTTCTACATTTCTGTATTTGTATGCTTGTTTGTTAAAGGTTTGGAAATGCATTACAAGGATTTTGCTGGGAATGAAGTGTTTGAGCTATCGGGATAGGCTGAACAAGCTGGAGCTATATTCCTTGGAGCATCACAGGTTGAGGAGTGACCTTATAGAGGTTTATGAAATCATGAGGACCATGGATCCATGGACCCAATATGTTAATTATTTGTCAGACAAATACACCTAGACATTTCTGGTGTCATCCTCGCATGTCCTCTTTGCATCCGTGCAGTTCCTTGATATCCTTTGTGTAATATGGCCATCAGAATCCTTCACTGCTAAGTGACAATATGTATGGATAATTTTTAATCAACCTGTTCAGAGATGTTGACAAATGTTTGGGACTTGAACTCAAGCCTTTTGGTCCAGAGGTAGAGAAACTGTGCCACAAGAACCCTAAACTGAGGTTTGTTATAGGTTTAGCACAATGTCCCTCGTTATCAAATGTTTATAAAATTATGAGGGCATGGATAGGGTGAATAGTCCAGGTCTGTTTTTCAGGATAGAGAAGTCCAAACTATAAGGCATAGGTTTAAAGTGACAGGGGAAAGATTTGAAAGGTATCTAAGTGACAACTTTTTCATGCAGAGGGTGGTGCATGAGCTACCAGAGGAAGTGCTGAAGGTTGGAACAATTACAACCTTTAAAAGGTATCTGGATGGGTACATGAATAGGGAAGGTTTTAGATGGATATGGAACAACTGCTGGCAAATAGGATTAGAGTAATTTAGGATATCTAGTCAGCATGGACGTGTTGGACTGAAGGGTCTGTTTCCATGTTGTACATCTCTATGAAAGAGATAAGCATTTGCCCTTTTCAAGAATACCAAGGTTAAATGAAAGTTTCAACCCCAAACTGTGTGAGTTAGTGGCTAAGATATTTGTGAGTGCTGAGGTGTTGGGATACCTTATTTGTACCAGGCTAAGTTTGAGTGCTGCTGTGCTATGAAAGTCACAGTCAAAGAACTATCTACTAGTCACCCCTGTGTTGCAGGTCTATTGTTCTGAATGCTGACAGCTAATTAGTGAGGATCTGAGAAGCAGGAATATCGATGTTTCGGGCAAAAGCCTTCATCAGGAATTCCTGATGAAGGGCTTTTGGCCAAAATGTTGATCTTCATACTCCAGGGATGCTGCCCTGACCTGCTGTGCTTTTCCAGCACCACACTCTCGACCTTAATCTCCAACACCTGCAGTCCTCACTTTCGCCTAGCTAATTAGTGAGCCATTTCAAAAGGAAACAGGACACAAGAATTGTAGCTACCCTACAAAGCCAGGATCTCAATTGATTGTTCAAATATCGGTGTTTCTCTATCGACCTGTCACAAATGATCCTGAATGATCCATGTAATTTTAGCCTTCATCTTTTTTTGGACTTCTTTCTTGTTCCTAATCTGTGTGCACGTGTTGTGGAATGATTCTTCCTTGTATTTTGTAACTAAGAAAAACAAGTCTTTCTTTTTTTAGCTCACTATTACCTGTTTGAACTGGCCTGTTATAAAAGGAATTCATTGGGTCTGGGGGAAGACGTCCATGGAAAGGGGTCTTTTTGCAAACTAGCCTTATTGTGACCAATTGAATGGGTGGATGGATAAAGAAGGGGAACTATTTCATCCCTCCTCACCCATGAGTTTTGGGCATCCAATCTGTAACCAGAACAAATTACAGGGGAACCTCAGCTGGTTGAGATTACAGAACAGCATTGAATAAACCAAGATCGGAGTCCTTGTTTCTCTGATCGATAGAAACACAAATGTAAAAGTTTGAACATCAACGATTGATGTTCAGTGGAATCGGCTGCAAAATTTGTAACATATGATAATTCTATTGTGCTCTTCCAGACCAAATGGCAAAGGGTTCCTCCAGAGTCTATGCAAGTCCAGAAGACAACTAGCCACAATACAAGCTTAACAATCCCTCACATCTTCTGACTGAATACAAGGAAAGCACCAATATTAGGAAGGGAGAAGCATAATGATTTTTTAATAGTCTTTGCAATGATCTACACTTTCACCCTGTAAACCCTATCAATCTTTCTCCCACAGCTATCAGCCATGGAGAAGCTCAATAACTGAGGTAATCTGACTATAAACTGTACATTAGTGGAGCTCTGTTTATTAGAAATGAATGACTTCCTCGCACTGAAGCCATCAGCTAACTTTTATAGCGATCAATAGCTGACTGCACTTTGCCAAGGTATCACCTAAGACCATTGGGATGCAGAAAACATCACGAAAATCGCTCTCCCACTGACCTCATGGAAGTCACACTTCACTTTCATTTGTCCTTAAGAAACAGGGGGATTGAATGTGTCTTGGATGCTAACAGGAAATGTAAGCAGAGCTATCAACACCAAAAGATGCTCCGATTGCTTGATGTCCAATTATAAACCTCATATTGTTCTAGCAAGAATAAGATTATGTAGCGTATGAATAAGAAGTGCCATTGACTGTTGTGAGGGGATGTTGTGTACTTTCATAAATCTGTTGACAATTGGAATTCCTCCAGATAGCTTGCATCTCCTGTAAATGGCATAATTGTCCATACCATATTTCTTCACACTTCCTTTGTCACACTTTGTGAATCATGCCTCTGTTGTTCGAAAACAAAATCTCTTCTAGCTTATAGTGTGCAGTACAACACGGCATCTGTCACTACTTCATACTTCAAAGTATTAAAGATTTTAAAAACCACTTGCATTTATAGAGCACTGCTCATGGCTAGCAATTGTTTTCATTTATTTGTTAATGGGATATGGGCATCACTGGCTAAGTCAGCATTTTTTTCCCCTTATTAATTGCTTGGAGAGCAGTTAAGAGTCAACCACTGTGGCTGTGGGTCTGGAGTCACATGTAGGTTAGGATGGGTAAAATACATTCGTGAACTAGATGGTCAAACGACAGATGATCTATTTTTTGTGATGTTGATTGAGGGACAAATATTGACTAAGATACTGGGAAAATGCTTCGAAGGAAAAAGACATCTGGCCAGTAGGCAAGTGATATCTCAACTTAACCTCTCATCAAAAAAATTAAAATTCCAAAAGGACACAACATGCCAATCTCCGAAATTAGGAGAAAGCGAGGACTGCAGATGCTGGAGATCAGAGTCGAGATGTGTTGCTGGGAAAGCACAGCAGGTCAGACAGCATCCGAGGAGCAGGAGAATAAGCTTATACCTGAAACATTGATTCTCCTGCTCCTCGGATGCTGCCTGACCTGCTGTAATGTCTTAAATTAGCCTTTATTGTAAGAAAACGAGTACAGTAGTGAAGACTTGCTTCAAGTGTATCAGATTGTATTAATTAGACTGCTCCTGGAATACTGTGTGCAGTTTTGATCTCCTTAGCTCAAGAAAGATGCTCAAAGAGCGATGCTAATAAAGGATCACCTGACTTGTTCTCAGGATGGTGGAACTGTCATGTAGAAAGAGATTGGGAAAACTGGGTCTATAGTCTGAAGAGTTTTGAAGAATGAGAGGTGATCTTATTGAAAACTGCAAATACTCAAAGGTGGATGCAAGTAAGGTATTTCCCTTCATTGGGGGTGGGGGGCTGCAGTTTAAAACCAGGGGTGTGCCACTTTGATCCTGTCAAAAGAGAAAATTTTTATTCAATGTTGTGAGCCTTTTGGAATTCTTGACCACAGAATGATATAGAGACCTAACGTTTGAGTATACTCTGATAGAGATTGATGAATTTCCAATTACCAATGGCATGTAAGGCTGTGGGGATGGGTTGGGTAAAGGCATTGAAATGTTTGGTCAACCATGATTGTTTTAATTGATAGGGGGCGAGATGGGCTGAATGATCCACTCCTAATCCTCCATTACTATGTTCCTAACAGAACAACTACATGATCCACCTAGGAATACATACTCAATACAATGCTCCAATTGAGGCCACACTAAATAGTAAATATCTTGTACATACTTCATGATCATGAATTCTCACTGTTGAGTCTGGAGACATGTCTTGACCTCCATCTTGGCCAACGTAGAAGAGATCACAACTTTTTAAAGTTTTGGACTGCAAACTGAAATGAAAAAAAATCGAACACTACTTTATGAGGAGATAAATACCAGTGAATTCTTTAGAGCTTTCAGAAAATAAGTGAAGCAGACGGGTGCATCAGAATTAATGTTACTTTTTAGGGACATTGAATTCAGACAAACGGGTGCCATTTGTTTTGGGTCCAGAAGAGCTCAGCATAGCAACAGCCCTCTGACTGATCAGATTGTAGATAAACCTAGACTCTGAGAGAAGTATAACATTGAGAAGCAAGGAGATAGCTAGAAGTTGGTTGCATCAATCTTTCTCTCTCTTTCTCTATAAACTTGTTATCTTCAGTGTGCTTTTGAAGGGGCAGAAGGAAATGATACATGTGATAAAACTGGAAGAAAAAATTGTGAAATCCAAAGATGACTCTTGAGTGTAATCATTGACTGAGTGTCCACAAGTCTCCGGTGCAGAGAATTCCAAATATTCATAATCCTCTGAGTAGGTAATTTCTCCTTGTCGCTGTCCAAAATAGCTGACCAATTATCCTGAAGTTGTGACCCTTTGTTCTAGACTCGTGAGCCGAGGGAAACATCCTCTCAGCATCTACACTGAGAAGGGCTGTAATAATTTTATGCTTTTCAAAGATTCCAGGATGTGGGACCGGGGCATGGGGTATGAATTTAGGGGTTTAGGGTGATTGTACTCAACTGCTCTTCTGATTCTATTCATAGACCACAGTCTTCTTTAACTTCTGTTACCCAGCTATGGGTTCTAAACTTAAGATGTGGGAGGTCACTCTCAGGTGCCTATCTGTGTGATGTTTACACATTCTCGGGTCTGCGTGGGTTTCCTCTGGGTGCTCCGGTTTCATCCCACAGTCCAAAGATGTGCAGGTTAGGGTGGATTGGCCATGTTAAATTGCCCATAATGTCCAATAATCTGTGGACTAGGTGGATTAGCCACAGGAAATGTGCGGTTATGCGGATAAGATGAGGGTGTGAGTCTGGCTCCGGATGGAATGCTGTTTGGAGGGTTGGTGCAGACTTGCTGAGCTGCATAGCCTCTTTTTGCACTATAGGGATTCTGTGATTCTATGACAAGAAAGACCTCTGGTCCAACCAACAACCAACCAACAAACTGAAGATTGACCATCAATGGGCAGATAATATCAAAGCATCATTAAAGAAAGGTTAAGGACTCTAAAGTTAACTTTTCAAGTGTTTGTTTGTGATTTTAGACTGGTAATACAGAACTATATTCCTCCAAATTTCTTTTCTCCTCCAATCTTAATATTTGTGTTTTGTCTGTATTCTTTTCTCTGTTTGTAACTTTTAGAAGGGTTAACACTTAAGATTCATAAATTAGAAATACTATTCTTCTTCTGTTATTGCTGAACTAAGATTGTTACAATAAATAACATTATTCTACAGTTACTGAAGGAATGTGGTGTTGTTTCAGTTATGGGTAGGTGTAAGTCAGTGACCAATTGACATTTTTGCTAGGTAATTAAGATATTCATACATATGGTGACTTCAAGACTAGTGAGGCTTGAATTCTGGATCAAGATAGAATGGGTCATGATAGAATGGCAGAAGAAGTTAAACTATGTATAATTAAGTAACAGCCAGTCAAGGAACTACCAATCAAAGGACAGCAGGTAGACTATTTGAGAGGAAAACATAAAACAAAGAATTGAAGATGCTGTAAATCAGAAACAAAAAGAGAAATTGTTGGAAAAGCTCAGCAGGCCTGGCAGCATTTGCTGGAGAGAAAACAGAGTCAACATTTTGGGTCCAGCGACTCTTCTTTAGACTATTTGAGAGAGCGACCGAGGACAGAATCTAAACAAAAAACAAAATCCAATGACACTGGCTACGTTGGCGTAAAAAAAATTGGTTCGTAATGTCAAAGAGATTGGAGCCTATGACTGCACTGAGGTGGTAGAAATGCTTTCCACTATTATCAACACTGAAAATTGCTCAGAATACAAATGGTCAAGAATGTCAAGTTCCTAGGAGTAATTGTAACCATCAATCTGTCCTGATCCATCCATGTCAACGCTGAAGTCAAGAAAGCACATCAATGCCTGTACTTCCATAGGAGGCTAAGGAAATTTGACATGCCTACAAGGACTCCTAACAATTTTTATAGATGCATCATAGAAAGCATACTATCCAGATGCATCACAGCTTGGGATGGCAACTGCTGTGCCCAAGATTGTAGGAAATGACAGAGTGTTGTGAACACAGCCCAGTTCATCACAAAAACCAGCCTTCCATCCATTGACTCCATCTATACTTCCTGCTGCCTGAATAAAGTTGCCAACATAACCAAAGACTCCTCCCACCCCATTTATACTCTCTTCCACCATCTTCTATCAGGCAGAAGATACCAAAGTTTGAAAATACATACAAACAGGTTCAAGAACAACTTCTTCCCTGCTTTTATCAGACCCTCAGGCAACTGTCCATGTGGAATTTGTACATTCTCCCCATGTCTGCATGGGTTTCCTCCGGGTGCTCCGGTTTCCTCCCACAGTCCAAAGATGTGCATTAGCCATGCTAAATTGCCCGTAGTGTTAGGTACATCATTCAGGGGTGAATGTAGGGGAATGTGTCTTGGTGGGTTACTCTTCAGAGGGTCGGTGTGGACTTGTTGGGCCGAAGGGCCTGTTTCCACGCTGTAGGGAATCTAATCTAGAATCTAATCTATATTAAAGTTGATCCTTCTCTGCACCTTCTCTGTAGCTATAACACTATATTCTGCATTCAATTCTATCATCCTGATATATTTATGTAAGGTATAATTTGCCTGGATAGCATGCAAAACAATACTTTTCACTGTATCTTGGTATATGTGACAATAATAAAATTTAAATCAATTTAAACCTGTAACTATTTGCTAAAATGCAACAAACTGCACCTCCCAAACTACAAGAGTACAGGACATTGGTTAGGCCACTTTTGGAATACTGCATGCAATCAGGTCTTCCTGTTATAGGAAGGTTGGTGTAAAACTTAAAACTGGGTTCAGAAAAGATTTATGAGAATGTTGTCAGGGTTTGATGGTGTGAGCTAAAGGGAGAGGCTGAATAGGCTGAGTTTATTTTCCCTGGAGAGCCAGAGACTGAGAGATGTATTAAATCTTGAGGGGCATGGACTGGTCGAATAGACAAGGTCTTTTCCATGGGGTGGGGGACTCCAAAACTGGAGGGTATAGGTTTAAGGTGCGAGGGGAAATATTTAAAAGAGATCTAAGGTGTAACTTTTTCACACAGAGGGTGGTGCATGTGATGAATGAACTGCCAGAGGAAGTGGTGGAGGCTGGTACAATTACCACATTTAAAAGGCATTGGGATGGGTACATGAATAGGAAGGGTATGGAGGTATATGGGCCAGGTGCTGGAAAATGGGACTAGATTAATTTAGGATATCTGGTCAGCATGAACGAGTTGGACTAAAAGGTCTGTTTCCGTGCTGGACAGCTCTATGACTCGATAAGAGATACTCGTGCTTTTTTAGATTGAGACTTAGACCAGGGAGCAGTTTTATTTTCCTACACTAGACCAAGCAAGCCCTGTACTTCCCTACATTTAAAGACAATGGTGGCAGCAATCGTTAACACGAGTTGTTGCTCATACACTGCAGTGAGCTGGCCTGCCTATACCCGACTACCTGTGGAGTCAAGGCCAACATGAAGTGTAAGAAACAGGTCGATCATGGGAAGGATGTGAAGGTTTTTACTTCAGCAGCAGCCCAACAGAACCCTGATTTCTATCACCAAAAGAGGAGAAGGGTAACACAAACCTGGGCAGGCCAGCATCTCGAAGTTCCCCTCCAGGTTACAGAACACAACGTGGCCTGCTAACAGTGGAAGAAACTGAAGATAGTTTTGCAGACATCAAGTCATCTTGATGATGAATGGAAAGCAACTTTGTGGCCCACGGAATTCCAAGCTTGAGCGGGTGACGGAGGAAAAGAATTAATCAGTGGCAAGGGAGTTGGAGTTTAAGGCAGGGTGAAAGTGAGGGCTTTGATCTTCCTGATAGTCAGATGGATGAGATTTTAGTCAGATGGATGAGGTTTTACCTCAGCAATGGCTTTATGTCAGGCAATCTGACAACAGAAGGGAATCAGTGAAGTGATGGAAAAGTCGAATTAGATCCTTCACATGATCAACCCGTTTATGAAGAGTAGGAATGGAGATCATTTAGATCAAGTATAGGAGCCATTCTTCACCACCAACATCTCTGAATGTGTTAGATGATGGCCAATTAATTTGTTTTCTGTGTATTTGTTAAAGAAGGAATGTTAGCTTGGACGTCTGGAAAACTTTGACGAGTGCCACTGACATTTAAAGTCCATCCAAAAAAATAATTTTTCAATATTCTGTCTACAAGACCAGCATCGTTTCCCACATTTAATTGTGATGTGGAGGTGCTGGTGGGGGTAGACAAGGTTGAAGTGTCCCCCTGACAAAGGAGCAGCGCTCTGAAAGCTTGTGATTTTAAATAAACCTGTAGGACTATAAACTGGCGTCATGTGACTTCTGACTTTGCCCACCCTAGTCCAACACTGGCAACTTCACATCACAGTCAAGAAAGCACACAATGCCTCGACATCCTCAGAAGGCTAAGGAAATTCAGCATGCCCACAATGACTCTTACTAATTTTTTATAGCTGCACTAAAGAAGGCATCCAATCCAGATACATCATTGTTTGGTATGGCAACTGCAGTGCCCAAGATCGCAAGAAATTACAGAGAGTTGTGAATTCAGCCCAGTCCATCATGAAAACCAGCCTTCCACCTATTGTCTCTACCTATTTCCCACCACCTCGGAAAAGAGCCAAGATAATCAAGATCCTCCACCACCCCGGCTATTCTCTTCCACCCTCTTCTATCAGGCTGAAGTTACAAAAGTTTGAAAGCAAGTACCTGTTAATAATCAGGGTACACAACATAGTCATAGAGTCATAGAAATGTACAGCACGAAAACATACCCTACGTGCCAACGCATCCATGCCGACCAGATATCCCAACCCAATCTAGTCCCACCTGCCAGCACCCGGCCCATATCTCTCTAAACCCTTCCTATTCATGTACTCATCTAAATGCCTTTTAAATGTTGCAATTGTACCAGCCTCCACCACTCCCTCTGGCAGCTAATTCCATGCACGTACCACCCTCTGCGTGAAAAAGTTGCCCCTTAGGTCTCTTTTATACCTTTCCCCTCTCACCCTAAACCTAGTTCTGGACTCCCCCCACCCGAGGGAAAAGATTTTGATATCAGGAGAAAGTGAGAACTGCAGATGTGGGTGGCACAGTGGGCAGCATGGTGGCCCAGTGGGCGGCATGGTGGCACAGTGGTTAGCACTGCTGCCTCACAGCGCCAGAAACCCCGGTTCAATTCCCACCTCAGGCGACTGACTGTGTGGAGTTTGCACATTCTCCCTGTGTCTGTGTGGGTTTCCTTCGGGTGCTCCGGTTTCCTCCGACAGTCCAAACATGTGCAGGTTAGGTGAATTGGCCATGCTAAGTTGCACGTAGTGCTAGGTGCAGGGGTAAATGTAGGGGAATGGGTCTGGGTGGGTGTGCTTCGGCGGGTCAGTGTGGACTTGATGGGCCGAAGAGCCTGTTTCCACACTGTAAGTAATCTAATCTAATCTATGCTGGAGATCAGAGTCGAAGAGTGTGGTGCTGAAAAAGCACAGCCAGTCAGGCAGCATCCGAGGAGCAGGAGAATTGATATTTGAGCATAAGCTTTTTGATGAAGAGCCCCTTGGATGCTGCCTGACCAGCTGTGCTTTCCCAGCATCACACTCTTTGACAACATATCAGGATACAACTCTCTGCAGCAATAGTCTCTTATCAGCTCTGATGGGCTTTTCTTTTTTATCTCTCCTGCCCTTGTTCCAAATGTTAAACCAGTCAGATCAAATATTGTGGGGCTACAGTCACTTGTCACCCATTCAGGGATATTATTACGCTCCTCTGGAGCAGGTGAGATTTGAAACTGGGCCTCCTGACTCAGAGAAAGGAGATTGGATAGCTCAGTTGGCTGGACAGCTGATTTGTAATGCAGGATAACGGCAACAGTGTGGGTTCAATCCTGTACTGCCTGTGGTCACCATGAAGAACTCTCCTTGTCAACCTGGGTTTGATTCCACCCTTGGGCGACTGTGTGGGATTTGCTTGGGTTTTCTCTAGCAGCTCCAGTTTCCTCCCACAGTCCAAAGATGTGCAGGTGAGGTGGACTAGCCAGGCTAAATTGCCCATAGTGTTTAGGGATGTGTAGGTTAGGTGCATTAGTCAGAGATACATGTAGAGTAGTAGGGTAAGAGAATGGCTCTGGGTGGGGTACTCTTCAGAGGGTCAGTGTGGACTTATTGGGCTGAATGGCCTGTTTCACACTATAGGGATGCTATGATTCTCTTCCCTCACTTGAATCATGGTGACCCTCAGGTTAAACCACTACCAGTCGTCTCTCTCTCTCTCTCTCTCTCTCTCTCTAATGAGAGAGTTGTCCTATGGTCTGGTAGGACGTTACCATACCTGGGGTTAGTTTCAAGACAAACCAGCTGGTAATTTCAATTGAAAGTGATTGTTTGAATTCTGCCAGTTTCTCATTGTATAAATTAAGACAATTCATAACCTGAAAGAATGAGAAGCCCTCATTTACCATTGTTTCCTTTCTGGGCAAGGGAGGCTGATTGGCAATCATTAACAATGATCACATCGTTAAAAGGGTACTGACTATTAATTACTGGATTAACTTTCTGTGGCGAGCTTAATGGGCAATTAAATTGCAAATGCTGCAACTTCTTGGAAACTACAGGGAGTTTAAACTCAAGATTCCATATATGGAGAGTTACACAGTGCAGCAGTACAAATTCTGAGCAATTCTTAATGGATTTCCAATTGAGTAGGTATCATGACCCCACTACTAACCTGCTGGGATACCTGTGGGTTAATGATCATTCAGTCACCACTACACTCGCAGCTAAATTTGGTTTGTTACTTTATCAATAATTGCACCCCAATTGAATTATCACTCTTCTCTCATCTTGCTTTACTGATGACCAAACATGTGTTCCTGACTCTGTAAATGCCTGAGCATGGTGGCTCAGTAGTTAGTACTAGAGACTCAGGTTTGATTCCAGCCTTGGATGACTGTCTATGCAGTGTTTGTATATTCTCTCTGTGTCTGTGTGCATTTCCTCAAGGTGCTCTGTTTCCTCCCACAATCCAAAAGACTTACATGGATGTTGTGAGGGTTTGAGTAATGGGGAGAGGCTAGGGCTGTTTTCCCTGGAGTGTCAGAGGCTGAAGGGTGACCTTACAGAGGTTTATAAAATCATGAGGGATATGGATAGGAAGGACAAGGTCTTTCCCCTGGGGTAGGGGAGTCCAAAACTAGAGGGCATGGTTTGAGGGTGAGAGGGGAAAAACTTAAAAAGGACCTAAGGGGTAACTTTTTCGTGCAGAGGGTAGTGCGCTTACAAATGAGCTGCCAGAGGAAGTGGTGGAGGCTGGTACAATTACAATATTTAAAAGGCATCTGGATAGGTAAATTAATAGGAAGGGTTTATAAGGATCTGGGCCAAGTGTTGATAAATGGGACTACATTAATTTAGGATATTGGTCAGCATGAATGAGTTCGACCAAAGGGAATGTTTCTGTGCTGTACATCTCTATGACTGTCTCACTGTTTGTGCAGTCTAGATTAGTCATGGGAGATGTAGGGTTACAGGGATGTGGTGGGTCTGGGTGCAATGCTCTTCAGGGGGTCTGTGGGGATTCATTGGGCTGAATGACCTGATTTCACACTCTAGGGAGTCTGTTGACAAGCAAGTACACAATGCCACCTGTGCCTGAGAAACAGCTGAGGCTGAGGACCTAGGCTTTGGCCAGGCACAGTCGTTCAGAAACAAAAACAAATTGGCATTATCTAATCTACATAGAAGAGAGATTTGAATTAGCCAGCTCCTTAGTGAACAGGATAAAAACGATCACCTTAAGATGGTGCAGAAGAGCAGAATTAGGCTATTCTGCCCATCAAGTCTATCTGTCATTTGATCATTGCTGTTACGTTTCTCAACTCCAGTCTCCTGCCTCTGTCACTTAACCTTTGATCCTGTTACTAATCAAGAACCTATCTCTGTCTTAAACACACTCATTGACTTGGCCTCCACATTCTTCTGCAGCAATGAGTTCCACAGATTCACCACCCTCTGGTCGAAGGAATGCCTCCTCATCTCAGTTCACCCCTTCACTCTGCTGCTGTGCCGGGTCCCAATCTCTCCTACTAGTGAAACCATCTCTTCCATGCCCACTGTATCCAAGCCTCTCAGAATTCTGTTAGAAATCCCCCTACATCCTTCTAAATTCCATCGAGTACAGACCCAGAGTCTTCAATCGCTCCCCATCTAACAAGCCCTTCATCCCTAGGGCCATTCTTGTGGACGTTTTGACTCATTAAAAAGAAAACAGGGTTGTAGAAATTATGAGAAAATACCATTGAAGCACATTGCACACATCAGATCAATTCCTGGAGAAAGAGAGAAAGGGTCGAGAGAAATCGTAACAGAATGAATAAATGTGACTGATATATTCTGTGGACAGAAAAATAAAACATAATGACTTTTTTATCTTCTGAAAAAAATTCTATTCCATGCAATCAGGTGCAAACACAGCCTGTTATCTGAAATCGCAGATGAGTGCTGTATACTGTAGCCAGTGCCTGTGCAAATGGCATGTTAAAAGGCTTGTGTCTTTGATAGGTTTGGTTATAAGCAGAGAAAATTAACACCCTAATAGACCTCTGGACGTTTTTAACATCAGCTGCTACTTTAAAAAACACTCTAAAGATTAATTATCGCTATTTGCTTTTCGAATGTTGCCCATGGATTACATTCAATTACACTAAAGCAGCACACAGAGTGAGTGATTGTTCACTGTAGCAGAGAATCTGCCTGTCCACTTGCATGTTTGCAACCACCATAAATGGGGTGCAAGTGACTAAGTGCAGCAAGGTGTCTGCAAACCTGAATAAGATCTCATTACATAGAACTGACAGGACAGAATTAGGCCATTCAGCCCAACCAGTTTGTGCTGGTCAGTGTGCTCTATTCAAAGCCTATTCTGCTTCACAGTGTCTTCGTGAAATGTGTGGACTGGCAGCGGATTGATTTTTCTTTTCGCCCTGCCTAACTGCCTCGGGTGGCATAGTGGTTAGCACTGCTGCTTCACAGCCCTAGAGACTAAAGTTCAATTCCAGCCTTGGGCGATTGTATGTGTGGAGATTGCATGTTCTCCCAGTGTCTGTGTGGGTTTCCTCCCACTGTCCAAAGATGTGCAGGTTAGGTGGATTGGCCAAGCTAAATTGCCCACAGTGTTCAGGCTAACCATGGGAAATGTGGGATGAAAATTGGTGGGATGATCTTGGGAGGGTCTGCGTGGACTTGAAGGGCTGAATGATCTGCTTCCACACTGCAAGGATTCTAGTCCTCCTTTACACAAAAGATCTCCAAATAATAGTTCAAAATCGTCGAGTGGATGTGTTTCCCATATTTACTTATATGGTGACTAAATCTTAATCTTTTCAAAGAAAATGAAAACTAGGCTGTCAATTCTCCAGAAGCCCATTTTCTCTGTCCCATCAGATTAGAGCCACTCTCGCCCTTAATCCTATGTGATTTCTGTACTCTCAAAGAGATAATCTGCACTAATTCATGGAAGAGAAAGTGACGACTGCAGATGCTGGAGTTCAGAATCAAGAGTGTGGTGCTGGAAAAACACAGCAGGTCAGGCAGCATCTGAGGAGCAGGACAATCAATGTTTCAGGCATAAGCCTCATTCCTGATGAAGGACGTATGCCCAAAACATTGATCCTCCTGCTCCTCAGATGCTGCCTGACTTGCTGTGGTTTTCCAGCACCACACTCTCGACTCTGCACTAATCCATTACATGATGTGTTTGTTAATTGATATTGTCATTCACAGCTGTCAGGATGAGCTCACCATTGAACATTTTCTCTCCTTGTAAATATGAGGGTCTGCCTCTTGAGCAGTTGCATGGTCTGCTGGGAAAGGATGGGGCCTGAAGTGAATGGTTCCATCTACCATAAATGGGAGGGCAGGATTGCTAAACAATGAACAAAGAACAAAGAAAATTACAGCACAGGAACAGGCGCCACCTCGTGCTCCCGCGAGGAGGTTGAGCAATTCATCAACTTCACCAACACATTCCACCTTGACCTTAAATTTACCTGGACCATCTCTGACACCTCCCTCCCCTTCCTGGACCTCTCCATCTCCATTACTGATAACCGACTTGACACTGACATTTTTTACAAACCCACTGACTCCCACAGCTACCTGGATTACACCTCTTCCCACCCTACCTCTTGCAAAAATGCCATCCCGTATTCCCAATTCCTCCGCCTCCGCTGGATCTGCTCCCAGGAGGACCAGTTCCACCACAGGACACACCAGATAGCCTCCTTCTTTAGAGACTGCAATTTCCCTTCCCACTTGGTTAAAGATGCCTTCCAACGCATCTCGTCTACATTCCGCACCTCCACTCTCAGACCCCACCCCTCCAACCGTAACAAGGACAGAACGCCCCTGGTGCTCACCTTCCACCCTACAAACCTTTGCATAAACCAAATCATCCACCGACATTTCCGCCACCTCCAAACAGATCCCACTACCAGGGATATATTTCCCTCCCCACCCCTTTCCGCCTTCCGCAAAGACCGTTCCCTCCGCGACTACCTGGTCATGTCCACGCCCCCAAACAACCCACCCTCCCATCCTGGCGCCTTTCCCTGCCACCGCAGGAACTGTAAAACCTGCGCCCACACCTCCTCCCTCACCTCTATCCAAGGCCCTAAAGGAGCCTTCCACATCCATCAAAGTTTTACTTGCACATCCACTAATATCATTTATTGTATCCGTTGCTCCCGATAAGGTCTCCTCTACATTGGGGAGACTGGGCGCCTCTTGGCAGAGCGCTTTAGGGAACATCTCCGGGACACCCGCACCAATCAACCACACCGCCCCGTGGCCCAACATTTCAACTCCCCCTCCCACTCTGCCGAGGACATGGAGGTCCTGGGCCTCCTTCACCACCGCTCCCTCACCACCAGATGCCTGGAGGAAGAACTCCTCATCTTCCGCCTCGGAACACTTCAACCCCAAGGCATCAATGTGGACTTCAACATTTTCCTCATTTCCCCTTCCCCCATCTCACCCTAGTTCTAAACTTCCAGCTCAGTAACTGTCCACATGACTTGTCCGGACTTGTCCTATCTGCCTATCTTCTTTTCCACCTATCCACTCCAACCTCTCCTCCTTGACCTATCACCTTCATCCCCTCCCCCACTCACCCATTGTACTCTATGCTACTTTCTCCCCACCCCCACCCTCCTCTAGCTTATCTCTCCACGCTTCAGGCTCACTGCCTTTATTCCTGATTGAAGGCTTTTGCCCGAAACGTCGATTTCGAAGCTACTTGGATGCTGCCTGAACTGCTGTGCTCTTCCAGTACCACTAATCCAGAATCTGGTTTCCAGCATCTGCAGTAATTGTTTTTACCTTAGGCCCTTCAGCCCTCTAATCCTGTGCCAGTCCAGATCCTCTATCTAAACCTGTCACCTCTGCTCCCTGCCCATTCATGTATCTGTCTAGATACATCTTAAATGATGCTACAGTGGCAATGCATTTCAGGCACCCACCACCCTCTGCGTAAAGACCTTTCCACACATATCTCCCTTAAACTTTCCCCCTCTCACCTTGAATTTGTGACCCCTAGTAATTGAGTCCCCCACTCTGGGGGGAAAAAAGCTTCTTGCTATCCACACTGTCTTTACCTCTCAACCAGCTGGTCTCCCCATGTCCTTCATATGGTTTAACTCAATCTAATGTTGGTCCCTCACCTCTTATTGTTCTCTTTATGTTTTTATCAAATTGGCTAGAGGGGGAAAAAAGACATCAGTGTGATTGCATTGCTTGATGTAATCTACAGACCACCAACTAATGGGAAGGATGTGGAGGACCAAATTTGTACAGAAATTACAGAGAGATGAAACCATTATGGGTATGAAGGTATTGGAGAGAGTGAAGAAACTACTTACAAAAATAATCCTAGGATCGAAAAAGTTCAAAGAATAGAGTGAAAGAGGTTCGGACTGTCCTCCTTGGAGAGAATAAGTCTGACAAGACATATAATATAGGTTTTCAAAACCATGAGCAGGCTGGATTGAATAGACAAGGAGAAACTGCTTATGCTTGTAAAAGGACTGAGAGGAATGTGACAGGAATAGATTTGAAGTGGTTTACCGAAGAAGCAAAGGTGACATGAGGGAAACAAAAGCTTTTTCACTCGGCAAGTAATTAGGGTATGAAATGCGTAGCCTGGAAGTTTGGTGGAGGACGGTTCAGTTGGGATATTCAAGGGATCATCGGACAATTATTTGGATAAAATAAATGCACAAGGATACAGGGAGAACAGCAGGAGACTGGCGCTGAGTAATGATGTTCATTTGAAGTACCAGTACAGACACAATGGGCTGAATGGTCTCCTTCTGCATTGTAAGACCTCTGTGACCTTGTGAGTCATTATAGAGCAGCTTTAATGTGGGACTTTAATTACACAAATATAAACTGGGACAGTGATAACGTAAAGGGGAAGAGAAAGCCAATGATCCTAGATTGCAATCAGGAAAATTATCTACAACATTGTATGTACAGTCCAGTAGGAAGGGATGAAGCAGACCCACTGGACCCAAAGCGTTAACTCTACTTTCTCTCTCCATAGATGCTACCAGACCTGCTAAGGTTCACCAGCAACTTCCATTTTGGTTTCAGATCCTCAACATCCATAATTCTTGTTTGTTACAATGTTAGGCCTAATTCTTGGCATTGAGGGAGTCAAGTAGTGTCGAGTGTCAATGGAAACATTTAGGACACAGTGATCATTGTATCATAAGATTTAGGATGATGACAGAAAAGGATGATAGGCCAAGGTAAGAAGGTAGGAATATTTAACTGGGGGAGCTGACTACAATGGGGCAAGAACAGACTTGGCTGGACAAACTGAAATAAAAGATTTATAGGATATGTTGTAGCTTAACAAAGGGCAATCTTCAAAAAAATAATTGTTTTGGGCACAATTGAGGTATCTGGGCTAGGAGCAGATAGGTAGTTTAGTCTGGGATTATGGTCAGCATTGTCTAGTTGGACCGAAGGCTGTTTCCCTGCAGTATGACTCTATGTTCCCTAAAATAGCAAATTTAATTGAGACAGTTGATGAGGTATTGGATATTCTTTGAATAGAAATATTATGCATAGCTCCATGGAACAGGCAGTAAAATGGCACTCAGGTCATAATGCTCATTTGAAGACCCAGTGAAGAGATGCTAGGTTGAATGGCTTCCTCCTGGGCTGGAGCACTCTGATCCTCAGATTGTTCTTTCTTGTAACATAAACATCATTTGGCACTTATTGTCCATTCTCTTCTACCTTTCAATGGAGGGTCTTGCTCCACTGTCTCAGAGGGCAGTAACAAGTCAAATACGTTGTGTTGGAGTGGCATCGTGTAGAGACCGGACTGGGTAAACGGGGCAGATTGCCCCTTCTGAATGATATTCGGGAATCAGCTAGATTCTAAGTAAATATCTGATAATATTTTAATGAACTTAGCATATTATCCTTGATTTGTTAGTGAGCTGCTTTTAAATTCCCACAAGCTGCTGTACTGGGATTCAAATCCATATCTCCAAAGAATTAGTCCAGGCCTATAGATTGGGCACTATTGATTTGTGACATAACCACCATGTTTTCACGGACTTTAGATCCCAATGAAGTCATTAGAGATTGACCGGATTTCTGTTGACAAAGTATTGCCATTACTGCCATTAAGGCTATGAGCCTTCTTGGTTTACTTTCAAACTTGTTCTATTTATCATATGATTATTTCTATTTCTGTTCAGCAAGCTGCCTTCAACAATCAATCATCTATCTGATTCTTCACATTTCAAGCAAGGCTGATCTCCCTGCAGCGCCCAACTCATACAGGGTGCTGTCAATTTTATTCCTTCTTCTTTGACTCTCTATGTGACTGTTTGCAGACTACATCAATCCCACCCTCTTTTCCTTTCCCTACTCTGGCTTTTTCCCAGTGGATCTGCCCTACGGATGTGCTAGGCTACATGTGAGAGGTAATGCACATTGTCTCAGATCTCAGCACTGAAATCATTAATCTTGGACGAAATAAGAAGCTTTGCTCATCGGCTCTGCTTCTGCAACCCTAGCAAGCACAGAGTAAGCCTTTGTACCAGAAGACCATGTTTTATTAAGGAGGCTCTGATAATGATCTGCTATTGATGAGTTCCCTGTGCACATTGTCTTGATGTGTCTCCCTGTCTTGCTCTGTGTCTGCAGAATTCTGCAGAGCTGCTTGGCACAACATGTGGTCTAACAATTTGGATACATTCTGACTTGAGAGATTGGACCTTGTCCAAACATTTGGATTATACAAATCTGAACTGCGGAGCAAAACACACACTGAGAAAGCAGAGCTGCATTTTGAGCCAAACTATTTTTAATCATTCACTCCTCTCAGAATTGCAATGTCTTATGTTCAGGTTGATGGATCTTTGAGGTTGTTCTCCAAGCTTTGATACATAATGTTGTAACTTTAGTCTTATAAAGGCTGCATGATTAATCCACCCAGCTTCCTTCAAAATTCACATGTAAGTAACTCTTTGACATTGTGGGGTAGGAGGCCTTCCGTGACCCTTGAATTGCCAAATCCACACAGGACCTGTTTCTATCTTTCTGTCCAACTCACATCATTAAACAAAAAGGCTTTAATTCATTAAGAAGCAACCATCTTGTAAACATTCTGTGAGTTGTCATATCGATGCTAGACAAGATCAGAGTGGTGCTGGAAAAGCACAGCAGGTCAGGCATCATCCTGTGTATGAGTAGGTGGGGAGCAGCAGGATACAGATCTTAGGAATTGGACGACAGGTTTAGAAAGTAGATGTGGATCTGTTCAGGCTTGGAGGACTGAAGGGCCTGCTCCTGGACTGTAAATTTTCTTTGTTCTTTGTATCCGAGGAGCAGGAAAATCGACATTTCGTGCAAAAGCTCTTCATCAGGAATCATCCTGATGAAGGGCTTTTGCCCGAAACATCAATTTTCCTGCTCCTCGGATGCTGCCTGACCTGCTGTGCTTTTCCAGCACCACGCTGATCTTGACTCTAATCTCCAGCATCTGCAGTACCCACTTCCGACATACAGATGCTAGTGCAGAGTGAATTCAGAAAATTTATGAGGAGATACAATGAACAGTCTGGAGTTAGCTCTACAGGTACAACTGCTACAGGTTACAAGTTTTGTTCCTCAATTATTTTAGGTTGTGAGTGTTAGGTCCAATTGCAGTCAGTGATATTGCCATGTGTCCATACATATTATGTGTAATGCCAGGTTGAGGAGCCTGCTTGACTATTCAATATGCTCGGCCATTCAGTGGAACCATGGCTGACCTGCTAATGACCTTTAACCTCATTTTCCTGTCTCCCCTTCCTCACACCCTACCCATAACCTTTAGAATCATAGTGCAAAAATGTGCAAGTTAGGTGCATTGGCCATGGTAATTGCCCCATGGTGTCTAGTGATGTACAGGCTAGGTGGGTTAGCCATGGGAAATGCAGAATTACCGTGATGTGGGGAGGGGAGTTTGGGTAGGATGTTCTTCAGAGGATCGGTATGGACTCAATACACCAATTAGCCTACTTCCACACTGTAGTGATTCTATGATTTTGTAATAATCCTTGATTTCCCCCTTGTTTAAAATTAAAAGGTCAATTCATAATTGACTCAGCCTCCCTTGCTCACTGGGCAAGGAACCAGAGGTGACCACAAGCAAAGCACGAGATGAGCTTCAAAAGTGCAGAAAGTACTTGGGAATAATTCACTGCCTGAGTTGGCGATGGAGGCAGAGATGATACATTCTTTTAACCAGTACCTGAATCTGCACCTGAGGTGCTGTTCATTGCAAGGCAATGGACCGTCTGCAGGAAGATGGTATTGGAAAAGGCAGCTGGGTATCTTTGGACAAGATAGATCCCTTCTGTGCTGTATTGCTTCTATGTTTCTATGGTTTGTCAGCTTTTCTCCTGCGATGTATTTCTAGCATCTTACTGATCTTGTTTCACATTTCCAGCATCCATTGTTTCTGTTTTCATAAAAAGAAAGATAAGAATTTTTTTCAAATGAATATACTTCCCAGAATGTGTATCCAGTCCCAGTGAACCAATGAACAGGGTTGATGTACAGAAATGATATATGTGTCTGACTTCAGATGTACCAATTTACTGACAATGAAGCACTTTTGATGCATAGCCACGGTGCTGTAATATAGGAAAGGAGAAGGTGGAGGGGTGTGTGCAGACAAGTTATGCACAGCAAGATCCCATCAACAGCACCCTTGGCCAACTGTCTGTGTGGGTTTGCACATTCTCCCTGTGGCTGCGTGGGTTTCCTTTGGGTGCTCCAGTTTCCTGCCACAGTCCAAAGATGTGCAGGTTAGGTGAATTAGCCAGGTTAAATTGCCCATAGTGTGCGGGGATGTGCAGGCGGGGTGACATAGCCATGGGAAATGTCAGGATGCTGCTCAAAGGGTTGGTGTGGACTCAATGGGTTGAATGGCCTGCTTCTACGCTATAGAGTTTCTATGATTCTAACAGCGGTGTGCTATTGACCATGTTGGTCTGTTTTTCGCTATTGGTTGAGGGATAAATATTGGCGATAACATCAGGGAAAGTTCCATTGCTTTTTGTCAAAAATTGTTGCCTGAATACTTTTACAACTGTCCAAGTGAGGGGTCAAGACCATGGTTTAGAGTTCCCTCCAACAAGGAATGTCTCTGAGATTCCCAACAATGTTAAATCTGGAGTGTCAAAGACTTTGCCTAAAACATTTTAGTTTTTATCAGTCTCCTCACAGTTGACATTATTTTGGGTTGCACCAACTATGCTCTCCTTGATCCAATCTTCAACAAAAGTTATCCTGTTAATACTCAGCCTCTTAACCGTGCCTGCCTGGAGCAATTGAAATGTTAATTTCAAGGCATATCAGTGACCAGAAAGTCAAAAAGAAAACAGGCAACAAAAAATGAAAATATTATTGTTGGACTATGGGCACCATTAAAATTCAATTTTGTATGTATCTTGTACTAATCTCACGATCACAGGGACAGATATGAAATATTGGTGTCAGCATTTATTTTACTCAGATGGTTTCTGTGTATAAATGACCAGTTGAATACAATCATCGTGTCTTGGGGTGAATGAATCTGAAATTATATTTGTTTGGTACCAGCAGAAGTATGAAATATATCAGCAATTTATTAGGAGAATGACAATAATTGCCTTCATAGAATCCCTGCAGTGTGGAAACAGGCTATTTGGCCTATATTGACTGTCTGAAGTCTATCCCACCCAGATCCATCCCCCTGCCCCATTGTAACCTTGCATTTCCCATGGCTAATCCACTTAGCCTACAAATCCCTCAACACCATGGCCAATTTATCACAGCTAATTTCCTTAACCTGCACATCTTCAGTCTGTGGGAAGAAACCAGAGCACCCGGAGGAAACCCACACAGACACAGGGAGAATGTGCAAACTCCACACAAACAGTCACTCACAGGCAGGAATCACACCTGGATCCCTGGCGCTGTGAGGGAGTGGTGCTAACTATTGAGCCACCCCACACCATTTACCATTCTACAGTGCAGCTAATCTTGAATCTAATCTACTTTGTTGGTTGATGGCAAGTTTTCATTCTGATTACTCTATTCAAGAGCTTTTCTTTGTTTCAGAATCGCTAAGGGAGGTGCAATTTTTAACAAATTTCTTTCACAGGATGTGGGTGTCACTGCCTGGCCCAGCATTTATTACATATTCCAAACTGTCCAGTGGGTAGTTAAGAGTCAACCAATTTACTGTGGGTCACATGTTGGCTAGACCAAGTAAGATTTCCTTTCCCAAAGGATGTTAGGGAAAGGACAATTGGCAACGGTTTCATTGGTTACTATTAGAACTGTTTATTCCAGACTTTTATTGGATTCAATTTTGATGGTGAGATTTGAACCAGGGTCCCAGAATATTACCTGGCTCTCTGGGCTAATTGTCTCATAATGATGCCACTAGGTTATCACCTCCCTTAATGGTCAACAGCCAGATACTTGTCCAGCAGGAGGTCACTGAGAGGTGAGCTTGCTTACTCTAATTAACTGTTCATGGAAGCTACACCACATGACTTGACACCACATTCCAAGCATTATTCAGCCAATACGCAATACTTACGATGCACTGCCTTCCTACACAAATCGGGAAGCAGAAAGACTCATTGTCCACTGGATTTTCCAGCAGTATTAAGGGCATTGGTCTTCAGTTCCTGGGAATAGCAAGTCAATGCTTGAGCACTGCCAAACCCTCCTGGGAGGATTGTCATACTGGCTGAACTGACGGGTGAGGAAGCAGGGGGTTGAGCACTGAGTTTGGCTGGAGTCCGTTGGCTTGTCTGAGTTCGGGCTATTTCAAGCAGCGGAGCCAACCTGGACCCTTCTCATGTAACTTTACGTTTTCTGTGGTGTCCTAGATTTGAAGAGACGGGTCTCTGGCATGAAAGCAACACAGCTCATTTTGAATTGGCCAGGCAAAGAGTAGGCAAACTCCCTTCTGTGCTGTTAATGTTGATGGTTCAAATAATATGGATGGCTTTGGCAGATTCTCACCTGGAATGAACACTGGAGGACAAGGCAGCAATAGAGTGGAGTGAAGACTGGGTTGTGTGGCCTCTGAACGCAAATTCCCAACTGGGAGCATCCATTCACTGAAGAGCATACTCCTATATTAAAGTCTACAATAGAGAAAAAGTGCATATACGCAAAAGTGCTTTTCAGAATCTGGAAAAGCACATAGATCTAACACATTTCCTTTGTTAAGTCAGTGAAAAAAACCATGCTTTTTTAACAACTGTTTGATCTAACCATTGATCTCAAGTAAATTTCCCTCGGTTCTGTCTCTCATTCTTCAGCAGAGTGTCATCATACATTTTGCACATGACTTTATGTATGTATGTATATGTACGTATGTATATGTATGTGTGTGCTTGTCCATAAATAGACATAAAATTGCATATTTATCTAAATCTTCTAAGGTTTCTTCTGTCGAGTGACTCTTTCACTTGAGCAAACTGATTTTCAAATAAATCGAATGTCTGCGATGCAGATGAAAGCGTTTTGAAGAGATTCAAAGCAGATACAGAGTTTCTGAATGTGGCCTGGAAGTTCTAAAAGAGAAATGACCACTCATCCTCGTGATGGAGAATGGGTTAAAAAAAATCCAACCAGTTTAACTTGAAAATACTTTGGATCAAAGGATTTTGGTGCCTGGAATATAAGGTACTGTATATTTTATAATGGACACCTTAGAGTGCGCAGAGAACTGAGAATTTTCCCAAGCCTTCATCCGCTAGGGATTCCTTGGGGAATGAAGGAAAATACTTTGATTCCTCCTTCTTCCCTTGAGGAGGCCTAAAAGGCAGAGGCTTTGGAAATGCTTTATGGTATTTCATTATAAATATATGATTTATTTATGAATATTACAAGGACTGTGATGAAAAGTTTCGCCTGCATGACACAGACAAAGGATAGAGGAAAAAAGCAGAAAGAGTAAGGAGAGATGAAAGGCCAACCTCTTGTCAGAAACGTAATGCGCTCTTCAAGAGGCCGTCTAACTGTTCCTGTAAGTCTTCTCAAATGTATTACAATCCTAAAGTTTGAGAGTGGTAGTTTTCAAGTGAATCAAGTTTTATTTGTGATAGATTGTGTCCTTGCTCGCCCTCTCAGCTGCACAGAAAAGACCCTCTTGCAACTGAGTAGCATGGTGGCTTAGTAGTTAGCACTGCTGCCTCATGACACCAGGGACCCAGGTTCAGTTCTGGCATTGGGCAACTGTCTGTGTGGAGTTTGCATGTTGTCCGTGTGGGTTCCCTCCCACACTCCCACGATATACAGGTCAGGTGAGTTGGCCATTCTAAATTGTCCATAGTGTTAGCTGCTTAGTCAAAGGGGTCGGTTACTCTTTTGAGGGTTGGTGTGAACTTGTTGGGCCAAAGGGCCTGTTCCCACACTGTAGAGAATCTAATCTTTTTTGAAGAATCATAGAATCTCTACAGTGTTAGATAGAGACCATTCGGCCCATCGAGTCTGCACCGATTCTCCGAAGAGATCCCATGCAGACCACCCCTTCACTCCTATGCTTTATCTAATATCTTCCATCAGTCATCACAATCATTTAAAAATAATTTGATTTGATCATTAACATATTGCTGGATATTGGATCCAGCTGTCTGCAGATTGGTTCCCTATGTTACAAAACTGGCTACACCTCAAAAAGTAATCAGCTAGCCACTTTGGTGTATTCTTAGGCTGTAAAAGCACTATACAAATAAAAGTTTCTCTCTTTCCGATTCCCTCTCCATTTTTTTTCCCTCTCATCTTCCTCTCGTTTTCTTCTCCACCTTCCCTCTACCTCCATCCTTTCTTCCTCTCTCACATTCTCCTTTCTCTTCTCTCTCTCTTTTCTCTTTCACTCTTTTCTCTTACTCGGTCTCTCATTTCTTTCCTCTCTTTTTTTTCTTTCTTTTGTTCTCTCTCTCAGTCTTTGTATTTTTCTCTTTTTATGTCTTGCTTTATCTCTTTCTCTACCTCTCTGTCTCTTTCCCTTTCACCCCCTTCCCTTCGTCTCTCTTTCTTTTGACAATTCCATTGATAGGGTACATTTGAAGGACAAGTCATTCATTTGTAATGCTATTTTCTGAAGGTGTACAGAGCTGGTAATTGCAAACATGTATGTTTTGGCACATGTTAAATGACCCTGGTGGTGTCAATGGTGCGCAACAAAGGGGCGATTCAGAAGAGTTGGAGAGGTGATGTAAATCAATTAAGCAACTCTAAGTTTGAGTGCTTTTTTAGGTGAGAGGAAAGTAGATTTGAGTTTGCTCCAAGAGGTTTACTAAGGACACGATCTTCATGTTAGGTTTGGTGAATAAACAGGGTTTTGGGGTAATTCCTTCAGAGGATTGACCACAGGTTAAATCAATGCCACAGGAGAAATGAGTGGAGGTTGTAATCGAGAGAGAGACTTTAGGCTAGCAGCAAGTCTCATTACTTCTCGCATTGGAATATAGAGTTTGCAAAATGAAGATTCTTTTAAAAATACAAGGCCTTTCTAGACTATCTTCTATAATCAAGGACACATGGAGTTACAACAATCGATCTGTATAAAATAAAAAAGTACTTTTGTATACAATTCAAAACATAACATGCTATAAGGTGCAAGAGAGTCAATAGTACTCCAGTGTGATGAAATGGTTTTTGCTGAATCGGATCCTCTAAAGAGATCCTTCCTTTCAAGGACATGAAACAACTGGTGATTGATCTTGTCAAATGTGACCTTCAGCAAGTGTCTTTGCCTGGACTGAGATAGATTCGATCGTCAGAAGTAACTTTCCTTCTTGAATTACCGACTGTGATGCTAAAGAGTATTGTCAAAAGAGTTGACTGTCATCACTTTCTGCACAGAAGGCACTCGGGAATATTGACACCATACAAGACAAAGAGCCCAGCGGATTCGTGTCACATACACGTTCACTCGCCCCACCACCAACGCTCAGTCGCAGCAGTGTGTACAGTCTTCAACATGCACGACAGAAATTCACAAAGGCTTCTTAGTCAGAACATTCCAAACTCAGCTCCTCTACCATCTAGGTGGACAATGGCAGCAGGTACATGAGAAGACCACCAACATTGGCAAGTTCCACTCCAAGCCACTCATCGCCCTGGCTGGGAAAGACATCGCCATTCCTTCACAGTCGCTGGGTCAAATTTCTGGAACTCCCTCACTAATGACACTCTGGTTGCGTTGGCTCCGATGGGCTGAAGCATTTCAAGAGACGTTTCAAGAAGGAAGCTCACCAGCACCTTCTCCTGGGTGAGAAGAGGAGAATAAACGCTGGCCTAGCCAGAGATGCCAACGTCTCATTTAATTTAAAAGAAACACAACAGAAATTTTAGTTACAGCATGACAAGTGAAGATTTCAATGCCTCAAGTTTTGGTGAATTGGCCTCTCTTCCACCTCCCCAAACTGTTGAAAACAAAATATATTATTCTGTCATATTCCGCACTCACACATCTGACAGTATGCATGATCATCTAGATGTTGCAGGAATTGGAAGAAGTTTTGTACAGTAGAAACATATTGCCAAAGCCGCAAAAAAGATTCTGCGAGAGAGTTTTGAGAGCAGCCTCGCCATGTGGAGCAGAAACGTTTGGCCAGGTCAAACAGAAAAGAACAACATCTGCACGGCAATGAGATTCTGAAACTGTTTGTGTGGAGTAACAAAACAAAACCAAATTTGGATCCAGCACATTCAAGGCTCATTGAAGATTGCAGCTGAAAATGTGTTGCTGGAAAAGCACAGCAGGTCAGGCAGCATCCAAGGAACAGGAGAATCGATGTTTCAGGCATAAGCCCTTCTTCAGGAAGAAGGAAACGTTGATTCTCCTGCTCCTTGGATGCTGCCTGACCTGCTGCGCTTTTCCAGCAACACATTTTCAGCTCTGATCTCCAGCATCTGCAGTCCTCACTTTCTCCTCATTGAAGATTGCAGGCTTATTGAGGAAATTGAAATGATTGTCAACAGGACAGAGGAAATGTGGCGAACTCCCTGCTATTGGAAGGATGTTGTGAAACCTGAAAGGGTGCAATAAAGATTTACAAAGATGTTGCCGGGACTGGAAGGTTTAAGCTATGGGGAGAGGCTGAATAGGCTGCGGATGTTTTCCTTGGAGCATCGGAGGTTGAGGTGTGGCCTTCTAGAGGTTTATTAAATCATGAGGGGCATGGATAGAGTGAATACACAAGGTCTTTTCCCCAGGGTAAGGGAGTCCAAAACTAGGGGGCATAGGTTAAGGTGAGAGGGGAACAATATAAAAGGGAGCTAAGGGGCAGCTTTTTCAAGCAGAGGGTGGTGCGTGATTGGAATTAGCTGCTAGAGGAAGTGGTGGAGGCTGGTACAATTACAGCATTTGAAATGATGAGTACAGAATAGAAAGGGTTTAGTGGGATATGCCAAACGCTGACAAATGGGATTGGATTAATTTAGGATATCTGGTCAGTGTGGATGAGTTGGACCAAAGGGTTTTGTTTCCGTGCTGTTCCAACTCTATGACTATAAGTGGCAGTGATGTGACTACCATGAAAAATGAGATGGAGAGATTCAGTGTCTGAAACGTCATGGGATTGCTGGAGGGAGAGATGATTGACAGGTGGAGATGGAGAAAAGTGATCAGTTAGCATGTCAGAGTAGATTACTGCATATGCTGGAATCTGTACTGACAACAACAAGTGTTGGAGATCACAATGGGTCAGGTGGCATCTGTGGAGATAGAGCAAGCTAACTCTTCAACTCTGCATGGCTCTGATGAAGAGTTATCTAGACTCAAAACATTAGCTTGCTTTCTCTCCATGGATGCTACCTGACTTGCTGTGATCTCCAGCATGTGTTGTTTTCAGTGATCAGCTAAGGGGATCTCAAGTAAAAGGGGGAAGAAGCTGAGAAGTTATTGAAGTAAATTTAAAATGTAAAAAAACTGAAAGAACTGTGAATGCTCGAAATCAGAAAAAAAAGAAAGAAATTTCTGTAAAAACTCAGCAGGTCTGGCAGCACCTGTCAGAAGTCAGAGTTAATGTTTTGGTCTCAGTGAGCCTTGTTCAGAAATGTAAAATGTGGTGAAAGAATAGGGTGATTAGATATGGATATAGATGATGATAAAACAGTGCACCAGTTGATATACGCTCCAGTCTGTGAAGGTGGAAGGAACAATCTGTACTCGAGAGTTATAGAGGTTTACGGCACGATTTTGACTCATTGAGAAGATCCTTTCTCCGAACATGTAAAAACCGAAAAGCTCCAAAATCCGAAGGTTTTTTGGTGAAGCTGTTTTTTCTCATTACCAAGGTTCTTTGGCGAGCAAACAGTTAACCCAAGTCGACACCCACTGAACGTGTGTCACTCAGATGCGACATGGGTTTGTGGCCAAGCACTGACAGACTGACAGACCTGGTGGTTTCTCTGTGAATGCCCCTCAAGTGGACACCCACTTGACGTGTGTCACTCAGATGCTACTGGGGGTGGGGGGTGGTGGGGAGTGGGCCTGGCCAAGCACGTTCTTACTTAGAATTCTGCTCCTCCGGTAAGATTTTTTTAAAAAATTCACTATTAAATTTCACCATTATTCTGAAACGTGAAAAATTCTGAATTCCAAAAAACAGCTGGCCCCGAGCATTTCGGATAAAGGATCTTCTACCTCATGTTTAAATTGTAGCACAAATAAAAATAATAAATAAAAGATACATCTGCACATACTGGAGATCTGACACTGGAGGAGGTGGTGCCTCTATGGAAGGAACAGCCAAAGGAGGTGGTGGAGGCTGGCACAATTAAACATCTGAATGGGTACATGAATGGCAAGGTTGAGAGGGATATGGGCCAAATGCTGGCAAATGGGACTAGATTAATTTAGGATATCAGGTTGGCATGGACAATTTAGATCAAAGCTTCTGTTTCCATGCCGTACATCTCTATGATTCTATCTGAAACAAACAAAAACAGAAATTGCTGGAGAACCTTAGCAAATATGACAGGATCTGTGGAGAGAAACAGAGTTAATATTTCAAGCCCTTTAAATAAATGGAGCTTTGCAGAAACCTAGCTGAGCAGACCATAGTCAGTCTGTGGTATACCAGATATACTAGGCCACAAGTTACCCAAAGAATCATCCAGCTTGGATCCAAAAGTGAACTGACCCAGAAACCAGATAGCATGGAAACTTCAGGTAGGTCTGAGACCATTCAATGAAACAAGCTTGAAGACATTGAAATATTGTTTTCACCTTCAGATATTTATCCAACTCCCTGTTGGGTGCTGATGAATATTTCTTCAGATCTCCATCAAGCAGTTTCAATTCACTCATTGTGTTGGCAAAGCTGTTTCTCACCTATAATTCTTTTGCCAATGACCTTTTTAAGTCTGTGCCCTCCAGCTACCAGCTCTTCAACCATTAGAAACCATTTCACTTTACATTAATCAAAATCATCATGATTTTGAACACATCGATCAAATTTCCTCTTCACTTTCCCTGCTCTAAGAAGAACTGAAGGGTTTAATTCCCTTTGCCTCCTGACCCATGGGTTCCTGTGAAACCTCTGTTTCTGCTTTCCTTAATTCTTTTGCTTTAGATTCAATGAGTTAGTTTTGGAGATATGGAGAGAGCAGGGACAGGAATGGTTGTCGCAGATTCTGGGGTATAGTTGTTTCAGTAAGAACAGGGAAGGTGTTTAAAGAAGGGGAGGTGTGTCATTGTTAGTCAAGGACAATAGAATGGTGGCAGAAAGGACGTTTGAGGATTTGTCTACTGAGGTAGTATGGGCTGAAGATACAAACAGGAAAGGAGAGGTCACCCTGTTGGGAGTTTTCTACAGGCCTTCCAGAGATGTACAGGAGAGGAAAGCAAAGATGATTCTGGATAGGAGTGAGAGTAACAGGGTAGTTGTTATGGCCGGAAATACTTTAGTTTGAGTCCTTTAGATGGGTCAGTTTTTGTCCAATGTGTGCAGGATGGTTTCCTGACACAGTATGTAGATAAGTCAACAAACGGCGAGGTCGCATTTGACTTGGTACTGGGTAATGAACCGGGCCAGGTGTTAAATTTGGAGGTAGGTGAACAGTTTGGTGATAGTGACCATAATTCGGTTATGTTTACTTTACCAATGGAAAGGGATAGATATATACTGCAGGACAGGAGTCATAGCTGGGGAGGCTGAGGGAAAGGCAATTATGATGCAATTAGGCAAGATTTAGGATGCATAGGATGGGGAAGGAAACTACAGGGGATGGGCATAATTGAAATGTGGAGCTTATTTGAGGAACAGCTACTGCGTGTCCTTGATAAGCATGTACCTGTCAGGCAGGGATGAAGTGGTCGAGCAAGGGAGCCATGATTTACTAAACAAGTTGAATCTCTTGTCAGGAAGAAGAAGAAGACTCAGTTACGGTGCTTGAGAGTTACATGTTAGCCAGAAAAGACTTAAAGAGAGAGCTAAGATGAGCCATGAGGGGACATGAGAGGTAATTGATAGGTAGGATCAAGGAAAACCCTAAAGCTTTCTCTAGGTATATCAGGAATAAAATAATGACTAGAGAAAGATTAGGGCTAATCAAGAACAGTATGTGGAGTCCAAGGAGATAGGAGAAGTGCTAAATGAACATTTTTCGTCAGTATTTACACTTGGAAAAGACAATGTTGTCAAGGAAAATACTGAGATAAAGATTACAAGAATAGACAGGATTGAGGTTTACAAGGAGGAGGTGTTAGAAATTCTGGAAAATGTGAAAAAAGATAAGTCCTTGGGCCAGATAGAATTTATCCTAGGATTCTGTGGGAAGCCAGGGAAGAGATTGCAGAGCCTTTGGTTTTGATCTTTATGATGTCATTGCTTACAGGAATAGTGCAGAAAACTAGAGGATAATAAAATGTTGTACCCATGTTCAAGAAGGAGAGTAGAGACAACCCTAGTGGTTATAGACCAAGTGAGCCTTACTTTGGTTGTGGTTAAAGTGTTATGAAGGATTATAAGAGATAGGATTTATAATCATCTAGAGAGGACTAAGTTGATTAGGGATTATGAAGAGTAGGTGGTGCCTCACAAACCTTACTGAGTTCTTTGAGAAGGTGACCAAACAGATGGATGAGGGTAAAGTGGTTGATGTGCTGTATATGGATTTCAGTAAGTTGTTTGTTAAGGTTCTCTATGGTAGGCTATTGCCGAAAATATGGAGGCTTGTGATTGAGGGTGATTTAGCAGTTTGGATCAGAAATTGGCTAGCTGAAAGAAGACAGAGGATGGTGGTTGATGGGAATTGTTCATCCTCGAATTCAGTTGCCAGTGGGGCCGCTGCTGTGTGCCATTTTTATAAATGACCTAGATGAGGGCGTAGAAGTTTGGGTTAGTAAATTTGCGGATGACACGAAGGTTGGTGGAGTTGTGGATAGTGCCGAAGGATGTTGCAGGTTACAGAGGGACATAGATAAGCTGCAGAGCTGGGCTGAGATGTGGTAAATGAAGTTTAATGCGGAAAAGTGTGAGGTGATTCACTTTAGAAGGAGCAACAGGAATACAGAGTACTGGGCTGATAGTAAGATTCTTGGTAGTGTAGATGAGCAGAGAGATCTCGGTGTCCATGTACTTAGATCCCTGAAAGTTGCCACCCAGGTTGATAGGGTTGTTAAGAAGGCATATGATGTGTAAGCTTTTATTGATGGAGGGATCGGGTTTTAGAGCCATGAGATCACGTTTCAGCTGGTCAAAACTCTGGTGCGGCCGCACTTGGAGTATTGCGTACAGTTCTGGTCACCGTATTATAGGAAATATCTGGAAGCTTTGGAAAGAGTTCAGAGGAAATTTACTAGGATGTTGCCTGGTGTGAAGGGAAGGTCATATGAGGAAAGGCTGAGGGACTGGAGGCTGTTTTCATTAGAGAGAAGAAGGTTGAGAGGTGACTTAATCGAGACATATAAGATATCAGAGGGTTAGATAGGGTGGATAGTGAGAAGGCCCTTCCTGATGAAGGGCTTTTGCCCAAAATGTTGTTTTTCCTGCTCCTCGGATGCTGCCTGACCTGCTGTGCTTTTCCAGCACCACCCTAATCTAGACTCTGGATAGTGAGAGCCTTTCTCCTCAGATGGTGATGACTAGAATGAAGGGACATGGCTTTAAATTGAGAGGTGATAGGTGTGGATCAGATATCAGAGGTAGTTTCTTTACTCGGAGAGTTGTCAGGATGTGGAACGCCCTGCCTGCAACAGTAGTGGACTTGCCAACTTTTAAGGGCATTTAAATGGCCACTGGACAAACATATGGATGAAAATGGAATAGTGTAGGTTATATGGGCTTCAGACTGGTTTGAAAAATGTGTTGCTGGAAAAGCGCACAGGTCAGGCAGCATCCAAGAAGCAGGAGAATCGACATTTCGGGCATAAGACCTTCTTCATTCCTGAAAAAGGTCTTATGCCCGAAACATCGATTCTCCTGCTCCTTGGATGCTGCCTGACCTGCTGCACTTTTCCAGCAACACATTTTTCAGCTCTGACCTCCAGCATCTGCAGTCCTCACTTTCTCCTTCAGATTGGTTTCGCAGGTCAGCGCAACATCAAGGGCTGAAGGGCCTGTGCTGTAATGTTCTATGTTCTACATTCTAACTTACATGGAAAGATGATTTTAATCTACTCATGGGTAAAGATTAAAATACTGCAAGGAGGGAGCTGTATGTCTTTCTGAGTACCACTTCCTTATGTACATACTAACTTCACTCATGGTCCATTCAAAGTAATCAGATATGCAGTCCCCTAACAACAAAGAACGTTTGTAAAATCTCCAGAGACATAAGTTGCAAGAAAAATCAAAGCACTCTCTGGCAAAAAAAAATGCTTTTGGCTTCTTTAAATGATTTTTATTTCCCCAGCGATTTTGATAGAGAGGGAATCACAATGCAATGCACATGTGTGTCAAATTGAGCACTGCGTTTGAGCAAACTATGATTTTTCTTTGTGTCTCTTTACCCTGTCCCTGTGTCTTAAGAAGCTGTGCCATTTTCTCACTGGTATAGATATGCTGGGTCAGAATTTGCATGTGTTTAAATGGCTCTGGTTTCATTCATCCATAAAGATTCTGCCTACAGCTCAGAAGAGAACTACTTGACCATCCGGATTATTAACTGTTCACTTTTTTGTCCACTTTCTCATGGAATGTCATTGTCACTGTTTTGGCAGGTTGACCCTCCCCAGTTGCTCAGCTGAGCAGCTTGTCAGCCTATTGGGCAGCACGGTGGCTCAGTGGTTAGCACTGCTGCCTCACAGTGCTCGGAACCTGGGTTCAATTCCAACCTCGGGTGACTGGCTTGCATGTAGTTTACACATTCTCCCTGACCGCTCTGGGTTTCCTCCCATTGTCCAAAGATGTGCAGGTTAGGTGAATTGGCCATGCTAAAATGTCCAGGGATGTGTTGGCTATGTAGATTAACAATGGAAATATGGGGATTCAGGTGTGGGTCTGGGAGAAATGCTCTTCAGAGGGTTGGTGTGGACTCAATGGGCTGAATGGCCTGCTTCCACATTGTCAGAAGACAGTTAAAAGTTAACTGTGAGTCAGATGTTGGCCAGACTGGGCACGGACTTTGGGAAGTGAGGAGACCAGGTTTTTGCAATGATTGATGATAGTTTAGTGGTCAGTATCGCTGAGTGTAGCTTGTTACTCCAGACGTAATTACAGTCATGGAGTTGTGCATTACAGAATAGGCCCTTCAGCCCACCAGCATCAGCCTATCTGCACCCTTCAGTACTTGCCCATCGACTTGAAAGTTATAGTATTCAGAATGCTCATCCACGTAATTTTTAAAGGTGGTGACCCTTTCACTAACGGGAATAGCTGCTTCCTACACAACCTACCTGCGCCCCATTTAGTCTTACACACCTCTATCAGCGTCCTCCCCCCCACAACCCAACCTCAGACTTCTCTGCTCTAAAGAAAACAAGCCACACCTACCCAGCCTCTCTCTTTGTAGCAATTATTTAGCTCTTATAGAATAATAGAGGTGTACAGCACAGAAACAGACCCTCCGGTCCAACCCATTCAAGCAAACCAGGTATCTTAAATTATAATCTAGTCCACTTGCCAGCATTTTGCCCATATCCCTCTAAACAATTCACGCACCACCCTCTGCATGAAAAAAGTTGCCACTTAGGTCCTTTTTATGTCTTCTCCTATCACCTTAAACCTATGTCCTCTAATTTTGGACTCACTTACCCTGGGAAAATACCTTGGCTATTCCCCCTATCCATGGCTGTCTTGATTTTAGAAGCCTCTGTAAGGTCATCCCTCAGCTTCCGAGGCTCCAAAGAAAATAACGGGCCTAATCAGTCTCCCCCTATAGTTCAAACTCTCCAACCTTGGCCATGTCCTTGTAAATTGTTTTTGAATTGCTGTGAATTTCGCAACATCTTTCCCATAGCAGGGAGACCAGAATTGAATGCAGTATTCCAAAAATGGCTTAACCAATGCTCTGTACAGCTGCAACATGACCTCCCAACCCCTATACTCAATGCACTGACCAATAAAGGTGAGTGTACCTTTATCAGTATTCAAGTTCCACCATGCTGTGGTTTGAACAGGTCACCATCTCCCCATGAGGATCATGTATCCTGAGCAGTAGATCCACAAGTTGCGCAGATGGCCTTGGTCACAGATTTGTTGGATTCAGAAAGTGAGGTTGGCACAACACGAGTGGCTGTAGATAGTGGCATCAGGTCCTTTCGCATAGCTGAGTAAATATGTGCAAGACGTGGAAAGACTCTGCCCACTGAACACTCCAGGCCAGAAGAGCGAGTTCCCAGACATTTTGCATAAGAAGCTTGGCACTTTTCAAGCAGGCTTGGATCAAAGCTTGCCAAACGCAAAGCGTCAAGCTTGTTCCTCCTCCCATGAGTGAAAGCTTCCAACTTCTTCAAGGGAAACAGCTGTAATAGCTTAGCTTTTCGAAATTTCAACTTTCTGCTCCCTCAACTGGAACAGCCTCCATTCAACATTCCCCAGCTGTTATCGTGGAAAGGAAGAAGAAAGAGGCCATTTGTAAAACGCTCCTCTTTTTAAAAATGTTTTCATTCAAATTACCTCAAAGACTCGGTGCTGCCCTTTATTTATCCGCATGTGTAGCCAATTATGGATAACCTAGCAACAAGCTATGAGCAGCATAGCAACAGGATGGATCCTGCTGTCCTTCATCATAATTCACTTTTGCATTTGAATTGGAATCATTTCCACTGTATGAGGCATTGCTGTTATGTTTACCTCAGGCTGGAGCAGAACTTGCGATTTAGAACCAGACAGTTTCGCAGCTTTCCCACTTTCTTATGGAAAGGTTGTAAATGCTACCCACCGAGTCTTCCTCCCAAGATAACCACGTATAACCATAGAGTCAGAGTGATGCAGTACAGAAAGTAGCTTCTTATCCTTCTGTGCCAGCCCTTTCAATACATCATCCAATTAGACCTATGCCCCTACCCTTTCCTGGTAACCCCTGAAAAAGCTGCCCATTCAATTGCTTACCAAGTTTGAGATGGAATGTACTGTTTGGAAAGTGTGAACTTCTCCCACTTTAGGAGGAAGAAGGCATTTTATTATTTAAAAACATTGAGACCTGAGGTATAGAGGGATCTGGGTATCGTGACACATGAATTGCAAAGGGTTAGTACAAGAAGTAACTAGGAAGGCTAATGGAATGTTGTTGTTTATTCCAAAGGGAATGGATTATTAAAATTGGGAAGTTTTGCTCTTGCGTATAGGGCATAGGTGAGACCACATGTGGAAAACAGCATACAATTTATTTAAGGATACAGTTGCATTGAAGGTAAGACAGAGACTGATTCCTGAGCCAAAAGGATTATCTAAATTATTGGGAAACTTGAGAAAAATGAGAGATGATCTTATGAAAACATACAAGACCCCAGGGGACTGACTGTGTGGATACTGGCGAATATTTCTACATTAACAGAGACAAGACGAAAGGACACAGTTAAAGCAAGCGGTGTCCCCCTTGAGGTAGAGATAAGGAGAATGTTATTTCTCAGAGGGTCATGAGTCTGTGAAATGTTCTTCATCAAAGAACAGTGAAGGTTGTGATATTGAATAATATTTGGGCTGAGTTGCATCAAGATTTACGCTTTATTGCAAGAGGCTTGGAGTACAGGAGTAGTTAAGTCATGCTTCAATTACATAACAGTTAGATCGAACCTGGGATACTGTGAGCAGTTTTGGTCGCTTTACCTCAGGAAAATTATTGTTGCTAGAGAGACAGAGTACACTGAAGGTTTACTAGAGTTCTTCCTGGGATGGTGGGACTGTCCTATGAAGACAGGTTGGGCAAATTGGGCCAGGACTCCCTCGAGTTTTAGAGAATGAGAAGAGATGCTGAGGGCTAGAGTTTGACTTGGAGGGATAGACAGGGTAGATGGAGGCAAGATTTTCACCAGTGGGGAGTTTAAAAACAATTTAGAACGAAAGGAGATGCCTATAGATGTGAGATGAGGAGAATTTTTCTTTACTCCAAGGGTTGTGAATCTATGGTACTCGGTACCACAGAACCCTGTGGAAGCTCAGTCTTTGAGTATGATTAAGATAGAGATTGATAGATTTCTGATTACAAGTGGGTTGTGGGAATGCGATGGATAAAAGGCATTGAAGTGTTCATTCAGGTTTGATCATATTGAATGGTAGGGGCAGACTCAATGGGCTGAAAGGCCTACACCTGTTCCTACATCCCTATCTAATAGAGATTGATAGACTTCTGATTTCCAGTGGTGTACAGGGTTATCAGGTTGGGCTTGGTAAGAGGTATTGAAGTGTTCAACTAGCTATAATTGTATTGACTGATAGGCTGGGCTCAATGGTTTGAATTTCCTCCTTCTCTATGTTCCTCTTCGTCTCAACTGTCAAGACTTAGCTTACAATTATTTTTTTCATTTTTTTTCCCCATTTCATATGTTTATAGCCAAGAATCCCTTTGAGTATCCTGTTCTTTTAGCCTTTGAAAATGACAAAGTGTAACCACTAGTACTTAGAACAGAAAGGTATTTCGTCCTACGGATTTTACCTGGGTTGGAGGAACTTAGAACAAATGTCTGTAAGAAAAGTTACCTCGCAACTTCCCAGTTCGTTTTCAGTTCTAGTGGTGAGCCTTCACTAACATACCTTCATAATCGAATCTGCAAACTGTTTTCTGTAATTTAGAAAATCTGTCTTAAGTTTCCCCTTTATCCTCTCATTTTCATTCAAGCTATAACTTCCATTGCTGGTATCATTGTTTTTTATTCACTCGTGGGACATGAATGTTGCTGGCTGGGCCAATATTAATTGCACATTCCAATTGCCTTTGAGAAGGTGGTAGTGAACTGCCTTCTTGAACTGCTGCAGTCCATGTGCTATAAGTTGAATCACTTGCCATTAGGGAGGGAATTCCAGGATTTTGATCCAACGACAGTGAAAGCATGGTGATATATTTTCAGGTCAGGATGGTGAGTAGCTTGGAGGGGAACTTGCAGGTGATAGCGTTCCCATGTATCTGCTGCCCATGTCCTTCTAGATGGAAGTAGTTGTGAGTTTGAAAGGTTCTGTCTAAGAATCTTTGGTGAGTTTCTGCAGTGCATCTTGTAGATAGTACACACTGCTGCTGCTGAGTGCTAGTGGTGGAAGGGTTGGATGCTTTCAATGTGGTGCCAATCAAGTGGGCTTCTTTGTCCTGGATGGTGCCAAGCTTCTTGAGTGTTGTTGGAGCTGCACCCATCTAGGGGAGTATTCCATCACACTCCTGAGTTTCTGGAGTCGATAACATTTGATAACACCACTAGTGTCAAGGGGTGGTAGTTAGATTGTTTCTTATTATCTGGCATTTGTGTGGCACAAATGTTATTTGCCACGTGTCAGCCCAAGCCAGGATTGATCTTGTTGCATGTGAACATGGACTGCTTCAGTGTCTGAGGAGTGGCAAATGGCACCGAACATTGTACAATCATTGGAGAACATCTCCACTTCTGACCTTATGATGGAGGGAAAGTCATAGATGAAGCAGCTCAAAATGGTTGGGCCTGAGATACACTATCCCGAGGAACTCCTGAAGAGATTAATGAATTTCAATGAACTTACTGTCACTTTGGACTAATCAATGCCTTGTATAAATTCATCTTTCCTTTCTCACTGCTCCACCACAGATGTTTGATTTCATTTGATTTATTATTGACACATGTACATAAGTACAGTGAAAAGTTTTGTTTTGCATGCAGTACAGGCGGATCATACCATACAAAGTGCATAGGATAATAGAACAGATTGAGGAATATAATGTTATGGCTGAAATAGTGAATTCGGCAGACTGAGGGTAACAAGAGAGTTAGCCAAAGGCTTTTTCCCACTATATAGCATTGAACTTTGGTGCTTTAAAATGCTGGGAAGGTTTCAAAGTTCCTGGCAAATCTATAACGCAGCAGTTGAAGCATATCAAGCATTCTATTCCCCTATATAGTGGTTCTCTATAATACAATCATATTTAGATCAATGCTCTGCTTTGGATTCTAATTTTGCTGGTTTATTGCAAAATAAATCCTTACTGGAAACAAGAAAGATTTGCTGAGACAAAACAAAAGACACTTGAACTACATCTTGTTTATTTTATATCTACTGGAATACTGCCCCCTAAAGTCAGTTCATATCCATGTTTGAAGAGACGTGATGTTTAATTCATTAGAAATTTTCAATGTACAACGTTTTTCATACACTTGGCTAGCCATTAACTCACTCATATTGATAATTCTCAACTGCAATTGAAAGGCTGTTTCTGAATTAATATGCTGCCTGAACTTTTGGTTTGTATGGTAAATCTGTAATTACTGTCCCTGACAATTACATTTTGGCATATTCTTGAACTCAGTAGCTGTCTTCACCTATGTTATAATGGATTAAGAGTATTTAATCTAAAGTCGGCTACATTTTAAAAATATTGCTGCAGCTCAATCAATGTTTTGTCTTCTTTTTAATCAATGTGAAAGATGCAAGCAGGTTTCCTGATGAAGGGAAGTGTGTGGAAAGGTAGGCAAACACAAAATCTATTTCATAACAAACCAAAAACGCATCCAATGTTCAGGAGATGGCACCTTAATTTTCCCGGACTTCTAACTAGTGGCACCTCTGCTTGTGGGTGACTGAGAATGTGCACTCCTCCGATATCCATGAATGAAAACTCAGAGCTCTTTGCTTTATCTACAACATCTTTTGATGAATTCAAAAAGGTCACAAGCTGTGACAAATTCTTGCCTTTATTTTCCAACTCTCTTTGGGCCATCATTAACCTGCAACATTGACTCCTAGCCAGGGGACACCGCAAGTTGTTTGAAAACGTAAATCTAAATATGTGTTCAAAACTCTTTTCTTTCTATACTTGCAGCCCAATCTATTTCATGAAAGAGCCTTCAGACACCCTCTCCTTTACTAAATCGCTCTACGTTAGCATCACTTTCTATAACCTCCTTAAAATATGCTTCACTGAACATGCCTTTGGCCACCTCCTTACAGCTGTTCCTTCATCTCCTGCTCTTGGGTGTCCTCTGGTCCTTTACAAAGTGCCTCGGGAAATTTTCACATGAAAGAAATGCTCAATGAATCTTAGACATTGTTTACACACTAAGTCTTGACCTCAAGATTTGTTACAGCCTTCAACTCAATTTCAATTATTGATGTTTCAGAAAAAGCTAGTAAAATATTTTCCCCTCCTTTCTTTGAAGATAAGAAGTGATTACAATTCCAGTTAGCATTAATTTTTCCCTGGGTTGCATATTAATTATAACCAAGAAGGGCCAGTGGATGACCTACTTCCAAGTCTCTTCCAACATCTTGACTTCTGGACAGTGAGTGACAGTAATGAGATATAAGTGACTACAATGTGTTTGTGTAGTAATGAACGTGGGAAAGAGCAATGTAATGTCTACATGAGAATGTAGTTAATGAGAGCCGATGTACGCCATTCAGCTCATCATGCCTGTTCTGCCATTCAATAAGGTCATGGCTGATCTGTTTTGTCTTAAATTATCCCCATATCCCTTAGTTTCTCCAAAACTCTATTGGCATCTCTCTTGAACACAGTCAATGAGTTGAATTGAATTAGCTTTGTTGTCATATATACTCACATGAGTACAGTCACTCACCACATTACAGCACCATCCTTGGTATGAAGGTATCTGGGTACGTTTCCTGAGGTACTTTGTAAAGGATCAGAAGACACCCAGGAGCAGGAAGTGATGGAACTGCTACAAGGAGGTTGCCAAAAGCATGTTCGGTGAAGCATATTTTAAGGAGGTTTTGAAAAGGGGTGTTAATATGCATGGATTCCCAAATTCTTAAGCAAATGAAATAAGAAAAATTAAAAAAAAGGTCCAGCATTACAAATCATAGGAATAAATTAGAAAAGTAAATGTAAAATTCAGAATAACAGTCTTTCCCACACAGTCCACACCAGCACCAGCCTCCAGTAACTGAAAGAGAGACCTCTACCCCCCTGCCCCTGCCTGTGCCAGAATCAACAATGTAGGAGCCACCACATTTTAGGCACCATCTTTTCACTACTTGCCCACCTTGCTGATGGCACTGAATCCACAGTCACCAAGCAGCCAGGGCTCCACAGCTCCACTGCCGCTACCACCTTGGCAATGACCAGAGGTCCCTGCTCCCAGCACACTACAACCATGAGCAGGAGTTGCTGACTCCCCTGCTCCCCTGCTGCTGGACACCAGGAGTCTCCGACCCGGGTAAAAACTGACATACTAATGCCAGGATTCCCCACTCTGGGCCTACTGCCACTAGGAATCCCTGACTCCCCAGCCAGTACCAGGAGCCCCGCTGTGGGCCTACTGCACCAGGAGTCCCTGAGTCCCCTGTCAGTGCCAGGAGACCCTGCTCTGGGCCTACTGGCACCAGGAATCCTTGACTCCTCTGACAGTGCCAGGAGTCCCTGCTCCAGGCCAACTGACACCGGGAATCCCTGACTGCACTGTCAGTGCCAGGAGTCCCTGCTCTGGGCCCACTGACACCAAAAATCCCTGACTCCGTTGCCTGTGCCAGAATTCCCTGCTCTGGGCCCACGACACCAGGAATCCCTGACTCCGCTGACAATGCCAGGAGTCCCTGCTCTGGGCCTACTGACACCAGGAATCCTTGACTCCCCTGATAATGCCAGGAGTCCCTGCTCCAGGCCAACTGACACCGGGAATCCCTGACTGCACTGCCAGGCCTCTACTGTGCAAAGAGCCCCGATCCCACTGCAGAAGTCATCTTGCCAGTGGTGCCATCTTGAAGAGCCCATCATCATCGTCCCAATCGCTGGAGGAGCTTTGCTACTGGCCCCAAAGACCGGGCGGACGTCCTTGTTGCCATTGCCTCTAGTCGCTGGGAGATGCTGTGTCTGTCAGTCCGCACACGTCTGCTCTTGTTGCCGCGCCGATGCTGCCAACCAACCCGCCACAGAAGAAAAAGAATAAAAGATTTTTAAAAATGCGAACAAAAGAAAAAGTGCAGAAGTGAAACAGAGGCCAAGAAGGAAAGCCAATGGGAGCGGGTAAGCCCTGGGCAAGAACCCACACACAGCCCTGTTACTCCGTTGCTATCTTGCACATGACTGAGCATTCACAGCCCCTGAGGTACAAAATTCTAAACATCCACAGTTCTTTGAGTGAATAAATATCTCTTTGCCTCAAGCTGAGATGGTTAACACTTTATACGGTGACTCCTAGTTCCAGACTTCTCTGCCAAGAGAAGGCATCCTCCCACAGTTAACGGTGAGGTGGAAACTTGACACCAGGTTACACTGTTGGCATCAAACCAGGAGTAAACCTGCCTGCCTTACCTTTAAAGTATTTCTGAACTTGTTCTCCTTTGCCCTGAGCAAGGATTAGGGAGACCCACTGGGAGCTGTATAGAAATAAATAAACTGGAGAGCAAGGATCTGTACAGAATAGAAAAGGTCTTATCCTTAGAAAAGATTGTGCTCCAAACTGAGGTAAATGGCACAGAAGTGGTCATTCATTTGCAAAACTTTACAATATAAAGAAATCATTCATTTATAGGCTTTTTTCATTCTTGAGCATATTTGCTGAGTCAACGGAGTCGAGACAAAATAAAATGCTGTAATTGCACTAACACTGAGATATATTACAGACGCAGCTAGATAGCCAGTTGGGAGTATGTGAGGAACCTTTTGCAATATAATTCAAAGTCTGTGCAGAGTGTTGAGGATGTATATCATATAGTGAATTCACATAGACTACATAATGACATGCATATATCACATGCTGAAACGTTATATTGTATTTACCTAATGCTTCGAAATGCCTGCAGCAAGTCTGTGCACTGTGTATTCTTTCCATTCATTGAAATCATTCGGAGAACATGATGTTTAGGAGGGGAGGGTTGATGACAGAACAGCTTGGATGGATTAGAAATACAGATCTATAAAGCAGGTTCCCTCTCACACTGCCTCCTGACGGTTCAGCTGTTCACGCCTCAAGTTTAAAATTTTCATCCTTGGCATTCAGGTTCCCCCATCCTGTCTTTGCAAATTCCTTCAGCTCCAAAGCTCTCTTATCGCTCTGCCCTCCTCCAGTTCAGGTCTCCTGTGTACCCATGATTTTCTTTGTTCAACTGTCATTGCTTGTACTTCCAACCATCTGAGCCACATAGTGTGGAATTCTGCACCTTTTTATCTCTTGCTTTTCCTGTTTGAGATAGATCTTAAAGAAAAGCTAAAACTTTAATCAAGCTTAGATAAGTACATGGACAGGAAAGGTTTGTCGAGATGCTGGCCAGGAGGAGGCAGATGGACTAGGGTTAGTTTGGGATTGTTTTCGACATAAACTGGTTGGACCGAAGGGTCTGTTTCTGTGTTGTATGACTCTATGAAAGAGATTCAGTGTCAAATTGTTTTCAGATAATGCAGCATGTGAAGATTGAGGCTTGAGATATTTTACAGCTTTGAAGGTATGCCGTAAGTGCTTGCGCTAAGTGCTCAGCTAAATGTGTAACAGAAACATCTTGAATCAGAGAGACTGAAATAACTTCACAGACACCAGGGTCAATCACCAAGGCATCCTTTGGTTACCCATGAACCATCCTAGACTTTAGTTCTGCCCCATTCAGAGCCAGTTCTCAGTGTAAGTAGAACCTCTGACACTTCTGTTTTTATCTGTCAGCCCAAGGCTCCCTGATTGGACCAGTTCCAATCAGGGAACTCATATTCTTTGGGGTTCATCTGGCTGACCTCGTTACAATCACTACAGAAGCCCCTTTAATCACTCTATGTTCACTCAGTGCAGAACATTGCAAAACCTCGTCCCAGTATGGCTGGACGGGGAAAAATCAAAGTCCATCTTTGGGAAAGTTGGACTGAGAGCTAGACATGTGATGGTATGAAGTAAAGTGGGGGCGAAGACTCAGCTTGTCATTTTCCCCAAAACGTAATAGATTGTTCAAAGGTAAAAGGGCAACTGGCAAGTGGGTGGCTTTCAAAAGTGACATAATGAGAGTTCAGAGCAATGATGATCCTTTTAGATTGAAGAGTAAGACTGGTAAGGATTGGGACAATGGATGAATAAAGTACTGGTCAAGAATAAGAAGGAGGCTTTTGTTAGGTATAGACTAGACAATTGGGATCAAGTGAATCTCTTGAAGTGTATAAGGGGCTTTCTTAAGAGGGAAATCAGGAGAACATAAAGGGGATATGATATCGCCTTGACAGATAAGATTAAAGATAATCCAAAGAGATCCTACAAGTGCATTAAGAGCAAAAAAGCAAGTGGGGAGTGAATAGGGCCCCTTAAAAATCAATGTGTGGAACTGTAGGAGATGGGAGAGATACTAAACCAATATTTCACATCAGTTTTTATTGTGGAGAAAGAAATAGAGGCTCGGGGAAACAAATATTGATGTCTTGAAAACAGGCCACCTTACAGAAGAGGAAGTGCCGGAGATCTTAAAAAACATAAAGGTGGATAAATCTTCAGGACCTGATCAAGTATATGTTGTTGGAAGTTAGGGAAGAAATTGCGGAGAGCCTAGTCGAGATACTTGTATCATCGACAGCCATGGGTGAGGGGCCAGAGGACTGGAGAGGGGCTAATTTTGTGCCTTTGTTTAAGAAAGGCTGTAAGGAGAAGCCTGGGGAGTATTGACCCGTGATTCTGACATCAGCGGTGGGTAAGTTTTTTGAAGAGATTCTGAAAGATAGGATTTACATGCATGTGGGAAGGCAAGGACTGGTTAGGGATAGTTAGCATGGCTTTGTGCGTGGGAAATCGTGTCTCACAAATTTGACCTGAGTTTTTTCAGGATGCAACCAAAGTGATTAATGAGGGCAGAGTGGTAGACACTGTCTACATTGAGGTGAAAGTGAGGACTGCAGATACTGGAGTTTAGAGTCGAGAGTGTGGTGCTGGGAAAGCACAGCAGGCCAGGCAGCTTCAGAGGAGCAGGAGAATTGATGTTTTGAGCAAAAGGCCTTCATTAGGAATGAATGATGAAAAGGGCTTTTGCCTGAAACATTGATTTTCCTGCTCCTCGGAAGCTGCCTGACCTGCTGTGCTTTTCCAGCACCACTGTCTACATTGACTTTAGTAAAGCTTTGACAAGGTCCCACAGGATAGACTAATTAGTGAAATTAGATTACATGAGATTAATGGTGAGCTTGCCAACTGGATACAACATTGGCTTGATGGTAGGAGACAGAGGGAGGTGGTGGAGGGTTGATTTTTCAGACTGAAGGCCTGTGACCAGTGGAGTTCCACAGGGATTAGTAGTGTGTCAACTTTTATTTGTCCTTGAAAAAAATGATTTGGTTGAGAATTTAGGATGCGTGGTTAGTAAGTTTGCAGATGACACCAAAATTAGTGGTATAATCAACAGTGAACAAGGTTATCTAAGATTACAAAGGAATCTTGATTAACAGGGCCAATGGGCTGAAGAATGGCAGATGGAGTTTAATTTGGATAAATGCGAGGTATTGCATTTTGGTAAAACAAACAAGGACAGGACTTTTCCAGTTACTGGTAGGGCCCTGGATAGTGTTGTCAAACAAAACCAAACAGGTTCAGGTACATAGTTCAAAAAATTGCTTCACAGGTAACCAGGGTAATTAAACATAGAACATAGAATATAGAACATTACAACGCAGTACTGGCCCTTCAGCCCTCGATATTGCACTGACCTGTGAAACTAATCTGATGCCCATCTAACCTACACCACTCCATTATTATCCATATGTGTGTCCAATACCCATTTAAATACCCCTAACATCGACAAGTCTTCTACTGTTGCAGGCCCGTTCTACACCCCTACTACTCACTGAGTGAAGAAACTACCCCTAATATCCATCCTAAATCTATCACCCCTCAATTTAAAGCTACGTTCCCTTGTGTTAGCCTTCACCCATCTGAGGAAAAAGGCTCTCACTGTCCACTCTATCTAACCCTCTGATTATCTTATATGTCTCAATTAAGTCACCTCTCAACCTTATTCTCTCCAATGAAAACAGCCTCAGCTCCCTCAGCCTTTCCTCATAAGACCTCCCTTCCATACCAGGCAACATCCTTGTAAATCTCCTGTGAACGTTTTCCAAAGCTTCCACGCCCTTCCTATAATGCGGTGTCCAGAACTGCATGCAATACTCCAGGTGCGGCCTTACCAATGTCTTGTACAGCTGAAGCATGACCTTGTGGCTCTGAAACTCAATCCCCCTGCCTATAAACGCCAACACACCATATGCCTTCTTAACAACCCTATTAACGTGGGTGGTACCTCTCAGGGATTTATGCACCTGGACACCAATATCTCTCTGTTCATCTACACTACCAAGTATTTTACCATTAGCTCAGTACTCTGCATTCCTGTTATTTCTTCCAAAGTGAATCACCTCACAGTTTTCTGCATTAAATTCCATTTGCCACTTTTCAGCCCAGCCCAGCTCTGCATCTTATCTATGTCCCTCTGAAATCTATAACATCCTTCGGCACTATCTACAATTCTACCTATCTTAGTGTCATCTGCAAATTTACAAACCCATCCTTCTATGCCCACATCCAGATCATTTATTAAAATGACAAACAGAAGTGGCCCCAAGACAGATCCTTGCGGTACACTACTGGTAACTGAGCTCCAGGACGAACATTTCCCACCAACCACCACCCTCTGTCTTCTTTCAGGGAGCCAATTTCTGATCCAAACTGCTAAATCACCTTCAATCCCGAAATTCCATATTTTGTGCAATAGCCTACCGTGTGGAACCTTATCAAATGCCTTACTGAAGTCCATATACACCACATCAATAGCTTTACATTCATCCACCTGTTTTGTCACCTTCTCAAAGAACTCAGTAAGGTTAGTGAGGCACGACTTACCCTTCACAAAACTGTGTTGACTATCCCTAATTAAATTATTCCTTTCCGGATTATTATAAATCCTGTCTCTTATAAACTTTTCCAACAGATTACCCACAACCGAAGAAATGCTCGCTGGCCTATAATTACCAGGGTTGTCCAAGCTCCCCTTCTTAAACAAGGGAACAACATTTGCTATCCTCCAGTCTTCTGGTACTACTGTCGACAATGATGACATTAGGATCAAAGCCAAAGGCTCTGCAATCTCCTCCCTTGCTTCCCAGAGAATCCGAGGATAAATCCCATCCAGCCCAGGGGTCTTATCTATTTTCAGATCTTCTAACATTGCTAAAACCTTGTCTTTGTCAACCTCAATCCCATCTCATCTTGTAGCCTGTATCTCTGTATTCTCACTAACATTGCCCATTTCCAATGTGAATACTGATGAAAAGTATTCATTAAGTGCTTCCCCTGTATCCTTAGATTCCACACACAACTTTCCACTACTATCTTTGATTGGCCCTAATCTTACTCTAGTCATTCTTTTATTCCTGATATACCGATAGAAGGCCTTAGGGTTTTCCTTGATCCTATCCACCAACAGCTTCTCATGTCCCCTCCTGGCTCTTCTTAGCCCTCTCCTTAGACCTTTTCTGGCTAACTTATAAAATGCAAGCCGCCTATCTGAGCCTTCGCGCCTTATCCTCACATAAGCCTTCCTCTTCCTCTTGACAAGAGCTTCAACTCCTTTAGTAAAGCATGGCTCCTTCTCTTGACAATTACCTCCCTGCCTAATATATTTATCAATGACACAGTGTCTGTTCCTTGAATGAGTTCCACATTTCAAGTGTGTCCATCCCCTGCAGTTTCCTTCCCCATCCTATGCATCGTAAATAGAGTCATAGAGTCATAGAGATGCACAGCGCAGAAACAGACCCTTCGGTCCAACACGTCCATGCCGACCAGATATCCCAACCCAATCTAGTCTCTTTTGCCAGCACCCAGCCCATATCCCTCCAAACCCTTCCTCTTCATATACCCATCCAGATGCCTTTTAAATGTTGCAATTGTACTAGCCTCCACCACTTCCTCTGACAGCTCATTCCATACACATACCACCCTCTGAGTGAAAAGATTGCCCCTTTGGTCTCTTTTATATCTTTCCCCTCTCACCCTAGACCTATGCCCTCTAGTTCTGGACTCCCTCACTCCAGGGAAAAGACTTTGTCTATTTATCCTATCTATGCCCTGCATGATTTTATAGACATAGCTCAATAAAACATATAATCAAGAAAGAACCCACTCTACTCACTACCGCAGACTCATTTTAAGGTCACGCTTAAAATCCACTTATCTGCTTCTGTGTTTTGACCTCGTCCATAGAGGTTCCTCCAAGATCAATTGTGAATTTCGCTGTTTTTTAATTTTCCCAGACACACTCTGATGTCTAACGATACATGAATTCAACAACAAAGGCAGTAATTGCTAACTCTGTCAGTTAGCAATGTGGGTTTCTTCTCTCCCTTTCTCCTGCACTGTCCTCATCATGTGCTTCCATTGTCTGTTCTTCTCCCTTTTAAAATTGCTGTTGCTTTGACTTTTTTTCCCCCAAAGTTCCAAAACAATGCAACAGCATATAAAATAGTAACTGCTGCTCCTGGAATTTGAGGAAATCACCTCCAACACCTAAAATACCTCAAAAAAGGAGCAGCTGTTAAAGCCAGAAATTTTTCCCATCCGCCATCTTGAATTACCCAGAATCCTCTTGTCTAATTGCATCATAATTGCCTTTCCCTCAGTTATACCTCTTTCGTTACGGTATATGCCTACCCCTGCCCATTGCTATTGTAAATGTAACCGAATTATGGTCATTATCGCCAAAGTGTTCACCTACCTCCAAATCTAACACCCGGCCGGGCCATTCCCCAGTACCAAATCCAATATGGCATCGCCCCTTGTTGGCCTGTCTACATACTGTGCCAGAAAACCTCATGCATGCATTGAACAAAAGCTGACCCAACTAAACTACTGAACTAGAATATTCTCAGTCAATATTGGGGACGTTAAAGGTCCCCCATAACAACTACCCTGTTAATCTCGCTCCTACTAAGAATCATCTTTGCTATCTTTTCCACTACATCCCTGGAACAATTCAAAGGCCTATAGAAAACAGCCATCAGGGTGACCCCTCCTTTCCTGTTTCTAGCCTCAGTCCAATCTACCTCAGTGGAAGAGTCCTCAAATGTTTTCTCAGCTGCTGTAATACTGTCCTTGACTAACAATGCCACACCACTACCCCACCCCCCAATTCCACTTTACTATCATCTCTGTTCTTGCTGAAACATCTAAATCCCGGAATCTGCAACAACCATTCCTGACTCTCCTCTAGCCATGTCTCTGAAATGGCCACAACATCAAAATCCCAGGTACCAACCTATGCTCAAAGTTCGACCTTATCCCGGATGCTCCTGGCATTGAAGTACACACATTTCAAACCAGCATCCTGATTGCCAGTGTCCTCTCACGACCTTGTAAACTTATCCTTGACCTCACTACCCTCAACCTCCTGTACACTGGAACTACAACTCAAGCCCCCTGCAGCATTAGTTTAACCCCCCTCGAAGAGCAATAGCAAACTTCCTCCACAGGATATTGGCATCCCTCTGGTTCTGTTGAAGACCATCCTGTTTGTAGAGGTCCCACCTTCCCTAGAAACAGCTCCAATTATCCAGGAATCCAAAACCCTCCCTCCTGCCCCATCCCTGCAGCCACGTGTTCAGCTCTGCTCTCTCCCTGTTCCTGAATTCACTAGCGTGTGGCATGGGCAACAAACCAGAGATAACAACCCTGTTTGTTAAGGAGGCATTTCGCATGCTTGCGTTCATGGCTTAGACCATTGAGTATAGGAGTTGAGGTTGTACAGGATGTTGCTAAATATTCTATGTAGTTCTGGTTGCCCAGCAATAGAAAGGAATACTGTTAAACTGGAGACAGTTCAGAAAAGGTTTACCAAAGTATTGATGGGCCTAGAGGGTTTCGGTTATAAGGAGAGCTGGGTATGCTGGTTCTTTTTTTCACTGAGTGTAGGGGGTTGAGGGGTGACGTTACGGAGTTTTATAACATCATGAGGGACATAGATAAGGTGAATAGCAACGATTGGGGAATTCAAAATTAGTGGGCATATTTTTAAGATGAGAGGAGAAAGATTTAAAAGGGACCTGAGGGCCAACATTTTCACACAGAGGGTGGTTAGTATGTGGAATGAACTGCCGGCAGAAGTAATAGATGCAGGTACAGTTACAACATTTAAAAGACATTTGGACAGATACATGAAAAGGAAAGATTTAGAGGGATATGGGCCAAGAACCTGGGTTCAAATCCCGTCATGGCAGATAGTGGAATTTTAATTCAATAAAAATCTGAAATTAAGAATCTAATAATGACCATGAAACCATTGCTGATTGTCAGGAAACCCCACCATGTTCACTAGTGTCCCTCAGGGAAGTAAATCTGCCATCCTTACCTGGTCTGGGCTACATGTGACTCTAGATCCACAGCAATGTGGTTGACTCTTAATTGCCCTCTGGACCATTAGGGATGGGCAATAAATGTTGATCCAGACTGCACTAAGTATGATTTTTTGTGGCATGGTCAATCCTTGTAATGAGATCTACATTCATCAAAGGTCAACACAGAGTGGAGAATGTTATCTCCTGAGCTAGTCCTGTAACTGGCTCTTGGTAATAGAAGGAAATTTGGTCAATTTTCTTTTTGGAAGTGAGAAAAGCATTTACAATCCATGAAAGAACCGTGTTCAAATGAGTCAAATCCTCTTAAGGAAACGTAAGCAAAGCTGCTGGCTACAGAGATGCCAAAGCACCTTACTGGTGCATTCTGCACATGTGCAGGTGGTAGCCATCTTTGTCAGCCATCTTGATGACAGCAATACCCATCCAGAAATAATTAATTGCTTTGCCAGCGATGCAGAAATCTCAATAATGTGAAACATTACAGATGAGCAGTTCACTAGACCAGAAACATGGAGATAAATGAACAAATAATTTTAGGACTCTTTTTTGCTATGTCAAAAGAATTCATCTCAATGTTTCAGACTTTAGAAGACCTGAACTGTTGATAGACTGGAAACCATGATAGAACAGAAATTGGATTTGTTTCTTTCGTTTGCTTCTTGAAATAATGTGACAAGGGATTGGAGGGAAAGTTAATGTCTTGTTCATGTCTTAGTTAAGGTCTAAACAACAGAAAGTTTAGAGCAATGATAAACACACAAAGCTTTTACTTCAGAAAGGAAAGTGACAAGTTGGGTTCGGCAAAGTCCTGTTGTAATAAAAAGTATAGAAAATTCACAATGGATCCATAAACACTGGGGGAGAGAGAGGACAGGTTAATGTTCAGGTAAAGATCTTTCTGGAGAACAATTATCCTGCAAAGGGTCTTCAAAGTAAATTGTAAAAAAGGCCAAAAATGTGACTGTCCCATCGTGAAAGCAGAGTTAATGTCTCAAGTCTGGTGACCTTTCTCCGTATGGTTCTGAGGATGTGTCACTAGACCTGAAATATTAACTCTGCTTTCTCTCTACAGATACTGCCACGTCTGCAGAGTTTCTCCAACAATTTCTGTTTTGGGTGCAGATTTCCAGCATCCACAGCTCTTTGTTATATCTTGTGTTTACAAGCAAGAGTCACCTAAATCAACCCCACCACCGTTTCAGTCTCTCCTTATATGTGTTCAAGTGAAATTCCAATTAATACCCAGTGCCTGCAAATAATTAATGAAAATTATTATACAATTAATACTAAAATCTCAAGTTTCAAAAGACTCTCTAATGTCTTTTCACTTAGGCTGCGAAACCTGCTGTATTTTTTATCATTTCTCCTTCTCCTATCTTCTCGATTCAGACTGCCTCTTGGCGATCTGCAGAAGTAAATGATAAGAAAATATAAGCACATTATTAAAATTTAAATGGTCACAAAACCATTTAATATGGTTTCCACATGCACTAACCTTTTGATTGTCAGTCATCACTAGTAGCACAGAATATCTAAAACCTAATTTATGACAGTCACCGTTCCATGTCTGCATTCTACAGCCTAAAACAATCTGACTATAAGCAATAACAGTCACCTCGGTTGACTGTATAATATTGAATCATGGATAGCAAAGTAACTCTACTGGACCTGGTTTTTATTGCCTGGCACAGGGGATTTCATTGACTCATTGCTCAAATAACGCAGAAACATTATTCTCTCAGCGTTTTTATTTAGCAAGAGGAAGATAAATTCAGGATGAGTTATGTTTGCAAATGTGATCAAATCTACCTTTCTGGGAATTAGTGTCAAATGAAATTTCTAACAAAAAAGTGATTTCATATCTCTGACCTTATTGAGTGTATTACTTAATTCCTGAGCTTCAGTGGTCAACCTCAAAAGGCTGTCTCCCCTCTAATCCTTCTCATAATTCAATCACTTCTGAATCTACTCTAGCTCTCATAAAATTAATTGTATCCTTTAAGCACACCATGTCCTTTTGCAACTTTCTTCAACTTCTTCCTCTTAAAATGTTTCTTCCTGGCCTCTGTATTGGTCATCATCCTCACCCCATCTTTATCATTGTCAAAATTGAATAGGAAAGCTTTCAAACAGGATCCATTGTGAAATGAACTCCGTAAACATCAGGCAAACTCTGCAAAAAAGCCAGACTGAATCCTGTGATAGAACAGCTGAACAGTGTCTTGTCTGTCAGATCTTGTTTGCGCAACTTTAAGGTCATTGATGTTTTGGAGGTGTCAAAGAAAACTCTTCAAAGAACACTCTTAATCCCTCCCCGATGCAAAACAGCATTTTCATCATTAACTGGAAAGAGCTTGCTACCCAATCATTCAAAATGGTGGCAATTTGTGCATCAAACTTACAATTCCTACAGTGTGGAAGCAGGCCATTTGGCCCATACTAACCCTCCAAAGTGTATCCCACCCAGACACACACCCCTTTACCCTATATTTCTCATTGTTAATCCACCCAGCCTGAACATCGCTGGAGACTATGGGCAATTTAGCATGGCCAGTCCACCTAACCCACACATCTTTAAACTGTGGGAGAAAACCAGAGCACCTGGAGGAAACCCACACAGACACAGGAGCATGTGGAATCTCCACACAGACAGACACCCAAGAGTGGAATCGAACCCAGGTCCTTGGCTCTGTCAAGTAGGAGTGCCAACCACTGAGCCACTGTGCCATCCATCATAATGGTGAAAGCAGCAGCAAACAAATGTTCAGGAAGAAATTCCTGAACTTGGGATCCTGCTACATCGTGGGATGTCCCGCTTCACTTGCCTGAAGATCTCCACGTCTCAAGTTTGTCATATAGCTGAGAGAGAATATGTTAATGTCGATGTGATTCTGGCATCAGCAGGACCAGTGAGAAGAAAATATACAATGAAGACTTCAGAGAGATACTGGACTAGCAAACTGTATTAACTATGATCTCTATCATAGAGTTTATGGTATTACTGACAGTAAAAGAGGTTTGCGCCAAGTAGAGAGAATTCTAGAGATGCAAGGGACTCAAAAGATTAAAAGTCTAGCCAGACTGAACAATGTCTAGTGGTACCCAAGGTCCAGAGAACCAAGATAGTATAGAATCCATGATGGGACCACAATGCATACATGAGTCCATAGAAAAAGCACGATCCATACATTTGGCTGCAACATTTTTACACGCAGAGTTGTCACAAAACTGAACCAGCCTGTTCTGTCACATGATAACCTATTGTACAAACTTGCAAACATGATATGATTTCATTCTCAAGCTAAGGGACAGTTAACACAAGGATTTTCTGACATTATCCTGAACTGCTGTAAAACCTCTGATGCACTCACCACTCACCAGCCAATCCTCGGTCTTCCCTTACTCGCCAAGATGTTTCTTTGCATTATTGCTGCTCTAAGATTGTCTCCCTGGTTAGAATTCCTTCAAATGAGTTTTCAAACTGATCTGGCACTAGCCTGGTCACATTTGTCGTTGAAAGCCTTTGTAATGATCCTTATGGTTGACTAGCTTTTTTAATAAATATATCATTTGTGGGATATGGGCGTCACTGGCAGGGTCAACATTTATTGCCCATCCCTAATTGCCCATGGGAATGTGGTGGTGAGATGCTTTCTTGAACAGCTGCAATCTCTGTGATATAAGTCAATCGATCATGCTGTTAGGGAGGGAATTCTGGGATTTGACCCAGTGACATTGAAGGAATGGCAATATATTTTCGAGTCAGGAGAGTGAGTGGCTGGGAGGGAAACTTGCAGGTGGTGGTATTCCTATATATCTGCTGCCTTATCCTTCTAGATGGAGGTGGACGTGAGTTTGAAAGGTGCTGTCTGAGGATCTTTGGTGAATTTCTGCAGTACATTTGTAGATAGTACACACTGCTGCTGCTGGAGAAAGTGGATGCTTGTGAATGTGGTGCCAATCAAGTGGACTGCTTTGTCCTGGATGGCGCAAAACTCCTTGAGTGCTTTTGGAGCTGCACTCATCCAGGTAAGTGGAGAGGACTCCAAAACAATTTGACCAATGCCTTGTAGATGGTGGACAGGCTTTGGGGAGTCAAGATGAGTTAGTCACCACAGTACTTCTAGGCTCTGACCTACTCTCATCATCACTTTACTTACATCTCTAGTCTAATTCAGATTCTAGTCAATGGTACCCCCAGGATGTTGATTATGCGATGGTAACAACACTGAAACCCATGGTGTGGTGGTTAGATTGTATCTTATTGGAGGTAGTCATTGTTTGGCATTTGTGTGGCATGAATGTAACGTGTCAGCCCAAGCCTGGATATTGTCCAGACCTTGTTGCATTCGAACATGGACTGCTTCAGCATCTGAGTTGTCCCAAATGGTGCTGAACATTGTGCATCTGTTATGAACATCTCCATGCGATGGAGGGAAGGTCAATGGTGAATCGGCTGATTGGGCCGAGGGTGTCCTGACCTTCAACAACAGAACCATTTTCCTATAAGCTGGGTATGACTTGTCATCAGAAGGTAGGGGGAAGCCATTCAAACTTGGAGTATGACTGATCTGTGCCTCAGTGACATGTGCCCATTTTAAACTTGACCCTTGAACACTCTCTTCAACACTGAACTTTTGATTCCCCTGCACCGTGGCTCATTTGGGACCCATCTTAACGTCACTCCTTTCCATAGTTCCATCTTCATCTGTTCCAGAGAAAACAATAAATTATGTGACCTGTGTGTTTTATTTTCTCTATTCCTACATTTGATGTCACATTTCTTTTTTTCAAATTAGAAATGGAATTAATCTCAATGTTTGAATTTTCACAGGACCCAGCAGGTACATGAAGCCAGAAGCCATAGCAACTAATTCTGTCCTGGTTAAGGTGGCAATTATGCAATTGGCCCCTGAGGCCACAAAAGACATTACCAGACAATTCTTTGCATACTCAGGAATTACATGCATCTTTTCCAAATCTCTCTGGCATTCATGAAATTCTGTAATGACAGTGAAGAGGAATCAATTTAATTTGAGACACTTCCTCATGATTATTAAGAATGCTGCCTCCGTGACTTGTGAATCACGCAGGAAAAGTGCACTTCATCTCTGTAAGAGTGTCATAATTTGCAAAACTAATAACAGCAGCACCAAACTTCATCAGTTATTTGCCCAGCAAAGTAGTTCGCTGTAAATTACTCGCAGCTCATGTAATTCTCCTGATTATTTTGCAATCTGCTCTACCCCTACACCTTTACAATCTGTGCTCTATATTTTCAATTCATTCATGACATGCAGGCAATGCCATGCCATACCATACAGAGTCCTGAAGAAGGGTTACACCCGAGACGTCGACTTCTGAACCTCCTGATGCTGCCTGGCTTGCTGTGTTCTTCCAGCCTCCTGCTGGTCTCTACAGGCGTTGCTGACTCCACCAGTATTTATTGCCCAGCAAGTTGCACACAGCAAGATTCCACAAACAGCAATGACATAGATCACTCCCTATCATACGACCTTACCACGCAGAAAGACGCCATTCAGCCCACCAAGTCTGCTCTGTCCCTCTGAAACAGCATCCCACACTGAGTCAACTACCTGTGGAGTTTTTACCATAGTTCAACCCACCTAACCTGCACATCCCTGGATGCTCTGTGCAATTTAGCATGGCCAATCCACCTATCTTTGGTCTGTGAGAGGAAACTAGAGCACCTGGAGGAAACCCACATAGACACAGGGAGAACGTGCAGAACGGCTGAGTGTTGTGAGGCAGCAGTGCTAACCATGCCACTCTTATGCAATATATCATAATACAACATGATTAGTGACCAGAAAATCTGTTCGTTTGTGCTGTTGACTGGGGCCTAAATATTGATGAGGACATTGAGGATAAGTCCTCTTTAAGATAGAGCTATTGGTTTTTTTTAATGGTCAGCTGCAGGTATCGAGGTTAATCTGTCTCTCTGTCTCACTAGGCGATAAATTGGGATATTGCATAAGTTGAGGAGTGCAGTAGGAAATAATCTCAGCAGACCGGTAGACAGTCCAGTTGCAGGTCTTGTGTTGTGTTTGATTTCTGTTGGCTATTATCTCAGCCAGCAGTTCAGCTACTCAGCAGTTGAGACATAGCAGCCTAGGGACCAGAAATTATAGGTCAACGCAGCGTGCAAATTGGAAGAAGGTAGTGTTCATGGAGCAGAGGATCATTAGCGTTGAAGAGAATCAGTGTTCCCTTCTGTGACTACCTATAAAATGGGGCAACAAAGAAATATAAGGTCCTTGGCTCTGCCTTTGCAGCATGGACAGACTCATTGTGAATGCATTAGAAACCACTAGCAGTTACATGTGTGAAAGACTTGTGCCATCATTTTCCATCATTGCTGCTTATAGACCATAAGAATACGCTGCAATATAAAATGAATGCAGCAAAATAAAACATAAGTGAAAATACTGAGTGTTTTGAAGAGCAGTTTTAAAAATGAAAATTCTGTAGAAGCTTTGTGCCTTGGTGCGCGAATAATCTGCAATAATATACATTGCTCTCCTGGAGATCACTGCCCTGTACTGGGACTTTATTATGATGATGTGTTCCTTCACCAAGCTCCCCGCTGTGCACTATGTTTTCTGCCTTGGCTTTTGACATGATTTAATAGTCTGCAAACTGAACTCTTGAGTAAGTGGAAGTCCTGGGGATTGCTGAATGCAAAATGCTGATCTCCTTTACAATTTACAGCACACACTTTGTGAAATTTGTCAATGATTCAGCCCTGGCTTATGTCGGGAGTCTATATTTTTAACCTCCTTTGCTAATTTCTTTCCAAAGCAAATGTAATATTTTCTGCTTTTTTGAACTTGTGAATTCAGATTTTGCAGTTCTGGGAATTGAACATTCTCCACTTTTCATACGAAGGAGGCAATTGAGAGCTTGTTGCCTGGATAAATACAGTCATACCTCAGTACCTGTTAGTCTATCTCAATGATAAAGAAGCCAGAATAACTCTGTTTAATACAGGATGGGGATGTTGTATCTATAGAAAACTGACTTAATGTCAGGGGCTGATGGGATGACCTTGTAGAACTCTATAAAGTCACGAGGGGCATGGATAAGTTGAATAGTCAAGGTCTTTTTTCCAGAGTAGGGGAGTCCAAAACTAGAAGGCAGAGGTTTAAGGTGAGAGGGGAAAGATTTAAAAGGGACCTAAGTGGCAACCCTATCATGCAGAGTGTGGTGAGTGTATGGAATGAGCTGCCAGAGGAAGTGGTGGAAGCTGGTATAATTACAACATTTAAAAGGCATCTGGATGGCTATATGAAGAGGGAGGATTTGGAGGGATATGGGCGAAATGCTGGCAAGTGGGACTAGATTAATTTAGGATATCTGTTCAGCATGGATGAGTCAGATCAATGGGTCTGTTTCCATGCTGTACAGCTCGATGACTCTAGGACTGGAAGTGTATGTTGTGGAATGCACTGAATGAGAGAGTTGGAGATAGATTGAATCAAATAGGTACTGGATGATTACGATAAAGGGAAAAAAAATAGTTGTGGAACAGTTGTGCATTCAAATTCTTCAATGGTCTCACTCCACTATGTTGTGATGTACCTTTAAGGAGGCGTATCTAAACAAGCAGTCTGTCACTGTAGACTATGAGAGAGGATGAGATATATAATTCCATGGTATCTGTTGACAGAACAGGGTTCAGTCCTACATGGTATCTGATAAGCACCAGTGCCATCAGAGATAGATTGACTCACATCAATCTTTCTTGCTGATAATAGTCGACACTCCTGATACCACACAGGGAAGGATGCTCACAAGGAGTCATTGGCAGAAGAGAGACTCGCTCTTGTTCAACATATCAGGTTTGTTGCATATTATTTAATAGTTAATTATGTTATATCTGTGTTACGTGATAGTCTCTCATGAGATGTCAGGGTAGATTTAAACAGTAAGTACACAACTGAGGGTACCATGAAAGTACCACCTTCTCAAGCTTTCTCCTCATCCATAGTGATCCTCAGGTTAAACCACCACCAGTCACTTCTCTCTAATGACAAAACAGCCTCTACAGCTATGGTGATATTATCTTTACCTTTACATGGTATTTAACATTTAGGTCAATTCATAGCAAACTGGTTGGCTCCTGTGAGGAACAGTCATAGAGTCATACAGCATGGAAATAGACCCTTTGGTCCAACTAGGCCATGCTAACCATGTTCCCAAACTAAACTAGTCCCACCTGCCTGCTCCTGGCCTATATCCCTCCAAACCTTTCCTATTCATGTACTTATCCAAAAATCCTTGAAATGACTGTACTTACATCCAAACATTCTCTGGCAGTTCATTCCACACATGAACCACTGTCTGTGTAAAAAAGTTGCCCCTCATGTCCCTTTTAAATCTTTCTCCTCCGACTTTGCAAATATGCCCCCGATCTTGAAATCCCCCATTATAGGGAAAAGGCACCTGGAATTCACCTTATCTATGCCCCTCATGATTTCATAAACCTCTATAAGGTCACCCCTCAACCTCATATGCTCCAGTGAAAAAGTACCAGCCTCTCCAGCCTTTCTTTATAACACAAGCCCTCCTTTTCCGGCATCATCCTGGTAAATGTTTTCTCAACTCTCACCAGCTTGACTATAACCTTCCTATAACAGGGTGACTAGAATAGGAGTCAGGACTCCTGAAAAGGCCTCACCAATGTCCTGTAAATTCCCAACCCGTGTATTCAGAGGTTTGCCCTTTATATCCTGCTGGGAGGAGCTTATCTTGTGATACCTGTTAATCCTTTTAGTGACAACTTGTTTTATCTAACACTACAAACCAGACAGTTCTACATAGCCTCTGGTTGTCATTGTCGTGCAGCGGTAGCAACCTTACCTCTGCACAAGAAGGTTTATATTAACCTTCCACCTGTCCCAGACATATCCTGATGTGTCTGAACACATTGATTGAAAATAACTACAATCATATCTTCAAATAAAGAATCCACATCATCATTCTACTAAACCTTAATGTATGATTGGTGTGATGGTGTTAAACAGAAGAATGTAAACTCCTTAACTCTGATGGCTCCTTGATATCACTATGTTTTTCCAATATAGACCACTGATACTTACTGTTCCCTGACCATTTGGTTGCCTCACCTATAAACTTGTGGAAATGACATCCAAACCGATTCTGACTCTCCCAGGTCTTTCCTCTTTTTAATATGACTTGAAGGTGCCGGTGTTGGACTGGTGTGGACAAAGTTAAAAATCACACAACACCAGGTTATAGTCCAACAGGTTTATTTGGAAACACCGGCTTTCAAAGTGCTGCTCCTTAGTCAGGTGGTTGTGGACAATAAGATCATAAGACACAGAATATATAGCCAAATGAGTGCAGTGTCGTGGAGATGTCATGATACATTAAACAATTTTAGATTAAATCATTCGTCTTTTAGAATGGGATGTGTTGGTTTCTGTTCCCAGAACTTCTTTTAAATTACATTCTCAAGAAAGGTCTAGCTTTCCTAACAAGAGGTGTCATCTCAGCTCAGACAATGCATTGAGTTGTGAGGTCTGTCTGAGTCCCAATGTTGAGTTAGACTGGTTCTATTTCTAAAGTGTGATTTACAGAGTTTTACATGGACTCATGCAGTTTTAGCTTAGAAGCCTTTTCTCTTGAGTTAGCATTTGATTGCCTGTCCTAATGTCTCCTCCTTTGGAGCAGTATGAACTTTCGTCTGCTTCTGTGTTTGTGAAATTTTTAGGACAAACACAGAGACTGCTGGAGAAACTTCCCAGCACCTTTGAAGAGAGAAAAACAGTTAACCTTCCAGTGTGACTCCTTCAACCTATCAGAACTGGAAAAGAGTCATATCATACCCGAAACACTAACATTGTTTCTCGCTCCACAGACGGCGCCAGACTTGCTGAGTTTCTCCAAGATTCTCTGAGTTTGTGTCAGATTTGCTGCATTTGCAGTGTTTTGCTTTTATTTAAATACTGTGGGGTGCAGTGCTGTATGAATATCAGTTATGGGAGTGGTATAGAGAAGTTGACTTGAGCTTCATTGTTCTTTGAGCCAAGCAGAAGCCAGGATGAAAGATACAGAACTCATACCATTCCTTTGGATCATGAGCCCAGGAGTCACAGCAGTCAAGAAACAGAGATTTAGAAATCAGCATTACAGAGGCATGTGTGAGTGTGGTAGGTCATGAAACTCAGCAGGGTTATGTTTAGTGCATTAAATTTACTGTTATAGAGTCATAGAGTCATCGGCATAGAGTCATCTAGCAAGGAAACAGAACTCTTTGGTTAAACACAGTCCATGTTGACCATAACCCCAAACTAAACTAAACTAGTCCCACCTGCCTGCTCTGGCCCATAACCCTCCAAACCTTTCCTATTCATGTCCTTATCCAAATGTCTTTTAAACGTTTTCATTGCACCCACATCCACCACTTCCTCTGGAACTTCATTCCACACACAAAACACTCTCTGTGTATAGAAATTGCCTCTCCTGTCTTTTTAAACTCCTTCTCCTCTCACCTTAAAAATATGCCACATAGTCTTGAAACCCTCCACCCTAGGAAAAAGAGGCATGCCATTCACCTTATCTCTATCCCTTATTATTTTGCAAACCTCCTTAAGGTCACCTCTCAACCTCCTTTGCTCTAGTTAAAAAAAGTCCCAGCCTATACAAACTCTCTTTATATCTCAAACTCTCCATCCCCAGTAACATCCTAGTTAATCTCTTCTGAATCCTCTCCAGCTTTATAATATCCTTCCTATAATAGGGCAACCAGAACAGTTCACAGGAAGATCTATTGGACTGAAACTGACAGGTTTAGTTTCTCATGAAATATTAATACTTCTGAAAACTTTGGAAACTAGTTTAGCATTCTGGACTATTAAATCCTTTGAGGCACCCTCATTTCTCATTTTACTGTGATATAGTGATGTGTTTGGCAGAATGGAACAATTAGTCAAACAAGACCAAATAACCAATTGGATTGTCACTTAGGATTTTAACACCAGTAGTCCCAAATCCCATTTACTAATGAAGCTGACTTTGTGCTGATAGGTTTATAGATCATTTCGGGGAGCCCAGGTTGCTGTGGTAAGATAGATTTTGGAGTGTGCCAATGTGGATAGTGAAGATAGAAGTCCCAATGTGCTTTCCAGCTCATGGCTGACTCGGAATCTCATACACTCTTACTGTCTACCTACTTGAGTTGGGGAGGTGATAGTCTAGTGATATTATCGTGTGGCTATTAATCCAGAGATTGAGGTAATATTTTGGGGACTTGGGCTTGAATCCTGCCAAGGTAGATGGTGGAATTTGAATTCAATAATTAATCTGGAATTAAGAGTCTACTAATGACAATGAAACTGTTGTCGATTGGGGGGGGGGGGGGGAATATCCATCTGGTTCATTAATATCATTTAAGGAAGAAAACTGCCATCTCTAGCTGGTGTGGCCAACATGTGACTCCAGAATCACAACAGTGTGGTTGACTCTACACTGCCCTCTTGGCCAGGTGTGCTCATGGCCTGTGACTGAATAAGAGTTGGAAGAACTTGTAGGTTGATATTCAATCTGTTTGGCTGCATAATGACCATTATCTTCCTTGGTCATTAAGTCCTGGAGTGGGTCTTGAACCCAGAGCGACTGGCTCAGAGGCAGTGACACTACCTATTGCATAAGGACCTCAATATTTTTATATTTACACATCATAGAAACATTTGACCTAATTGCCCCTGTTTTTCACTTGAAAGCACTCTTATCTTGTAGGTTTACGGTTCAAATTCCAGTCTAACAACTTGCGCACGACATAAATGCCTGAGATGATAAACCATGTTCCTTCTACTCCCTCAGATGGACATAAACATCCCATGGCACAAGACCAGGAGAATTGTTGCCAGAGTTCTGGCCAATACCTACCTCACAAATGATTTGTCCATTCTCACATCGTTGGTCCTGGGAGCTTATTATATATCAATCAACAAACAGGTTTCCTGTATTACAGCAGTGTCTTCATTTCAAAAACATCTAATCAGTTGTAAAGCACATTGGGATATCCTGCTGTTGTGAAAAGCACAATACAAATGCAAGTTTTCCTCTTCATTGGGTCAAACAGCACAGAAATTGACTCTTCGGTCCAACTGTTCCATGCTGACCATAATCCCAAACTAAACTGGTCCCACCTGCCTGCTCCTGGCCCATATCTCTCCAAACCTTTCTCATTCATGTACTTATCTAAATGTCTTTTAAACATTTTCCTGTAAAATATCCACCACTTCTTCTGGAAGTTCATTCCACACGATCCACTCATTGTAAAAGAAATTTGCCTCTCATTTCTTACTTAAACTTTTCTCCTCTCAGCTTAAAAAAATGCCCCCTAGTCTTGAAAACCCCAACTTAGGGAAAAGATATCTGCCATTCATCTCACCCATACCCCTCATGATTTTATAAGCCTCTTTAAGATCACCCTTCAACCTCCTGCTCTCCAGTGAAAAAGGTCCCAGTCTATCCAGCCTCTCCTTATAACCCAAACCTTCCACTCCCTGCAACATTTTGGTAAATCTCTTTTGAATCCTTTCCAGCTTCATAAAATCCTTCCCATAAGAGGAAGGTCAGAAGAACACAGTACTCCAGAAGAGTCCTCACTAACATCATGTATAACCTCAGCATAATGTCTCAACTCCTGCTGGTGTGTCTACTCCAATTCAGCCTGCCCAGCCAACTCAGCTGTTGTTATCCATCGATTATTCTTCCTGTCTCATGCATTTAACGAGCCATCCATTAAATGCGATAATTTTGATTAGATTAGATACCCTATAGTGTGGAAACAGACCCTTCGGCCCAACAGGTCGACACCGACCTTCCGAAGAGTAACCCACCCAGGCCCATTTCCCTCTGACTAATGCACCTCACATTATGGGGCAATTTAACATGGTCAATTCACCTGATTTGCATATCTTTGGACTGTGGGAGGAAACCAGAGCAAACCCACACAGACACAGGGAGAACGTGCAAACTCCATACAGTCAGCCAAGGCTGGAATTGAACCTGGGTCCCTAGCGGTGTGAGACAGCAGTGTTAACCACTGAGCCAGCATGCCCCCCCCCCCCAAGTACTATGTACTCCACAAAGAAAGGCAATTGCCTTATGAGTAAATAATCTTTTCCTTATTCTCTTTGTGAGATTTATTTGTGAGTATCATATAGTAGTGTCCCCGAGTTGATATTTGCGATGGCATTTTCTCCAATACTCACCGTGATCATTTGCTTCATTTTTCTGTCAATGTTTTCCTGTAAAATGTTGCCTTCTAACCTTCTTAACTTTGAGTTGTGGCCCAGATTTTCCAGTGAAAATGACTTTGAAACATTGACGTTTGTTGTCATTGCCTGACTGAAACTGACAGCAGCTTTGGGAGTCCACACATGTGCAGGAAAACATGAAGTTTCAGAAGTTGCAGTCCGTGACTTTATACCCAGCACCATTTGCAATTCCTCAGACACTAAAGCAGTCTACGCTTGTACACAGCAAAACATGGCAGTACTCAGGCTTGTGCTGATAAGTAGCAAGGTAACTTTCACACCATCCAAGTAGCAGACAATGAGCGTCTTTTTGAAATTCATTTATGGGATGTAGGTGATGCCAGGATTTATTGTCCATCTCTAATTCCTCAGGGAGCAGTTAAAAGTCAATGGCTCTACGTCTGGAGTCACATGTAAGCCAGAGCAGGTAAACACAGATTTCCTTTCATAAAGGACATGGATGCAGCAGATAGATGTCTGAGACAATGAACATAGGGTATATCTCCAACATGTCCAATCACCTCCCCTTGACATTCATTAGCATGACCATTTATAATTCCCCACTAACATCACCTTCTGGAGTTACCATTGACCATATACTGAAAAGGACAAAGTCAGAAGTCACATGACACCCGGTTAAAATCCAACAGGTTTATTTGAAATCACAAGCTTTCTGAGCACTACTCCTTCATCAGAGGGACTTAACCTGATGAGGGGGTAGTACTGAAAAAGCTTATGATTTCAAATAAACCTGTTGGACGGTAACCTGGTGTCATATGACTTCTGATTTTGTCCACCGCAGTCCAACACCAGCACCTCCACATCATGAAAAAGGCACATAAATACTGTCCAATGCAATGAGGTTGGGAATTCTGCTGCACTCTCACAATTACTTTCGGTGACTGGTGTACAAGGACATTCAGGTCTCATAGTACTTTACCTTCCCTCAACTTACAGCCATTCAAATAATAATTTATCCTCTGATTTTTGCTGCAGTTATCCGCATTATACTGCATCTGCCATGTACTTGCCCCCTCAACCTGTCCAATTCGCACTGCAGCATTTCTGTATCCAGCTTACAGCTCACTCTTCTACCCAGCTTTGTGGTCATCTGCAAGTTTTGAGATATAACATTGACAAGTCATTCTGTTATAATGCACGTTTCATTAACGCAAATTGGCTGTAACATGATTGATGAACAGGGGACACTGTTTCTAAAGTGCGAATGTTTAAAACATGTGTTGCCAACACTTTAAGTGCTGTTTCTAAAGCACAATTTTTCTATAACACAAGGTTGCACAAGAATGCAACCATTGCTTTATAGAAAAACTGCCTGTAGTTCCCTCATCTAAATTATTAATATATATTGTCAACCACTGGGGTGCTAGTACTGATCCCTGTGGTATCTGACTACCTGACATTCATGAAAAGTCACATTTATTCCTCCTCTTTGCTATCTGCTAACCAATTTTTTTATTCACCTCAATCCCATGCATTTTAACTTTACACATTAATCTCTTATGTATGACTTTGTCAGTTGCCTTCCAAAAGTTCAATTAAACCATGTGGAGTCATAGACTTGTACAGTATGGAAACAGACCCTTTGGCCCAACTAGTCCACACTGACCATGTTCCCAAACCACACTAGTCCCACTTGTCTGTATTTGGCCCATATTCATCCAAACCTTTCCTATTCATGTGCTTAAACATTGTAACTGTATCTGCATCCACCACTTTCCCTGGCAGTTCATTCCACACATGAACAACTCTCTGGGTAAAATAAGTTGTCCCTCATGTCCTTTTTAAAAACTTTTTCCTCTCACCTTAAAAATATGTCTCCTCGTTTTGAACTCCCCAACCGGTGGGAAAAGACCCTTGCTATTCATTTTATCTATGCCCCTCATGATTTTATAAACCTCTGGAAGGTCACCCGCCAACTTCCTACACTCCAGTGGAAAAGGTCCCAGCTTATCCAGCCTATTTTTCTTAACTGAAACCCTCCATTGCTGGCAACTTTCTGGTAAATTTGTTCTGAATCCTTTCCAGCTTAATAATATCTTTTCTATAGCAGGGCACCCAGAACTGCACACAATATCCCAGAAGAGACCTCACCAACATCCTGTAGAACCTCAATATGACATCCCAACTCTGAAACTTAGAGGTCTGTACAATGAAGGTAAGTGTGCTAAATGCCTTCATAACAACCTTGACTATGTGTAACACATCTAATGGCTCCCCTGATCAACTGTGCTAGTTACATCATCAAAGATTCCAGTAAATTTGTCAAGCATGATTTCTCTTTTGTAAATCGATGATGGTTATCTAGCACTATTTTTTTTTAGATTAGATAAGATTACTTACAGTGTGGAAACAGGCCCTTCGGCCCAACAAGTCCACACCGCCCCGCCGAAGCGTACCCACCCATACATCAAGCCCATACCTAACACTACGGGCAATGTAGCATGGCCAATTCACCTGACCTGCACATCTTTGGACTGTGGGAGGAAACCGGAGCACCCGGAGGAAACCCACACAGACACGGGGAGAATGTGCAAACTCCACACAGTTAGTCGCTTGAGGCGGGAATTGAACCCGGGTCTCCGGCGCTGTGAGGCAGCAGTGCTAACCACTGTGCCACCGTGCCGCCCACTAAAATTGATTACTTTTTTTTTAGATTACTTACTTACAGTGTGGAAACAGGCCCTTCGGCCCAACAAGTCCACACCGCCCCGCCAAAGCGCAACCCACCCATACCTCTACATCTACCCCTTACCTAACACTACAGGCAATTTAGCATGGCCAATTCACCTGACCTGCACATCTTTGGAGTGTGGGAGGAAACCCAAACAGACACAGGGAGAATGTGCAAACTCTACACAGAGAGTCGCCTGAGGCGGGAATTGAACCCGGGTCTCTGGCGCTGTGAGGCAGCAGTGCTAACCACTGTGCCACCGTGCCATTTTCAAAGTGCTTTGCTGTAAAATCCTTGTTAATAGACTCTAGCATCTACCCCATTCCCCTCACCAAACTCACAGATCTATAATTTCCTGTTTTCTCTCTGCCTCCCTTTTATAAACAGTGGAGTTATATTAGCCTGCACTTCAGTCTGAAGAAACTGCTCCAGAATCCAAAGCATCTTGGAAAATGACCACCAATGCATTCATTATTCTACAGCCTTTTCCTTAAGTACTTAAGTAGGGTGTAGATAATCAGGTGCTGGGGATTGATCAGCCTTCAATCCCATCAATTTCCTAACACCATTTCTTTGCTCATACAGTTTCTGCTTCAGTTCCTCCATCTCACAAACCCTGTGTTCCCCATAATTTTTGGTCCAAAAGGCATGAGAGTACCCCCACCAATAAATTCCTCACCAAGCAACTCACCATCTTAACTTGAAATAGATCACCATTCTTTCAGTGTCTCTTGGTTAAAATTCTTCAACCACCTCCCCAAAAACATTGTGTGTGGGTCTACACCAAATGGGCTGCCAACGATCAAGAAGACAGCTCACTAACACCTTCTTCAGTGGGCAAGTAAGGATGGACAATCAATGCTGGCTTAGCCAGCAATGCCCATTTCCCCAGAAGAAAAATTAAACTTAAAAATTTGGCGATCTAAATCATCCATTTCAGTTCAAGGTTCAACATTTTTCCAAATTCTCTCAAAACGAAAACCCTACAGCATTTTTGTTTTGTCATACTGAGACCAAAATGGAACGCAACACACTCACCAACCACATTGCCAATTTTTCCTCAAGCATCTATGCATGAGAGTTTTGCAGTACGCAATTGGGCAGTTGACCGGACTGACAATCAACGTGTGAATCTCTGATAACCGTTTAAACCAACAGAACATAGAGGCCCGATGGTTCTAATACATTTGAAAAGTCAGACCGAATGCATAATTCTAGCACTGGATTGGAGTGATTCATCGCATCTCTATGATCCATGCTTAATCACTACCACTTCATAAACTTTGCAAAGACAAGTTGAATATTCGTATGATGTGACGTTAATTAGAACGAGATTCATCACTTCTATGTATTCAATTGAACAAACATAATTTGGCAAGTTAAATACACTTCATATGAGTTTTTCATATCATCTTTTAGCCATTATCTGATCATTTTCTTCTCAGCTGTGCCTGTCGTTAATTTTCCTTGATAAATTAGGAATCTGTAAATCACTATATTAATTACAGATTGATTTATAAATATTTTCAGTCTGTTCAACATGTTCATAAATTATGTACAAACATTATTAAGCAAAATAATGAAAAGGTATAATCAGGATTTATGAGAGCTTTGAGTCATTTTCTGGTCCTAGAATTTTACAAATTGATCACCCGAATATGTTCTTCCTGCTAATTGAAGAAATCAATTATTTTTTGAATTCACTGCATCAGAAATGCATGTGGAAGCACACTTGATCTAATCACTCTTAGTGACAGCTCAGACTTTGTCAACATACCCTCTAATGAAGCTTTGTGAAGACACTGTACTTACAAGTCTGCATCAACAGCTGTCAAGAATGAGCAGGCCAGCAGCAACACAGTGAGTGTGGTGTTTGGAAGTAATCTCTTCTGTTCCTTTCCACTGTACCTACCTGGTTCCAAAGTCCAACCCGATTTTGTCCTGTTGACACATTTACAAATGGTACTTTCTAAATTAACCTTCACAAAAAAAAGGATAACAAACCAGGGAACCAGGGGATTGGATAACGTGGATGCGATGCAGAATGATGACAATTCCTGCACAGGTTGAGGTTACCATGGAAATCCTGCCTTCTCAACTTCTCCCCTTCACCCCAGGTGTGGTGACACTCAAATTAAACCACCACCAGTCGGCATTCTCTAAGGAGATAGCATCACGGCTGCCTGACCTGCTGTGCTTTTCCAGCACCATACTCTCGACTCTGAACTCCAGCATCTGCAGTCCTCACTTTCTCCTATGACACCTCTACCTTTAATGTATAATACCACAATGTTGTCACCAGGAGGCAGTAATGACCTGGTGGTGTTGTTACTGGGTCATTAATCCAGAGACCCAGATAATGTTCTGGGGAACTGGATCTGAATCCTGCCGTGGTTCGAGCTTGAATCCAAAAATTTGGAATTAGGAGTCCTAATGACATCCATGAATCTATTCTTGGAAAACTGACTTGGTTCACTAATGTCTTTTTGGGAAGGAAACTGCCATCTTTGTCTGATCTACATGTGACCCCAGACTCACAGCAATGTGGTTTTCTCTTGAATGCCCCTTGAGCAATTAGAGCTGGGCAATAAATGCTGGCCTGGCCAGCAACACCTTTATCCTGTGTATGAATTTTAAAAATATATCGGGTACATGGCTACACTGGGGCAAAATACACAATTGGCAGTGAGCTGTATGGGTCAGTTATCTCAATTGGCTGGACAGCTCACTTGCAATGCGGAGTGATGCCAACAGCGTGGGTTCCATCCTTGTACCAGCTGTGGTTACTATGCAGGACTTAATCTCCTCCCTTGCTGGAGGTGTAGTTACCCTTCAACTGCCACCAGTTGTCTCTCTCCCTCTCTCTCTAATAAGATTACAGTCTTTTGGGTCAGTGACAACGTAATGGTTACCAGCTGAAGGCACAGCTCAACTTGATGCCTATCCTTCTATTTGAACAGACCCAGAGGTGTGTTATTCTTTATCACAAATATAACACAGATTGTTTATTGGCTGGTAGCAAGAAACAGATGGCATTGACAATCAAATCACCTGAGTGAAAAATAATTGAAATGTATTCTATGGACCGTGGATGTATTGAGATTTATTCCACTGCAGGATAGTGTAGAGTGGATACAGTGTAAAGTAGTAATTTAACTGAGGAGGCTGTTGGGAATGAAGGAAATGCTTTGATTAACTCCCCTCCTTCTCATTCCAAACCTTGGTGACAGTCTTCACTGTGGGCCACAGCCTTTCTCTTCATGCTTTTCAATCAAGAAAGAACTTGCAACTATTGTCTGAACTCTGCAGCCTTTTCAAACTGCTTCAATGTCTGCCCTTTTCTTTTTGCAATCTGAAAGAACATGAGAGAGAAAAAATATCAAGGTTGTAAGAGTTCACTGAAATTCATCCTCTTGAATTCCAATTCACTCAGTCAGACTTCGGTTGTATTTTCAATGCTCCTGGAGTCTTTGAGTAAAAGTGTTTGCTTTCAAAGGCATCTGTATTAAATATACTTCCCACTCATCTAAATTCGTGCTCTCCGGTCATACTGGTTATAGCAATCTTGTAGGAACGTCCACAGCTCGGTTTTATTACATTAGATCTATAAGCGAGGCCAACTCTTCACCTGTTTCTTCATAGGATTATGGGACAGGAGAGGCTGAATAGACTGGGACTCTTTTCCCTGGAGCATAGAAGGTTGAGGGGTGTCCTTATAGATGTTTATAAAATCAAGTGGGGGACACATAAGGTGAATAGCCAAGGTCCTTTCCCAGAGTTCAAAACTGGAGGTCATAGGTTTAAGGTGAGAGGGGAAAGAATTAAAAGGGATATGAGGGGCAACCTTGTTGTACTGACAGTGATTCAAGCATGGAATGAACTGCCAGAGGCAATGTAGATGCGGGTATAGTTGATACGTATAAAAGACATTTGGATAGGTACATGAATTGGAAAGGTTTAGAGCAATATGGGCCAAACACAGGCAAATGGGGTTAGTTTAGTTTGGAAAACATGGACAACTTGGACCAAAGGGTCTGTTTCTGTGCTGTATGACGCTGTGAGTCTATGACGCTGTGACACTATGACTGAGAATGTAGTTTTCCCATTTTCAGTCAAAGTATGGTGGTGAGCGTGTTGGAAACATCAAAACTAGGAGCAGGATTAAGGCCTTTTTCAGGCATTTGAGTCTGCTGTACCATTCAATATGATCATGGTTGAGGCTTTATCTCATTGCAATATTCCCGCTTTCCCTCCATACCCTTTGATACCTTTATTATCTAAACATTTATCTATCTCTTTCTTGAACATACTCAGTGACCCAGCCTCCACAGCCTTCTGTGCTTGTGAACTCTACATGTTGATTACCATCTGAATAAATAAATATTTTTCTCATCTCAACCCCAAATGGCATTTCTTGAAATTATAATTACAGATTTTAGACTCCTCAAGCAGGACAGACATCCTCCTGCATCTAGTCTAGTCTAGCTCTGTACGGATTTGGCACCTTTCAGTGAAATCCCCTGATTTCTAAATTCCAAGGAATACAGGACCAATCAAATCAGTGCTTTCACTCTGGACAGTATTACCATACCCAATATCAGTGATGGAGATGTTGGCCTATTGGTATTATCACTCAACTGTTAATTCAGCAACAGAGGTAATAAACTTAGGTTCAAATCCTGCCACAGCAAGATGGTGAAATTTGAATTCAACAAGCATTTGGAGTTAAGAGGGAGGAAGTGAGAGCTGAGTAGAAGAGTGTGGTGCTGGAAAAACGCAGCCAGTCAGGCAGCATTTGAGGAGCAGGAGCATTGACATTTCGGGCATAAGCCCTGATCAAGGGTTTATGTCTGAAGCGTTGATTCTCCTGTTCCTCAGATGCTGCCTGACCAGCTGTGTTTTTCCAGCACCACACTCTTCAACAGCTGGAATTAAGAGTCTAATGATGACCATGAATCGATTGCCAGAAAAATCCATCTGGTCCACTAATGCCCGTTAGGGAAGGAAAGGGCTATCCTTACCTGGTCTGGCCTACGTGTGACTCCCTACCCACGGCAATGTGGTTGACTCTTAAAGGTAGGCACTAAATGCTGGCCCAGCCAGCAACATCCACAACCTGAATGAATTCTCAAAAAAAAGCCTGGTTTGTGGCAACAAACACACTGAGCTAGCTTGAACTATCAAGTATCAATCAGCTTAAGAGCTGACAGCTGAAGCATGGGCAAGTTTCTCAGTGAGTCACAACTCTCAACACTGACATCGTGGATTGCAACACGCTGCTGGCTAATTGGATGTCAGTATCTTCTGTGTTCTAAAGGCTGCCAGTTGAGGCCTAATCCTTGGGTGCAATGAGTTGTGAAGTGTTCTTTATCTCCTTGTCACAAGGTATAGGTCATTGGGTTTGAAGGGTTTTAGAAACGAGGGCATTCAGGAGCCAATCCTTTGCCTGTCATTTGTATCTCTAATTGCCCCTAGACCCAAGATCCTTAATTGTCAGCAAGCCAGGGAAGTCAAGGAAGGAGTCTATCACCCAGAGCTTAATTAGTGAGGTAGTAAGAAAGTGATCTCTCCAGACCCAACTTATTCAGTTTCAGAGTCGAAAAAGGTGGTGCTGGAAAAGCAGCATCTGAGGAGATCCTGATGAAGGGCTTATGCCTGAAGCATAGACCCTCCTGCTCCTCGGATGCTATCTGACCTGCTGTGCTTTTTCCAGTGTTACCCTTTTTGACTCTGATTCTCCAGTATCTGCAGTCCTCACTTTCTCCTTATTCAATTATTCCAAGGCTCTTCCATTTTCATCTGAAATTATTATCGTTGTGTTCTCCCCAAAGTTGTCTGCAGTGCTTTTCTTCCTTCTTCAACAGAAGCTGATGAGTTCTATCAGACTCGAAACGTCTCTCCACAATTTGTCTCTCCACAAATGCTGCCAGACCTGCTGAGTTTTTCCTGCACTTTCTGCTTTTACGATCGGCTGACGATTTATGTAGAGTGCTACCACATTTTACTCTTTCTAAACCAAAAACTAAACAGGTTATATAGGTCCTGGTCAGGTACTGTCACAAAGGGATAGTGAAAATTTATCAAATTTACATTAAAATATCACTCTTGGGAGTGATGCTGCCTCCCAGCTCCTGTGGTGCCCACTGATCACAAAATAACCTTCCTTGAAAAATATTCAATCTCAGGCCCCCTATTTGGTTAACAGTGGAAGAGGATAAGCCCCCTAGTGAGTCTTAACATGAAGAGGCATTTGTTTTAATGAGATGTAGTTTATTTTATGCTAGCAATCGGTCCAAATGACATTGGCTAGTTAGGTATCATAACTAAGCCTAGGTAGTAATTGTGCATCTGTCTCCATTGGGATCTTAAGTTTGATCACTCTCTTCTACACCCTAGTCTATATGAGACAAAATTCAGACTCCGACAGCAACAGTTATCTCACACAACAAAATCCACTTGTGCCCACACAGAAGACAAGGTGGGATGGGGGCAAATTTAAATCCAGCAGAATACTAATGCAATCAAATGAGTTACCAGATTTTTGACCCTCTCTGTCAGAGTTAGTGAGGGGTAAGACGTTAATGGGGAGGGGTAAAACTGAGCTGGGTGTTAAATGGGCAGCAGATTTGATCCCATCACTGGGCAAGCAAGGTTACAATTGCTCCCTAAGAGATTTGCTAAGCAGCATTTCCCTTTTGTTAACCTCTGCTGGCTGTTTCTTATGAATGTTGAATCTTTATCATAGCTCCTCTGGCTTACTCCTTAGTCCTCACTTAATTTAATCCCCAGGGATAACAGACTAATGGACCTGTAGATCCTTAGTTTAGACTCCTGCTACCAATTTAAACCATGTTTCTTGCTTCCAATTCTGCGAATGAAATTCTACCAAAAACTAATGAATTGCCAATTGGTTTTCCGGCTGTTGTGAGATCTTGCGTGAAAATTGCCTGCAATGTTCAAGTATGTAATAGTTAGCAGCATTCATGGTTCATGGATTCAGCCCTTGTTCATAAACTGCTGGGAACTATCCTAAGGAACTGTTTCAAGACAACTTCTTCCTTCAATCTGTTCTTGGAGTTCTTGTGAATTCATGCTTGCCTTGATTCTTATGCTTTCTATGAGAGAGAATTTCAAATTTCCTACCTTACAACATTATCTTACATATGTATAGAATTACTCCAATTTTTTATCATTAACTTTTACTCCTGATCACCTGGCAGCTTATATAGTGATCTATTGTTGAGGACAATCAGCTTGAACATTATCTTGTATTTTGGAGGGACTGTAATTGAGACTATAATGGCTGGTAACTGGAGGTCCAGGCCTAAGAGATGAGGATCAAATCCCACCAGGAAGGCTGGTTTAATTAATAGTAATTAACTAAAAATTTGCACTATGAAGCTAGTCTCTGTATCTATGACCACAAAAACTACCATACAGTCCCATCTGATTTATGAAAGCCATATGGGGATGGACATCTGCCGTCAATTTATTTTTAAAAATAAATATATGTCGAAACACCTCCAATAAGATGGAGTACAGGAAGGATATAGAGTGCTTGGTGGCATGGTGTAAAGATAACAATGTCTCCCTCAAAGTCAGCAAACTGAAAGAGCTGGTCATTAATTTCAGGAAGCAAGTTGGGGGTCATGCTCCTGACTACGTCAATGGAACTGAGGTGGAGATGGTCAAGACAGTAAAGTTCCTGAGAGTGACAACTGCCAACAACATGTCCTGGTACAAAACATTGATGCAATGATTAATAAACAATGTCTGTTCTTCCCCAGGAGGCTAAGGAAATACAGCATGTCAGTAAAGACTCTTACCAATTCTTATAGCTGCACCATAGTAAGAATTCTATCCAAATACATCACAACTTGGGATAGCATCTGCTCTGCCCAGGGCAGTAAGAAACTATAGAGAGTTGAGAACACAGCCCAGTCCATCATGCCAACCTTTCATCCATTGACCTTATCTATACTTCTCATTGCCTCGGAAAGACAGCCAGCATCACCAACGACCCTTCCCATCCCGGTTATACTCTCTTCCAACCTCTTCCATCGGACAGAAGATATGAATGCTTAAACACATGGACCAACAGATTCAAGAACAGCTTTTTCTCTGCTGTTAATAGACTTATGAACGAGCTCCTCAAATTTCAAATTTAATGTCGATCTCACTCTTTGTGCACCTTCTTTGCAGCCGTAACATTGTATTACTCGCTCTGTTCTATCACCCTAATGCATTCTTTATGGTATGATCTGCCTGTACTTCATGCAAAATAAAACTTTTCACTGTACCTCGCTACATGTGACAATAATAAATCAAATCAAACCAGTTAGTCACATGTTTAATCATATAAGCATGCCAATGCTTAAAGACATTCAAAGCCAATCTTCCATCAATCCCGTAGCAATGTGGTTGACTCTTGAGCTCCCTCTGACATGACCCAGCAAGACACAAATTGCCACAGAAGAGACTACAACAGTTAAAGAAGATGGCATATTGCCACTTTTAGATTAGATTCACTACAGTACAGAAACAGGCCCTTCAGCCCAACAAGTCCACACTGACCCTCCAAAGAGTAACCCACCCAGACCCATTCCCCTACCCTATATTTATCCCTGACTAATTCATCTAACACTACAGGCAATTTAACAATGGCCAATTCACCTGATCTGCACATCTTTGGGTTGTGGGAGGTAACGCATGCAGACGCAGAGAGAATGTGCAAACTCCACACAGACAGTCGCCCGAGGCTGGAATCGAACTCAGGTCCCTGGCACTGTGAGGCAGCAGTGCTAACCACTGAGTCACCGTGGCAGTCTGGGTTGGGCAGTAGATGCTCACTTTGCCACTGATGTGTACATACCCCAAATGATTAAGGAAAATATACTGGATGGTCAAAAACAGAATTGGAAGATCTTTCACTGGGTTGCTCGTGTTCAAGATGCCAACAGATATTTGAGGCATGGCCCCTTTGCTGATGCATTGAGGGACTGGTGACCCCAGTACTGACAGACATATCAAATGCTGCAATGTTTATGGCACTTGAATGTCTGTAAATATTGGTATGTTTCTATGATTAAACAAGTGGCTAATTGGTTGGAGGAGTTTAGATGTATCTTTGTTTTACAAATAGCGTGGATTAAAGGATCAGAGTGAATCAAATAGGATCTGACGACAATGGCTTTGTGGTCACCTTCAGACTGGCTTTTAAATCCGGATTAACCTATTGAATTCAAATGTCACTCACTCATCATTATGGAATATCTTATATATAAACATGGTCAGTGTTGGAGAAATTTTGCACATAATTGAAATAAGACTGAATGAATCGATATCCCAACCAATGATGATCTGGTTTAGATACTTAGCACACACTTGTTCTTTTCCCTCCGTATATTTTGATTAGTAAGCCTTGTATTTATTACTTAATTGTCCTTTTGAATGTGAAGATGGCAATTGAGTAGCTTGCTGGGAGGATCTTACAGTCAATCGTATTGCTGAGTTTCTGGAGTCACATGGAGGCCAGACGAGATAAGGAAGGCAGATTTCCTTCCCTAAAGAACAGGAGTGAATAAAATAGGCTGTGGCATCAATGGTTTTGTGTTGATCTTATATTCCAGATTGAATTCAAATGCCACCAGCTCATCCTTGGGGAATTTCAACCCATATTTCCTGAAACATTGTCCTGAGTCTCTGCATTACTGGCCCATTGACATTATGACAATTTCAGTAATGCTCAATTAGTAAGGGAATGAAGATTAAGAATGATAAGTGAAATTGAGGACTAACAGATCAGTCATGATGTCATTGAGAGGCAGAACAGACTCGTTGGGCCGAATGACGTACTTCTGCTCATGTCGTATTACAGATACATAGATATCTAATACCATGCTTGATTTGCTTCTCACGTTTATTATCCTGCTTTTGTTCCAAATATTTTGATGCGCTTGCAAGACAAAAATCTATCACAAACAGTTTTGAAAGCTCTCTATGTCCCCCAGCACCTGCAGTGTGTTGTGGGCCAGAGTTCCAGATTTCTATTGCCCAGTTTATATACTTCACGCATGTCAAAATTATTTACTTTGAACAGGTTGGCATCTGCCTTAAAGCTGGCAGCGTTATTGCTTCACAATTCTACATACAGCTAGAAGTGAATGCTTCTAAACTGGGTTGACATTCTGTTCCAGCTCTGGGAGAATGCTACATTGTCAGAGATGCCCTCATTTAACGCAATGTTAACCAACAGTCACACGTAGACACAGACATAGAATCACACAGTGCAGGTCCTGCTACAGTAGGCAAGGCACATTCAGTTGAATGACTCAGGGAAATATAAAATGCTGGAGGACATTTTTTACTTATAAATAACAACATATTGTATTTACATAGTCACTTCCGTATCACCCACCCATTCCACCTCCACCCAGAGAGCTCATAGGCATTGTGTTCCTGTTAGAGTGAAGGGTAAGGCTGGTAAGAGTCGAGAACAATGGACGAACAAAGGTAGTCAGGCTCTGGTCAAGATTAAGAAGGAGTCATATGTTAGGTCTCGACAACTGGGATCAAGTAAATCATTTGAAGATTATAAGGGCATTCTCAAGAGGGAAATCAGAAGGGTAAAAAGGGAATAAGAGAAAGCCTTGGTAGATAAGGTTAAGGATAATCCAAAGAGATTTTACAAGTAAGTTAAGAGCAAAAGAGCAACTAGTGAGAGAATAAAGCTCCTTAAAGATCAATGAAGTTATTGATGTGTGGAACCACAGAAGATGGGAGAGATACTAAATTAATGTTTTGCATCAATTTCGACTGTAGAGGAAGGGGTGGAGTCCAAGGAACACAGGGAAATCAATAGGTGAAGTCTTGAAAACTGATCACAGAGAAGAGGAGATGCCGGTGCTCTGAAAAAAACATAAAGGAGGATAAATCTTTGAGACCTGATCAAATGTATCCCATAATGTTGTGAGAAGTTAGGGAAGAAATTGTGGCGCCCTGAGCAGAAATATTTATACCATCTACAGCTATGGGTGAAGTGCTGGAGGACTGGAGGATGGCTAATGTTGTGCCTTTACTAAGTAAGGCTATAAGGAGATGCCTGGGAACTATGGACCTGTGGGTCTGACATCAGTCATGTGAAAGTTATTGGAGGGGATTCTGGGATATAGGGTTTATATGCGTTCACAGAGGAGGGACTGATTAGGGATAGTCAGCATGGGTTTGTGTGTGAGAAATGGCGTTTCACAAATTTGATTGAGTTTTTTGAAGGAGTAACCAAAAAGCCTGATGAGGGCAGAGTAGTAGATGTTATCTCCATGGACTTTAATAAAGCCCTTGACAAGGTTCCGCATAGTAGACTGATTAGTAAAGTTAGATCACGTGGGATTCAGAGAAAGCTTGCAAATTGGATGCAAAATTGGTTCGAGAGTGGGAGACAGAGGGTGGTGGTGGAGGGTTTTTGGCCTGAGACCAGTGATATTCCACAGGAATTAGTGCTGGTTCACTATTGTTTGTCATTTAAATAAACGATTCAGCTGAGATTTTAGACATGGTTAGTAAAGTTTATGGATGGTACCAAATTTAGTGGTAACGTCAAGAGTGAAGAAGGTTATGTAAGGTTCAAAAGAATCGTGATCAACTGAGCCAATGAGCCGAGGTGTGGGAGATGGCATTTAATTTGGATCAATGTGAGATATTGTTTTTTGATTAAACAACCAAAGGTATGGCCTATACAGTAAATGGTAAAGCCAGCGACAGTGTTATAGAGCAGAGAGACTTAGGGGTTGAGGTACATTTTTTTAAACGTTTCACCACAGGTTGATAGGGTAGTTAAGAATTCATTTAGCATGCTGCTTTCATCGCTCAGACCATTGAGTATATGAGTTTGGACGTCATTTGAGATTGTTCAGGAAATTGTTGAGGCCACTTTTGCAGTACTGTGTACAGTTCTGCTGAGACTGTTCAGATCAGATTTATCAGTGAGTTGATAGAACTGGAGGGTTTGAGTTATAGGGAGAGGCTGGTTAGGCTGAGAGTTATTTCACTGGACCGTAAAAGGTTAAGGAGTAATCTTATAGAAGTTTATAAATTCATGAGGGGCATAGATAAGCTGAATAGCAAAGGTCTTTCCCCTAGGGTGAGGGAGTTCAAAACTAGGGGGCAAACTTTTAACTTGAGTGCAGAAAGATTTAAAAGGGATCTGAGGGGCAACATTTTCACACAGAGGTCATGTCTGGAATGAACTGCCAGAGGAAATGAGAGATGCAGGGACAGTGAGAACATTTAAAAGACATTTGTACAGGCACATGAATAAGCGAAGTTAAGAGGGATTATGAACAAAAGACAGGCAAGTGGGACCAGTTTAGTTTGGGAAAATTTGGTCAGCATGGACAAGTTGGACAGAAGGGTTTGTTTCTGTGCTGTATGACACTACAAATCAGATAAGCTTGTGCTTACCACTGTAGCATGTAAATCTACCAGGAGCAGTTACGTCCACAGTAGCAAATGCAACTTTCCACAAGTACCTGTTTAAAACCAAATAAAGTTTTGGAGCAGCAGTATTTGTTTTTCAGCATTGTCTTTTCCTAACCTTTACTTCTCAGCTTTTTTGTTTGCTTCTATTTTGAGAGCCAGTTAAAATAGTCATTTCTCTGGGTGGCTGCCAGCATAAGCACCATTCCCAATGTTTGTACACAGTGATCGGCCACAGAGGACGGTGGACTGAAGGACAGCGCAGAATATATTTAATCACAGCCCCGGGATTTTTGTGACTGTCAGACCAGTTAGCCCAGAATGAGTAGGAGAGGTACAGTCCCTGAACAATAGGGCAGTGCATAAACTCTGCCTTGCCAAGCCTGGTAGAACTAATCAGCCAGAGGATGCATATTCAAATCCCACTTTGTGAATTTTGATGTAGGTTTATTTTCAAAGATAAATTATAAATCAGAGTCGTCAGGGTTGAATTCTTGGCTCCCATCTAGGTTGGAAATAAAGGTAGACAGGGTCTAAAAGTTCTAGACAATGAAATGGTTTCCCAGCCCCATTCCTAAAAGCGGCCATTTGGGCCAAGGTGGGCTCAGAAGCAGCAACATGGCAAGAGGTGTGGAATTCAAGTAGAGACCATGCTTCCAGCACTGCCTGCCTGGGTGGAAGGTGGGTGTCTTGTAATGAGATTTTCATTGCGCACACGTGCACACACACACACACATGCACATGCACAGACATGTACACACGCATATCCCATATACACACGCACGTCCCAAATACACACACACGTCCCAAACATACACACACTCCCCATACATGCTAACACACACGCACACCACCACACGTACCCCATACACACACACCATATACACACACACATGCCATATATGTTTTGGAGGTGCCGGTGTTGGACTGGGATGTACAATCACCTGATGAAGGAGCAGTGCTCTAAAAGCTAGTGCTTCCAAACAAACCTGTTGGACTATTATCTGGTGTTGTGTGATTTTTAACTAACATACACATATAACCCATGTACACACACACATCCCATATAAACACACACACACACACACACACACACACACACACACACACACACACCATATATCCACACACCCTCCCCCCCCCCACACACACCACATAACCCTATATATACACACACCCCATATACACACCCACATACACGCTCCATACACACACACACACACCATATACACACATACCCCATAGACATACACATACATCATGTACACATACACACTATATATATATACACCCCATATACATATGCACATCACATACACCCTATATATACACACACCCCATATACACATCCACACACACACTCCATACACACACACAATATAAACACACACCATATACAGATATGCACACACACCATATACATACATACTCCATACATATACACCAAGTACACAAAGCCCCGCCAAATGCACACACACCCACACACCATATACACACAAACACTGTGTATATACACACACATACTATGTATGCACACATGTATACACTCATGCAGACACACATGATACACATACCACATACACAAAACATGTACACCAAAACATTTCGGAACAAAAGGAGAGGATTGTAGATGCTGAAGATCAGAGTCAAGAGTGTGGTGCTGGAAAAGCACAGCGGGTCAGGCAGCATCCGAGGAGCAGGAATGAGGATTGTGGGCCGGGGGAGCAGAGAGATAAATGGGAGAGGGGTGGGGCTGGGGTGAATGTAGCTGAAAATGTAATAGGTAGATGAAGGTGTGGGAGAAGGTGATTGGTCGGAGTGAAGGGTGGAGCGAATAGATGGGAAAGACGCTGTGAGGAAAAGTGCTGAGTTGGAGGCTTGGGCTGGGACTGGGATAAGGTGGAGGGGGAGGGGAATGGGGAAACTGGTGGAATCCACATTAATCCTGTGTGGTTTCAGGGTCCCAAGGCGGAAGATGAGATGTTCTTCCTCCAGGTGTCATGGTTTGGCAATGGAGGAGGCCCAGAACCTGCATGTCCTTGGTCAAGTGGGATTTCACCAGTTAATGTGGATTTCATCAGTTTCCTCATTTCCCCTCCCCCCATCTTATCCCAGTAACAAGCCTCCAACTCGTCACCGCCCTCTTGACCTGCCCATCGTCTTTCCCATCTATCGCCTCCACCCTCCTCTCCACCTTATCACTTTCACCACCACCTTTATCTATCTATCACATTCTCAGGTACCTTCACCCCAGCCCCAACCACCCCCCACCCCCCACCCCGCCCCCAACCCCTTCCCATTTATCTCTCATCCCCAGCCCACAAGCCTCATTGCTGATGAAGAGCTTATGCCCGGAATGTCGATCTCCTGCTCCTCGGATGCTGTCTGACCAGTTGTGCTTTTCCAGCACCACACTCTCGGCACACAAAGGATTTCCCCTGGTTGTGGAATTGAAAACCAAGGGGCTCAATCTAAAAATAAGGGGATGCAACTTAGGACCAAGGTGTGGAGAAATTATATCACTGGGAGGGTTGTGAACCTTTGGAATCCTGTACCACCGAAGGCTGTGGGGGATTGATAGATTGGGATAGATCTCTGATTGCAAGTAGGTTATGCATGGGTAAAAGGTATTGAAGTGTTTGAACAGGTTTGATCATATTCAATGGTAGGGTCAGGTTCAATGGGCTGAATAGCTATTCCCATTCCTATATCCCTATCTTTCTACCTATTTTTAAAATTAGTGATCCCTGATCTTTAAACTGCAAGTGCTAGTTTTAGAATCTCTCACTGGACGTCATACCCTGTCCTCAATTACCCTGTCAAGACCCTTCAGGATCTTGTCTGTTTCAATCAAGTCACATCTTACGCCTCTAGTCTGCAGCAGGTACAAGTCTAATCCATCCAGCCTTCCTTCCCAAGACACATTCTCATTGCAGCTATGAATCTGTAAACCCTCTCAAAACTATCTTCAACATATTTCCATTCTTCCTTAAATAAGATGATGAACACTGTGCACAGCATTCCAGATATGAAATCATAAAAAATGTTGGAATGATGGTCTTTATCTCAAGTGATTCAGAATTCAAAAATGATGCTTCAGTTGACAGAGCTTTTAGCAAATAGTGTCAGCTAATGATATCTTAATGTTGTGCCAAACAAAATGCTCCATTTTTGGCAATGCCTTATTTCAGATGAAATATTAAACTGGCATGACAGAAAGATAGAAACATAGCAAATAGAAGCAAGAAGTCTATTCAGCGCTTATAATCTGCCCTGCCATTCAGCTAATCTTGGCTGAACATCTAGCTCAGTCCCTTTTTCCTGCTTTTTTCCCCATATTAGCATTAAGAGCCAAATCTGTTTCCTTCTTGAAATCATATTTCAGGGTTCTAAGGAAAATGTGTACCTTGAAGGCATCATCAATGATAGCAATCCAAATTAATAAAGCAAGATCATGGACCAACTGCAGGACTTCATCTCGAAAGGCACAACCTTGAAGAGCAAGTGACGTTACATCAAATTTGTCTAGACGTTGCTGTGCTGGCCTCCGTATTACAAGAAGAAAGGACAGGCATCTGGGAAGGTGTAAAAATGATATACAAGGATGTTGGCATCATTGAGACTTTGTAACATTCTAGAAACACTGCACAAGCTGGATCTTATACCTCTAGAAAAGAGAAGGCCATATCTTTGGAACTAACTTTCTGAACAGACAACAGAAGCACAGTAATAGTGGTGACATGGTGGCAATGTCATTGGGATTGTAAGCTAAAACCCCAAGCTAATGTTTTTAGCAGGGAGGTATGTGTTCAAATCCCAACATGGTTGATAGATGAATTTGAATTCAATAAAAATTAAAAGCTAGCTAAATGGTAACCGTGTAACCACTTAAGATTGTCATTTAAAAACCCCCTCCTGATTGATTAATGTCTTTTTAGGGAAGGAAATCTTCCATCCTCACTCAATCTGACCTACATGTGACTCTAGACCCACAGCAATGTGAAATTAAAAACCGAGAGAGCTGTAATTCTGAGGCAAGGTCACTTGACCCAAAACATTAAGTCTGATTTCTCTCCACAGATGCTGCCAGACCTGCTGAAGTTTTAGATTAGATTACTTACAGTGTGGAAACAGGCCCTTCAGCCCAACAAGCCCACACCAACCCTCCGAAGGGTAACCCACCCAGACCCGTTCCCCTACACCTAACACTATGGGCAATTAAGCATAGCCAATTCACCTTTTACGGACTGCGGGAGGAAACCCACGCAGACACGGGGCGAATGTGCAAACTCCACACAGACAGTTGCCCGAGGTGGGAATTGAACCCGGGTCTCTGGGGCTGTGAGGCAGTAGTGCAAACCATTGTGCCACCGTGCCATCCGTAAATTTTCCAGCAACTTTCATCTTTGTTTCCCTCAGTAATGTGGTTGACTGTTAATACTTATCATCTTTGCAGTTAGGGATGAACAATAGATGCTGAACTAGCCAGTGATGACCTCATCCCATGAATGAATGAAAAGGGATCTTTGAAGTTACGAAGTCGGCTGATTGGATAGTTGTTGCTACGCACACTCGGAAGTACAGAAACAAGCAACCTAAGATGATCAGTCAGGGTTATAATGAGGTTCATTTACAGTTACTGGAACCTACATATTTTCACACACTGGACCCTGTCCTCTGTATGGAAAAGTAGCATGTGCAGGAATTACACAATCATTTGAATTAAATAAAAGTCTAGGGACACTAGTTCCCTCCTGTATCGTCCATAGCAGCACCTCAACCAGTTGGAATCAACTTGGCTTTTACATAATAATATGAATTATTCTTCTTTATAAAAATATGGAATTCTTGCTTCGGTCCTGATAAGTGCAAGCCAAAAGGTTCAACAACATGCCTCTCTTTCTCAGCTGTTTTCAAGTTCTGTGCCACCAAGTGACCAAATGTATTTCCATTTGTGGGGAAACTAAACTTAGCATACATAAACATAAGATTGACACTTATGATAGTAATATAACTAATATATATAGTTCCTTATAGTAATTGCTGATGAAGGGCTTATGCCTGAAACATCGATTCTCCTGCTCCTCAGATGCTATCTGACCTGCTGTGCTTTTCCAGCATCACACACTTGGCACTGATAAGTTCAATGAAACATTCAGTAAACCTGTTGCTCCCTGGGCACTGTTAGAATGTACAACTTGCTATCACATAGAGCAGTAGAAGTGACTACCTTGGGTAGCTTTGAGGGAAGGTTAGCTAAGTCATTATGAGACACCATATTGAGATTGTACAGAATGTTGGTGAGGCCTCTTCAATGGTCGTTACCACTACACCATAGTGGTAACTGGAGGTTATGCCGAACATGGAGACAGTGAGGTCTACAGATGCTGGAGATCAGAGTTGAGAGTGCATTGCTGGAAAAGCACAACAGGTGAGGCAGCATCTGAGGAGCAGGAAAATTGATGTTTCGGGCCGGAGCCCTTCATCAGGAATTATGTCGAACATGTCTAGTCTGTAGTGTTAGGTAAGATAATTAGTCACTAAAATGGTTTACAGACAATACAAGATAAGCTCCTGCTGACAGGGTCTAAAGGGCAAACCTTTGAATACAGGAGTTGGGAATTTACAGGACAGTGGTGAGGCCTCTTCTGGAATACTGTATCCAATTCTGCTCGCTCTGTTATAGGAAGGAGGTACTCAAGCTGGAGGGGTTTCAGAAGAGATTTACCAGGAGGTTACCAGGAATGGAGGGTTTAAGTTATAAAGAAAGGCTAGAGCATAGGAAATTGAGGGGTGATCTTATAGAGGTTTATAAAATCATGGGGGGGCATAGATAAAGTGAATGACAGATGTCTCTCCCCTCAGGTGGGAAATCTCAAAACTAGGGGGCATATTTTTAAGGTGAGATGAGAAAGATTTCAAGGGCATGAAGGGCAATTTTTTTTTTTACATAGAGAGTGGTTCATGTATGGAATGAACTTCCAGAGGAAGTGGTGAATGAGGGTACAGTTACAATGTTTAATAGACATGAGTACATGATTAAGAAAGGTTTGGAGGGGTATGGGCTGAGTGCAGGCAGGTAGGACTTGTTGAGTTTGGGATTATGGTCAGCATGGACTGGTTGGACCGAAGGGTCTGTTTCTGTGCTGTATGACTCTGTGGCTCCATGTCAAAATCAGGGATGTAATGGGAGGAGATTTACGTGGTGGGTAAACACCGATGAGAAGCCTCACTTTGTACTGGAAATGCTTTGCCATTCTGTGACTGTCCTGAAGCCCTGGCAATATGAAGAATTTCTCCTGGCATCTGGGCCAACATCCTACCAATTAGTTGTCCATTTATCAGTGGGAGTGCGCAGTACATTGCAGGCACAGAATGTCCTGTTTGCGTACATGACTCCAGTCACTACTCTTCATGCCTCCTGCAAAAGGTACAAAACAGCTTAATGTGAAAGTCAGTTCTTTGAGATGAGAGTGGAAACTATGCAACGTCTATTACAATCCAGTGAACGTTTAATTTTGAACCACCTGGAGACATTTGAAACATTATTTCTCTTAACGTAGAATTCCAAACCTCCACCTTCTGAGCCCCTTCAAATTCTGTTTTCGCAGAGGTCCCCATTATTTCTGCGCTGAGGGTGAGGCAGTATATCTTGGATTTCTATGTCAACATTGGGGAGCATCCTTCAAATTCACAGATTGGGACAATGCTCTACAATGGTGACTTAGAGATCCAGGTTGTACTGCCTCATCCTCAGCTCAGGAATAATGGGTGGCTTGACATTGCGGACAAGAGTGTAACATTAATGATCACGTGTTCACTTTTTCGATTCTCTCTGGAGTAAATTGCGTTTCAGGTTAATGTATGACGTACCAGTAAAAGTCTAAGCAGATACCCAATGTAACCAACGCAAACAAAACAAAGTACTTTAAAACAGAGAAGAGGCAAAAAAAGGTCTATCAGAGGGTCATGACCTCTGGTCCTGAAAAGGGCTTGCCTGCAGAGCCTTTGAATATTTTCAAGGGATAGACTCTTCTTCAAGTATAGAATCCCTCAAGTGCAGAAACACGCCATTTGCCCATACCAAGCCTCTGAAGAGCATCCCAAACCCCGAGCCTCTCCCTGTAGCCCTGCACTTTCCATGGCCAATCCACCTGGCCTGCACATCTTTGGACTGTTGGAGGGAACCCATACTAACATGGGAAGAATGCACAAAGTCCACACAGACAGTTGCCCAAAGGTGGGATTGAACCTAGGTCCCTGGCACTGTGAGGCAGCAGTGCTAACCACTGAGCCACAGAGCTGCCCTTAACTAAGGGGGAATGACTATCAGGGGAAGGGCAGGAATGTGGATTTGAGATTACAGTCGATCAGCTATTGTCTAATCAAGAGGTGGAGCAGACTAAAGAGGCCAAATGGCCTTGTTCAGCTGAATATTCATGTATTTCTCCAGTTTCAAGATTTTTGTATACTCAGAACCTTTTCAGTTCCTTCTGATAGATCAGTATCATAAATAACCACAGATATTAGAACAAAGGATATTGTCTTCCTCTATTCACTAATTTCAGTGAAATAAATGGACATGGGTATAAAATTGTTCATAAAATTAGCAACCAGGGAACTTATAGTACAAATATTAAGAATTACACCATACTACCTCTGTTATTCAGCAACCCAGTCATTTTCTTGTACTTCTCCTGAAAATAGTTTTTTTTTAATTATAAAGCAAAGCACTTTTCCTTCAACAAGCTGCTTCTGAATTAGCTAATACCTGATTGTGGTGAATGAGTTCAGGCACAAGTCTTTTTGATGTAGCTCCCGACCTCCTTGCAGTTTGTAAACGTAGCCTTGTGGTGTCCTTCGTGAGAGTCAAGGATGGTGTTGTTGATGACAACCAGATGGCAACTCTCTTACAACTCATTTATACTGAAAACTGGGAGGTCAGAGCAGACTTGACATCTGCCGAGAGTTTACCGTCAATTCGCGGTGTGGATGGTGCAGGTTCTCAGCTCCACTTCTGGTAAAAAGGGAAACCACATTGAGGCTTGACGTGCAGCCAGGACCAATTTAAAGCCTCCACTGTGTAAAATGATGGCCAAATTTGCTGCTGAATTAACTTCCTCACATCATACCAGCAATGGTCTGCTGCCAATGTGGCTATATGCCCATGTCTGCCCTTTAAAAATACATATTTGAGCCGTAAGACCCTGTGCTGGGAACCAACAGGGTAACTGAGGTAGCTCGGCTGGATGCAATAGAACTGAGTCCAGGTTAAGACTCTGGGATCTATAATATGATATTAAATGTAAATGTCTTGGTGCTCAGTGCGTAGTGTTGTTTACTCTGAGCCAGCATTCAAAGGATTCAATGCCCAAGGAAGGTATATTGATAAAGTGACCAAGTAGGTTGGCTATCAACACGTAAACCTTTCCGAGGTAGCAATGCCAAGTAGTTAGAGGGGGAGAAAGTCCTGTGAGAATGGTAGAAATACTTTGCCACCATTATTCATGGGTTCAGGACTTATTGCTAAGAGCTATTACTATGTTTGCAGAGGAACAGGTAGTGTTGAGGAAACAGGAAGGCTGCAGAATGACTTGGACAGGCTAGGAGAGTGAGCAAAGAATTAGCAGATGGAATGCACTGTGAGAAAGTATGAGCTTATACACTTGGGTAGGAAGAATAGAATTATAGCCTATTTTCTAAATGGGGAAAGTCTTCCGAAATCTGAAGCACAACGGGATTTGGGAGTCCTAGTTCAGGATTCTGTTAAGGTTAACATTCAGGTTTAGTTGGCAATTAGGAAGGCAATGTTAGCATTCAATTCGAGAGGGCAAGAATACAGAAGCAGGGATGTACTGCTGAGGCTGTATGAGGCTCTGGTCAGACTCAAATATTTGGAATATTTGAGTAGTTTCAGGTCCCGTATCTAAAGGAGGATATGTTAACATTCTGGGGGGTCCAGAGGATATTTATAAGAATTATCCTGGGGATGAAGAGTTTGTCATATGACAGGTGACTGGAAACTCTGGGTTTGTACTCAATGGAGTATAGAAGGATGAGGGGGATCTGCTTGAAGCTTACACAGTACTGAGAGGCCTGGGTAGAATGGGAGTGGAGAATATGTTTCCACTAGTAGGAGGAGCTATAACCTAAGGGTATAGCCTCAGAGTGAAGGGGTGGTCTTTTAGAACTGAGATGAGGAGGAATTTCTTCAGTCAATGGATGGTTAACCTCTGGAACTCATTGCCACAGAGGGTTGTCATTGAGATATTTAAGACATAGATAGATAGGTTCTTGATTGGTAAGGAGATCAAGGGTTACAGAAAGAAAGCAGGAGATTAAGGTTGAGAAATACATTAGCCACGAACAAATGGCAGAGTAAGCTGAATGGGATGAACGGTCTCCTTCTGCTCCTATGCAAAGTTTTTATTTTCTAGTGACTACAAAACACATGGAAAAGCACACATTGACAGAGTAACTCAAATGTCGCTTTGAGGGAACGCACTATTGTCAACAATGTGTATGCTAAGTCTTTCTTGCATTTGTCTGAACGCAGTTGCCTCTGTTAACATAATCCATAGAAATTTGTATGCAAAGACTGCTCTGTCACGATACAGTTGCAGATCCTGGACAACTGGTGTGAGTGGTGGTCAATGTAATGGGAGTCCATGGTTTCTTTCCAGTCATGTGAACATCTTGTACATCAAGAATCACCAGCAGATCAAGAGCGATTTGCTAACTTATTTCAAAATATTAAGTTTCCTTTAAAATAGAGAAAAGCAAAATTCAGATGAATGCTCCAATAGATCCATTAGTGTCTGATGGAGCTGTTTCAGGGCTTGGGGGATTTAATCTCTTTTGGTTTTGCCCTACTTAAAAAAAAAGTCTCAGAATATTCTTTTTCAGCAGATATTTAAAAGCCATTTATTTAAAATGGGCTGTGTTAAAACAGTGTGCAAATGCATTAAGCAGTGCTGCACCAGAGGAAATTAAACCCCATAATGGTTCAGATAGCTGTTAATCATACTTAAAAAGATATACAGGTTCAAAGTGCAGTACTGCAGAGTTACTGATTCTTCACAGCTGCAGCAATTCAAAGACAGCAATGTAGTCAATAACCTTTCAGCAATATATCTATAGACTCTCGATAGACAGAGCTAACTATGTAGCTGTATCGTGTGTGAACTTCAGTATGTTTCTGAAGTGAACTGGCAGCCTCTAGAAATCAGTTACACAGCACCTCAATATTAAAACCGTTGTCCAGGAATTACTAATTGAAAACAATCATGGCAATTCCAATTATACTGAAAACAGATAATTGGGAATTCAATTACAATTACTGGGTTTCAGCGAAAGTAGCCAATATTGTCACAAATTACACCCTTATAGTCATTGATTACTACTCAGTTACACCAAAATCTTGACTTGAGTGTTGTTTTTCTTGTGGTTACCTTGAAACACTATTTTGAATCATTCTAGCTTGGAATATGGGATTAGCAATTTGAGACAAGAAAGCCCTTTCGCAAATCAGATGTATGTGGAAATAGAGCCAGAGCATAGACTATATGAAATGGACAGTTATATTGAGTTCCATTATAATCATTCGCACCTGAATGAACAACCATTGGCACGATAAAGAGTATCACAAATTCTCCATTAACTAGATTCATCCTAATAAGGGGTGCTCCAGTATAATCTGTTGGGATTGAGAAGGGCTTCTGCTCTCTGTGGCACAGTGGTATTGTCCCTACCTATGAGTTCATGAGCCCAGATTTAAACCCTACATGCTCATGGCATTTCCCAAATGGATTGATTAAAATATCTAGAAAAGAGGTTCAGTGGCAGTACTCTGCTCCAAATGTTAGCTGGTTGTGGTTGATTCTTAGTTTAATTTGGAGGGAGCAGAGGAGATGGATATTCAAAACATTTGCTCTTTCTATAATTTGAATTCAAAATGATTTGTCCTTGGGCTGTACTGCTGACATGTAATGTACAATGTGAATTTTAAGAATGTTATGATCGTATTGTGGAAGATTGTAAGAGTGAAACATGCTGGAGATGAAGTGAATTTTATTGCACTTCTTGAAATTTTCAAGAAGTGCACTGTAATGCATTTTAGTAAATGTTATGAATAAATTATCTTTTTACAAAAAAAATAAATTGAGTTTAACTGAAAATGAGTTTGAGTTAATGTGACATGTGACAATTAAAAAGGAAATCAATTTCAAAAGTTGGAGAATAAAATAAAATATTCTTGAATAGCAAAATGGAGAATAAGGGTGAATATAACTGAGCACTTAGAATTTTCAGAACTTGGAACACAACACTTAGATTTCTTTTCAGGGCCAAGTGACATTCACAACATGCAAATCTACATGACAAGTTGTAATTTTTCACTGAAACAGTAAGAGATGTAAACTTTAAATAATACTATTATTTCAATCAAAGTTATCAATTGCAAATGCTTGTGGATCATCAGCCCTTGTGTCATTTTCTTGCCTCGCTCAATCTCATAAACAGCAGTGAGATAACTGGGAAAGGAATGAAGAAGCAGTCCTGGCCCCAACACCAAAAGATTTAAAACCAAAAGAGAAAATGCTGGAAAATCTCAGCAGGTCTGGCAGCATCTGTAAGGAGAGAAAACTGACAAAGCTTTGACAAAGGGTCAGTTAGACTCGAAACGTCAGCTCTTTTCTCTCCTTACAGATGCTGCCAGACCTGCTGAGATTTTCCAGCATTTTCTCTTTTGGTTTCAGATTCCAGCATCCGCAGTAATTTGCTTTTACCAAAAGATTTATTTGAGAGTCTTTGAAACAAACTTGGAAGCTTAAATATCTCTCTTCAGAGACAACTGGGGCCCTAGTTAAACAGCTTAAATGAAGCCCCAGGCAATATGGAACCCACAAGCAATATTCTGAGCCAAGCTTTTTAGCTGCCTTTGGATCTGTTGATTTAGACTATAGTGCAACTCCATATATATCCAGCAGAGGGAGTGTACTCATGGTGGTGATGCTGTCACTTCTTCAGTGAACTACTAACAACGACACTTCTCGATGGCTTGAAAAATAATTCTGCTAGGAGACACCATAGAACCACAGAAGTGTCACATTGCAGAAGGAGGCTGTTCAACCCATCCTGCCTGTGCCAGCGGCTTTAATCAGCATCAATACCAAACCCAATCTTCTGCCTTTTCTTTGTACCCTTGCACACTCTTTCCATCCAACATCAAACTTCCTCTTGAATGCCCCAAGTGAATCTGCCCCACCATATTTCCAAAGTAGATTAACAGGAGGCTGGAAGAACACAGCAAGCCAGGCACTGTCAGGTGGTGGAAAAGTCGACCTTTCCAGGCAGTATATTCCATACCTTAACAACTCACTGAGTGGAAAAGGTTATTTCTCACATCAACCTTGCTTCTTTCACTTTAAATCCATGCCCCACTCATTTTTGTTCCCTTCACAAGAAGTAACAGCTTCTCCCTATCTACTCTACCCAGTTCTGTCATGGTTTTGAAACTCTCCATCAAATCTCCTCCCCGCGCTCTTCTCTCCCAGGAGAATAGTTGCAACTTCTTCATCTCGTTCTCAGACATTAACCAGGATTCTGGATTAATATTCCAACAATAATACAACTAAGCCATCATCTGCCTTTCTTGCTTTCTCTCCATAGCCTTTGACCCCCTTCAACCCTAAGAACTATATGTAACTCCTTCTTGAAAGCATTCAATATTTTGCCTTCTACCACTTTCTGTGATAAAGAATTCCACAGGCTCACCATTCTCTTCTTGAAGAAATTTCTGCATCATCTTAGTCCTAAAAGCTCTACCACAAATTGTGATCCCTTGTTCTGGACTTTCTAGTCATCAGGAACATCCTCCTTGCATTTGTCTTGTCTAGTCATGTTAGAATTTCACAACTTTCTGTGAGATCTCATTGTCTTATTCTGCTAAATGCTTCCAAATTCTAATTCTTGCATGCCTCTATGAATAAAATATACCCCATTAACCCTCCATTGGAGGATGCAATGGTGCAAGTTAACCAGAAAAGGAGGCCATGAGGTGCTTCACAGTTAAGAAGTTGTGACATGATCTGGGATAGTGTAGTTTTTCTTCATTAAGACCTTTATCGCCAAAGTCGGTATCTATGCCTCTATCACTGCTGCATCATTGCTAGGATACAACAATGTGGAAGTGAAAAGAAACATCTGTGTGAGGAACAGGAAGGAGTTGGGAGAGAATTTGGAGGTGATGGAACTCCCATGAGATTGCAGTTCTTGTCTTTCCTGGTGATACAGGAGCAAGAGAGTGAGAGAGAGAGATAATCTCAAGAGCTCATGCAGAACATTCTGTAGTCACAAATTCTAACAGCAACCACGTATTGGAGTGGGTTTTGAATTCAATGGCAGGAGCATCAATCAAGAAAACTGTTTAGTCCTGGACGGGATTGAACTTCTTCAATGTGCTTATTGTTTTTAAAGCAAGAAGCAGTGACACTCCTAATCTAAGCTTTACTGATGGCTGAGGAGGTTTCAAAGGTTGGAAAGTGAGTCAAGTAAACTGCCTCAAACTACACTTTCAGCCACAATATTGAAATTACTACTTAGCTTCACAAAGGGAGCTTTGGAATGGGATGTGCTCAATAATGATGAACTCATTGCCTGTGGCTAATTAGTCCAAGTTTGGATGCTATCTACATCCCGCTATTAGACAGGTTGAGACAGCTTCATTATCAGAGGATTCATAATGGAGGTGAGTATCATGGATTAGCCACAGTTTATGGGACATGATTTTGAGACTGAAGTTGGTATTTAATTCTATGTACTGTTGCTGAATTAATAACATAATTCGACTTGGACAAAAATAAAGGTGAATTGTTGCAACATGTATTTCAGTAGAGATTTGAAAGATTTTAGTCAGTCAGCATAATTTTTTTTAGACAATATGTATACAGATTTGGCAATTTATGACAAAATCTATTTTTAAATTATTGACAGTCTAGTAAAATGACTGCTCACTGTTTGGCCTTTATTTCATTTATTTTCTTTTGAGTGTTCCAGATTACTGCTGACACAATGTTACTATTGTGGGTCCATGTGTACTTTGCAGAGTCCTTAGGATTATTATCAATTAATATTGTGTTTTTGGCTTGAACTCAAACCTTTCCTATTGTGAGTGTTTTCTATACAACTCTGAGTCCTCAATGCAACATTGACTCTCCATTAATCCGAATGTGGGAAAGTGGAAACAGTTTAAAATAGGATTTAGACTGTGACCTTTGTTGGGCATTTGTTTCACAACTGCGACTTTATCAGAGCTGAAAGCCAGAGAAGCCTGGCTTGGAATCTTCTGGAAGTGATAGAGAAACAGGGGAGGTCTTGCCCACTTGCTTGAGACCTAGAAAAACTGCCCACCCAGAGAGAAAGAACAATGCTACATGGAAATATGGGTAAGGTTGTTCTGGGCTTCCATTTTGAAATATATGAGACGAGTTGGATCAATATATGACGTTCAGAGATTTTACTGGTTTTTTCCTTCTGGGAGTGTCCGCTTTTTTAGTAAAGCTACATTGATCCTTGAGAAAGGGCACGTGGGCAGCCTGAGTGAGACAAAGACCAAGTGAACTGGAACTTAGCTTCAAACAGAGGCAAGAAGTGCTTTGAATAAATTTACTGCAGGACATAAAATGTGATGGGGGGGGGGTGGGGGAGTTTTCTAAAGGGTAAGGAAGAGTTGCTTCTTTTTCCTGCTCTTCTTTTCAGCCTCTAGTATTTGAATTCTAACTGTGCAATAAAAGGAACAGGTAAATCAATAACTTATTATTGAAACTATCAGTGCTGGGTTGCTTTATCAGTATTGTAATGTTTACTGGCAATGCTAAACTCATTTGGAGGAGTGGGCTGTTCTTAATTAATTCCTAATTAATTAATATATAATCGAGATGGTAGAGCAGATGATGTGCTGTAACTGCAGAGTTTGGGAGCCTCTGGTTGCTTGTGTGACCCAAGGCAAACGCATCTGCAGTAACTGGTAGCTGCAGGAACTTGATCTCAGGGGTATTGATTTGGGGGCTGAGTTACAGACATTGCAACACATCGGGCAGAAGAAAATTACCTCAGCACTTCCAACTCAGCACCGCCCTCTTGTCCTGTCCTCCCTGTCCACCTTCCTTCCCACCGATCCACTCCACCTTCCCCAGCTTCATTTACCTATTGCATTCTCAACTATCTCCCTCCAGCCCCACTCCCCTCCCATTTATCTCTCAGCCTCCTCGGATCACCCCTTCATTCCTGATGAAGAGCGTATGCTTGAAATGTCAACTCCCCTGTTCCTCGGCTGCTGCCTGACTGGCTGTGCTTTTCCGGCACCACACTCTTCGACTCTGATCTCCAGCATCAGCAGTGTTCACTTTCTCCCACTTTATTGCAACAGGTACTCATGTCCCTGAGGGTAGAGTCTTCTGATTTGGTCAATTATCAAAGATAAGAAGGCATGACTGCGAGTGAGGCAGGTAAGGGGAGAGCAAAGTGTGGTTCCAGAAGGAAATGGGGAAGAAGGTGCCTCTGATGGACCCCCTTCCTGACGCCAACTTCTTCATTTAAGCAGTGAGTATCTTTGAACTAGGGGTACCTACTTTAAAACCAACCTTACATGAAATTGCATGTCCTGTTCCCTGCTGGGAGAACAGCCTCCTGCTACCTGTTGCTAGATTAATGCCCGCAGTAGCAGCATAAGGCCCTGAAGCGAGCATCACCCCAACTTAAGGACCTCATGGGTAGCTGGTTGGCTGGACTCTCCATGGGCCTTCCCATCATAGTGGGATGGGATGGGAGAGCTGGGGAGGTGAAAGGATCCCAAGCCACCTGATTCAGTCTCCCCAAACCCACCGCTATTGCCACTGAATATTCCACAGGGAAGGGCATCAGATTCTGCCATAGCTAACACACTTAAACTGAGTGTCCGATGAAGTTATGCAGGCTCAGCCACAAGATGCACTGGTCAACCCATCCTCTGCCTGTTGCGGGCACTGTCATTGCACAGAGAAGTTCAATCTTGTCACTGATGTGTACACTCTTGCATGCAATTGATCAGATTGGCGTTCATTGCTGGTTAAAGGGCTTGTGGATTTTTTTAAATCTTAAAAGCACAGTATCCATTTCTAGGTCAGTTTTTCAAATGGGGTGACATGACAACTGGATCCTTGGTGATTACTTTCATGTCTTCAGTTCCTGTCTAGTAATCACACAAAAGCCAGCATCCAAGCTCAGCCGATAATAGGGAAGACAGATGGAACATCGGCCTTTATTTCAAAGGGATCAGAACATAAAAATGAGGAGGTTTTGCTAAGACCATACAAGGCACTAATGAGCCCACAGTTGGAATACTGTGAACAGTTTTGGGTTCCTTATTGAAGTGGAGATACATTGGCATTGGAGGCAGTCCAGAGAAGGTTCACGAGGCATGGAAAGACTGTCTGATGAGGAGAGATTAAATAGATTGGATTTGTACTCATTGAAATATAGAAGAATGAGAAGTGACCTTATTGAAACATACAAGCATCTTAAAGGACTTGACAGGGTAGCTGTCAAAAGGTAGCTTCCCCTTGTGGGAGAGTATAGGGCCAGAGGTCACAGTCTCTGAATAAGGGGTCACACATTTAAGGCAAAGATGGGAAGGAATTTCTTCTCTCAGAGATGGTAATCCATGAAACTCTATACCACACAGGGCTATTGAGGATGGGTCATCAAGTATATTCAAGTTGAGCTAGACAGAGTTTTAATCAGTAAGGGAATAAAGGGTTGTCAGGAAAGTAGAGTTGAAGATTATCAGATCAACCATGATCTCATTGATGAGTGGAACAGTCTCGTTTGGCTGAATGGCTTACATCTGCCCTTACACCTCATGGTGTCTGATACCCTTCAAAGTCAGGGCATATGGGCTGGTGAGTGGCAGCTTCTAAATGACAGAGAGTCTATTGGCAAAGGCTGGCACTAAATCCTAACTTCCAACTTTGCATGGCTGATTGAATTCGTTTTCGGCATCTTGATTGACTTGAAGTTTTATTGAAATGATTTGCATAGACTGTAAGAAAGTTAAATGAGAACACTAGGAAAAAGAATAAGAGTCAATGTAGCAAATAATTAGAGACTGGATGGAGTGGTGCACTCAGTGCATAAAGTATTCAGAATAGAAGTGGAAAGCTCGAAATGTGAACAAGTGTGGAGGGCTATGAATTGGGTGCAATAAATGCATTGCCTAAGACTGGACAGTAGTGGGAACTGCTGAAACATATCCAAGAGTGAATAGAAAAAGTGCACTTTGATATTTTCTAACCAATCTGTCAATGTCACATAGTGTTCAGTAAAAGAAAAAAATAGAAGTTCTATAACTCAGTGGTTCTGAAGGGGTGAATGTTCATGCTACATGAGGTGACCTATAGGATTCTGAAGGGACTCGACAGGGTAAATGCTGAGAGGATGTTTCTCTTCATAGGACATCTAGGACCGGAGGGCGTCATCTCAGAATTAAGGGACGCCGAGTCAAGAGTAACATGAGGAGCAATTTATTGTCTAAGAGTTGCAAGTCTTCGGAATTCTTTGCCAGAGAGACCTGTGGAGGCAGAGTCCTTGTGTATTTTTTTCAGGTTGAGGTACATTCTTGATCAGTCGGGGAATCAAGGGTTACGGGAAAAAAATCAGGAAATTGGACGCAAGGAAGGTCTGATCAGCAGTGATCGTACTGAATGGCAGAGCAGGCTTGAGGGGCCGAATGGCCTACTCCTGTTCATGTTTCTTATGGTCGTATTGACTGTACCCATTCTACTGATGCTACGCAGAGCCAGTGGGTGGAGGTGGGGGTTTTACTCTAGCTTTCAGAAGGGGTGGATGTATCTGTACCAGCTCCCTAAGGCCATACAGGCAAGCCCTTCCAGCCTGGTCCACCATTTACCAAGATCATGGCTGACCTGATCATAACATCAGCTCTACATTCCTGCACGCCACCGCTAATCTTTCATCCTCTAAGATCCTAAGGTTCTCATCATTATGCCTGACCAAACATTGCTTATTGTTATCCTATAATAAACCTTGTTATCTGAGGATAGTTCCTCTAATGTAGCTACTCCATGGTGATATCTATCAATAATTACTGGATTGGCCCAAGGTAAAGCAAAGACAAAGGAGGAATGGTGACAGTAAACTGCCCTCAGACAGCCCTTATCTGGTATCGCAAACTGGTGGTATCTTGAGGTGCCAGGAGTAGTCACCTGAGAAAATAACAAAGCCTACCCTGTTTCACTAGAGACCAGATAATCTAATGGCTGTCATGACAAGATAAAACGATTAAGTGTTTGGAGGTGCGTGGGTTCCGCAAGGACTGTAGACACAGATCTGTCAATCGTAAATCTTGTGTGACAAATTTGATGGAGTTTTGTAAACAAGCAAGTGGTTGGACTGATAGAGAATATGGTTGATTTGTGTGTAGAGGTATCTAGAGATTCAAACAGAGATAAAGGGGAAATGTGCTTGTTTTTTCAGGCACAGTGTATCTAATTTCTGGGAATAACATCCAGCATCTGCTCTGCAGGCTGCATCCACTGGGCTGCAATTCACAGCTGCCCAGCACGTTCATTTGAAAAAGCGAAGAAGGGTCTTCTGCAACTTTGCGAGAGGCTATACGGCTTTATAGGTCAAAGAATCTCTACGGTGCAGAGAGGCCATTCGAGTCTGCACTGACACTCCAATGAGCATCCAACCCAAACCCTATCCCCATCATTTCCCATGTCTAATCCACCCTGCTTACACATCCCTGTGACACTATAGACAAGTTTAACATGGCCAATCAATCTGACCAACACATCTTTGGATTGTGGGAAGAAACCCACACAGACACAGGTGAAACACGTGCAGGCTTCGCACAGACAGTCACCCGAGGCTGGAATCAAATCCAAGTCCCTAGCGCTGCATGGTAGCAGTGCTAACCACGGAGCCACCATGTGTACTCCAAGGGTAAAAGGACAAAAGAGATGTTCAGGACTGTAACAGGGCTGCTACAATCTTAAAGCTGGCATGTCTGGCTCCCCACTTTGAGTGCAGGACTCTGACAAAGTGCTCATTGCTTATTCACCAACTCAAATGGCAAGTTTGAGCAGGTTGCCAGGATTCATTTAAAACCTTGCAATACTTCAACAACGCAAATTCTACCTTTCTGTCACCCTGTACTCCATACCCTTCACTTCACCTCCACTCATCTGTCATTAAGTTCTGGTCAAGATGAGTCACAGGAGCACCTTATAAAGATTCCTCAGCCAGTGTGGGGAGAACTGAAGGCTGGTATCATGGACAGGATCCATCGTCAGGACTATTAAAAAGTTAATCAAGGCAACAAAGGAATAATGAATGATTTGTGAAAATGTTAGATCTAAGAAGATGCACCAACTAAAAAATGAAGCAATTTCTCTTGCTTGCTCTCCAGCCATAACTGAGCTTTCTAAAGCATAAAATAGGGTAATTATATCAGTTTTATTGGCCTTTAGAAAACAGCAACTGTGTTCCTACTATTGTATCCATCTGTGTTCTATAAGCTTGTTTCCAATACATCAGTTAATTAACTGGGCCAAGTTTTATTTCACTAACACCCATGGATTGAGATTGAAAATAGACATGGGACATTGATGAAGGATGAGCGGGAGGAAAAATGAATTCAGTTCTTGAGTCACAATTATTAAGTGTGTCTTGTGTTTATGGCTAAGTCCCATCTTATTTCATTACTAAGAAGACTGCCATGCTAAACTTTTTAACTTATTTCTTTATTTTTATGCTTCTGTAACTAAGATTTTGTACCTAGGTACTTTGTACCTAAGATGGAACAGTGTGTGGTGACATTGTACACCTTTCACTGTACTCTCTATCCAGTATTTGAGGCAATGGCTTGGTGGTATTATTGCAAGACAATGAATTCAGAAGCTCAACTGATGCTTTGGGCACTCAGCTTCAAATCTCACCATGGCCGAAAGTGGAGTTTGAATCCAATAAAGAATCTGGAATTAAATGTCTAACAATAACCATTGTCGATTGATGGAAAAAAAAACCCATCTGGTTCACTAATGCCCTTTAGGGAAGGAAACTGTCATCTTTACCTGTTCTGGCCTATATGTGACTCCAGACTCACAACAATGTGGTTGACTCTTAACTGCCCTCTGGCAGTTAGGGAAAAGCAATAAGTGCTGGCCTAGCCAGAGATGTCCATATCCTGCAATGAATAAAAAAAAGTCTAAATTTAAATCAGAGTGTACATTAAACAGAAAGCCCTGGAAGAGGAGATAGGTCACCAGTGTTGGGTTTACTCATATCTGATCTCATTAAGTCTAAGTCATAGCCCAAATGGCAAGAATCTTATTCAGCCCTTCTTTAGTAATTACAGTGTGGAAACTGGCCCTTCGTCCCAACAAGTCCACACTGGTCCTCCGAAGAGCAACCCACCCAGATCCATTCACCTACAATAACCCCTTCAACTAACACCACAGGCAATTTAGCATGGGCCAATTCACCTAACCTGCACATTTTTGGACTGTGGGAGGAAACCGGAGCACCCAGAAGAAACCCACGGAGATATGGGGAGAATGTGCAAACTCCACACAGACAATTGCCTGAGGCAGGAATTGAACCTGGATCTCTGGCACTGTGAGGCAGCAGTGCTAACCACTGTGCTACTGTGCCACCCCCTTGCCAACATCACATTATTTATAATCCCCCTGCCCTTCTATAGCTGTTGTTCTTCTGGAGCTCAAAAGTACCTCTCAGAGTTTCCAAAGTTACTTGTGTTCAGCTTCAAACACTGTGCACTCATTACAATGAGTAACTTGCAGAGACTCAAGGACAGTGTGAACTGTTCACTGCCCATTAGAAAAGCCAGGCTTTGTTCTGTAATTTCAAGTTCAGACTGAGTCTCCAAGTGCAGATGATCTGAAGAACCTTTACCTCAAAACTGATGAAAGCTGAGAGCAACTCCAAAAATAAAGACTTATGTATTTTTATAAACACATAGAACTAACAAATGTAAAACTTACACTCACCTACATGTTGCATCAGTCTTTTTTAGATTCATTTATTACTTAGTCAGACACCCAGACGACTCTTATAGCATTATAAAATTATAAAACCTCTTGTGTTTCATTGTAGTTGTGTTCCTGACTGTAGATCATGTTAACTGTTCCAGCCTTTTTTTTAATGTGACACTGAGGCAAGTCACATTTGGTTAATCAAACATAAGACTGCAATGAGCTGTGACCCACCTAGATCGGAATTGGCTACGTGGGGAGACTGAGAAAAGCTGGAATTGTTCTCCAGACAATGTTATGGGGAGATGTAATCGAGATGTTCAAATTCGTGAAGGGCACTGACAGGGTAAGTGGGAAAAAGCTCTTTCCAGTAGCATAAGGGTCACTTCAAGGAGGACACAGATTCAGATTGCAAAAGAGTCAGAGGTTAGTTGAGAATGCTTTTCTTTAACTCGATGAGTTGTCATCTGGAAGCCGGTGGTGTGGGGTGGGGGTTGGGGGGAGGTGGTGATGGTGAGATTCAATAATAACCTTAAAAAGGAAACAGTTTAAGGACTTAACAGGGAAATGTTACAGGACCTGGGGATAGAGGAGAAGTAGCCTCCTTAAAGATTCTGCACAAGCATGATGGACCACACTCTCCTGTTCTGTGGGTTTCTGTGCTTTTCTTAAAGATTACATAATTGATGACACATTTTCGAAGTGCAAGAGAGGACATTTGAATCATCCACGCTTACATTAAGGAAAGCACACAAATGTTTCATTCAAGGTAAAGTCTCCATAGTCCCAGAAGACAAGAGGGTTATTGTCTCATTAGAGAGAGAGAGAGAGTTGGTATTGAACTTAACCTGAGGGTCACCATGCTCTATGCGAGGGACAAGGTGGAGAAAGTAGGACTTACATGGTAGTGAATTGAGCCCACCTTCACTCTAAGTAAAGCTCAGTACTGTTCTGTATTAGCTGTCCCTTGTGGAAAAAATTGAGGGCAAGTCTATGAGGCAGAGGTCAGCATGTGGTATCCTCGAGACTGTGATGAAAGAGAGGATTGATCCTGTCAGATGTTTCCCTGAGCAGACTGTCAAAGTCATCTGGCAGAATGTCTCATTGTCAGAACTTTTCAACAAGCACCAAGATGTAGTTTAACTGGTGAAAACAGCACTATCTGTCAGATTCTTCATTATGCCTGCTGCCCTCAAAGTAGTTTCAGGGTGAGAGGGGATGGTGGGGTTAGAGACAGTCACACATCACCTTGTGGAATGTGCCTTTTCAAAGGACGTGTGGAACGAGATGAGGTGGTTTTTGTCGAGGTTCGTCTCGAGCAGTCCCGTGAGGGATGACTGTGCTCTACTGTCTATTCCCTGGAACGCACACAGAGACAAACATCAAATGCACCTGGAGGACCATCAACTCAGTGAAAGACACTCTTTGACCTGCCAGAAACACGTGGGTCTTCCAGAGCAAAGAGTTGATCTCAACCAAGTGTTGCAGACTGGCCCATTCCAAAGTTCAGAACTATGTGCGGAGGGATGCACTAAAGCTTGAGGCAGCTGCTAAATTGCAACACAAATTCATTCAGTTATGAGACCCTCTTTTTGCCTTGAAATATATGTAAGTATTTAACAAGTTTTGTGAAGATTTGTAGCTCAGGTTGAGGTTCTAGGTATATGTTTGATCACTGAGCTGGAAGGTTCATTTTCAGACATTTCATCACCATCCGAGGTAACATCTTCAGTGAGCCTCAGGAAGAAGCATTGGTGGCATCACCTGCTTTCTATTTATTTGTTTAGATTTCTTTGGGTCAGTGATGTCACTTCCTGTGGTGACGCCATTTCCTTTGGTGATGTCATTTTCTGTTTTTTTAAATTGGATCCAAGTCAATGGGTTATTGATAGAGTTCTGGTTGGAATGCAATGCTTCTAGGAATTCTCATGTGTGTCTCTGTTTGGCTTGTTCTAGGATGGATGTGATGTCCCAGTCAAAGTGGTGTCCTTCCTCGTCTATATGTGAGGATACTAGTGAGAGTGGGTCATGTCTTTTTTGGCTGGCAGATGTTCGTGTATCCTGGTAGCTAGTTTTCTGCCTATTTGTCCAATGTAGTGTTTGTTACAGTTCTTGCAGAGTATTTTGTAAATGACGTTAGTTTTGTTTGTTGTCTATGAAGGATTTTTCAAGTTCATTAGCTGCTGCTTTAGTGTGTTGGTGGGTTTGTGGGCTACCATGATGCCAAGGAGTCTGAGTAGTGTGGCAGTCATTTCCGAGATGTCTTTGATGCAGGGGAGAGTGGCTCAGGTTTCTGAATGTACTTTATCTGCTTGTTGGTGTTTGTTGCTGAGAAATCGGTGGACTGTGTTCATTGGGTACCCGTTCTTTTTGAATACACTGTTTAGGTGATTTTCCTCTGCTCTGCATAGTTTCTTTGTGCTGGAGTGTGTGGTGGCTCATTGAAATAATGTTTTAATGCAGTTTCGTTTGTAGATGTTGGGATGCTTGCTTTTGTAGTTCAGTATTTGGTCAGTATGTGTTGTTTTCTTGTAGATGCTGGTTTGAAGTTCCCCATTGGCTGCTCGATCTACTGTGACATCTAGGAATGGCAGTTTGTTGTTGTTTTCCTCCTCTTTAGTGAATTTTCTGCCAGTAAGGGGATTATTGAAGTATTATGTAAGCAGTGTTCTGCATGAGTAGGAAATGCTGTTGTTTGCAAATGCAGGGAATGACAAATCCTAATGTTTTGTTCCTTTTTATCTGCAAAGACTGTATAGAACTGTTTTAGTACCTTGTATACGTGCATTAAGACTTTTAAAAGAATAATGTATCTTTTACAATAAGGCAAAGCTCTGAGCAAGGGCAAATGGAGATTGTTCATAGTGACATTGACTCACACAGCAATGGAGTTGATTAAATTTGATTAAATGTTTCTCTGCCCACAGGTGTTGCTAGACCTGGTGAGTTTCTCCTACTTTTCCTGTGCTTGCCACAAAATTGGAGTATGGCCTTGTCGAGTTTACGGTAACATGTCCTCACTGATCATCCATTGTGAAGAGTAAGTCGTATTAATATTCACTCAGATGAGCGTAGGTCTCATCTTAGTACATAGAGATTCATCCTTACTTCTTGTAACAGTATTGGGAAAGATTGTTTGAGCGTCCAGGGCTGGGGTCGGAGTATTATGCAAGTAATGTTCTGCATGATTAGGATCAGGCAATCCACTTTAGGACAATGAATGACTAAGAGTAGCCAACCCTTGAACGGTTTTATCAATTCCCTGCATATTAAATTGCAAACATGTTTATTCATGGACAAATAACTACAGAATGGTCACGGGGTTAAGTAGGAAGGTGTTTCAATTTTTATTGTAGAATTAATGATGATAGGAGTACCAAGGCATTACCGAGATGGTCCCCCATTCCAACAGAGAATGAACTTAGAGCAGAGTAATTGACTCCCAATTACTCGATTGGGAATAATTGCTGAATTGTTTGTCTAACCCAGCACACAAAGCTGGCATATGGCCTGATAATGGTCCCTTTGCAATTCACCTGCCCTTGCTGGATTGGCCTTTCGAGATCTGACAGAGCAGTTAGGGAGGGTAACGAAATATTGGGCTTTCTCCGCAATGCCGTGTCCAAAGAAAGAGTTAAAAGATAGTCAATGACATTTTGGATCTCATTTGTGAGGGTCCTGGAGAACCTGTGCAGTGTAGCAATGCAGCTGCTCAAAGTGTGAATGACTAGGACGTGGCATTCCAGTAATTCCTATGCCCATTGAGACTTTTCTTTCCCTGAAGAAGAAAGAAACAATAAGGGATGCTGTTCTCGGCAGAGTGCGTACTGGGCCCTTCATGGGAAAATGGGTCAAACAAAATATATTATCATAGCACAGTGCTATCATCTGTGGAAAGGACAAAACTGTAATGGATTATGAAGTGAAATTGTAACTGCAGACATGTATTCAGGATTTTAGAATTAATAGCATTCTATTTGCATTTCATCATTTTTAACATTAATGACCTTGAAGGCTGGAGCAGATGATTTCAGGCCTTACTGCATCATTTGGCACAGTGCCCCATCAGATCCAACTATTCATGGGCAGGCCTTTTGCCTCAGCTACCAAGTCTCCAGAAGAGCCAAGAATAACAACTGTTGGCAGAGGCTGTTATGGATATGCTCTCATGTTGTATGGCTTCTGATGTTCGGAGCCAATGTGTTATTGAGTGACAGTTTAACACACTGCAGTGCCCTGGACTGCAATCTCTTGTGCACACCTGTTCATGTTGTCCTAAAGTTTGCTCTGGGTCAGACTGTATATGATAAAAGGGATAAGCAATCTTTTAGCAGACGGACATAGACTTTGCTAATGAGCAATAGAAATTGCTGGAAAGGTTAGGCAGATCTGACTGTGCATAATCCCTACAGTGTGGAAGCAGGCCATTCAGCCCATCAAGTCATGCTAACCCTCTGAAAAGCATCTCGTCCACATCCAGTCCCTACCCTATACCTGCATTTTCCTTGGCTAATCCATCTAACCTACAGATCCCTGGATACATGGCTAATTTAGAATGGCCAATCCACCTAACCTGCACTACTTTGGACTGTGGTGGGAAACCAGAGCACCCAGTGGAAACCCACGCAGACACAGGGAGAATGTGTGAACTCCACACAGACAGTTGCATGAGGTTGGACTTGAACCCAGGTTTCTGGAGCCATGAGACAGAAGTGCTAGCCACCATGCCGCCCATGGAGAGAGACAGCAAAGTTAACGTTTCAGCTCCAGTTCTGAAGAAAAGTCACTGAACCCAAAATATTAACTCTACTTTCTCTCCAGGATGCTGCTAGATCTGCTGAGATTTTCCAGCAATTTCTGTTTTTGTTTCTGATTTCCTGAATTCACAGTTCTTTTGGTTTCATAGACTTTGCTAATGCCTACAGCCGTGACTAGAGTTATTAGAAATCTGTGTATAATATCTTTTCAGATATTCTCTTCTTGATTTATAAACTCATTTGGAATATTACCACTCTGTCTATCTTCACCACAAGTGCACTAATATTTATTTATTAAGAAATGCAATTTAACGATGAAATCTGTCAGCCACCTCGGCTTCTTGTTCAGCTCTCCCAATGAGTATAATGTCTCCGAGTACACTACAATAGCCACTGTGCCATTGGGTGAAGAAGGGGAATCAAGTGGGATAAATCCACTTGATTAATCTGTCAGTAAAGAGTTGCATTTTCTTCAAAGAATGACAGAATCTTGTTGCTCAGAATGAGGCCATTCCACCATCTTGTCTGCGGTGGCTCGCTGAAAGTGACATCCAGGGTCTCACACTTCTGCTCTTTCCAATTGTCCTATCAACTTGTCCTTTTCACACATGTGTCCAAGTTCATTCCTACCACCCTGTCAGGATGTATGAGGCAATGGATATGAAAAGGTTATTCTGGGAGTTGAACAGAAACTCCACCCAATCGGATGTAACACAGCCACTCAGTGGAATATTCGGTCGTCTTGAGTAGCTTGAACAAACAGTGGTTGGAGTCTGGCCCGGTCTTCTCATGGAGACACAGGTATCTTACCTCTCTCTTGCAATAGAAGAGTTAATGTAACCTATAGTTATTCAGATGCAATAAACCGCATCTGTTTTCTCAGACAAGAGCTGCTTATGCTGAGATTTATTCATGGTCCATCCTCCACCACCAACTACTAAAAAGCTCCTAGACCAGCCTAGGAAGGAAGATTGATGGTAGTGTCTTACCCAAAACACAGAGAGTCAGTACTGAGGCATCACCCGACCGTTGTAACACATTTCAGCTCACATACAGCTCTCTGTGTTAAATAAAGTCCCTTTATCTCACCTCTGGTTCTTTGACTAATTATCTAAACACTGTGTTGCCTGGGTTACTGACCTTCAGCACTGCAAACAGTTTTTCCTTACCTACTCAATCAAAACCTTTTTGTGATTCTCTAAGCCATTACTAAACACTTGGAAGGAAAACAATTCTATCCTCTCCAGGGTACCTCATTCACTCATCCACGATAAATCTCCTCAGCCTTGCCTCTAAGGCCCTGACATTTGGTCACTCTTTCTGAAGGACAAGCGAGGAGGTAGTCATGGGGAAAGGAATTGCCATAAAAAATTAAGAAATAAGAACAGGAATAGGTAATTCAACCCTCGAGTCTGTTCCACCATTCAAACGGATTATGGTTATTCCGATATTGCTTACATCCATTTCCTGCCCTCTCCTTGTAACCTTTGATTCCCTGACCGATCAATAATCTATCAATCTCAGCCTTAAATATGCATGAGGATGCTAGCTCTCTGAGGCAAGGGGTTCCAAAGACACTCAACCATTTGACAGAGGAAATTCCTCCCCATTTCAGTCCCTTTATTCTGAGCCTAAACCTTCTGGTCCCAGACTCTCCCACAAAGGGAAACAACCTCTCAGCCCCATGAAAATCCTGTCATGATTTGAATAGATTCCCCACAGTATGAAAACAGGCCCTTTGGCCCAAATGTCCACACCGGCCCTCCAAAGAGCAACCCACCCAGACCCATTCCCCTACATTTACCCCTGACTAACACTACGGGCAATTTAGCATGGTCAATTCAGCTGGCCTGCACATCTTTGGACAGTGGGAGGAAACCCACGCAGACACAGGAGAGTGCGCAAACTCCACACAGACATTTGCCTGAGGCTAGAATTGGACCCTGGTTCCTGGCGCTGTAAGGCAGCAGTGCTCACCACTGAGCCACCGTGCTTCCCTGATGGTGAACAACGAAAAATTCACAGAAAGAGAAAGGGGGACTTAAAGAAACCTACAGGTTTATCATTTTTGTTTGAACTCAGGATGAACCAAAACAGATTGTGCAGTATTCCCTGCAGTCATTGAATAATACTAATATTAAAAGAACTCTTATTTCTTGTTTGTTGAGAGATTAGTGGTGGAAAATACCATCTGGTGCAGTGTAATTACTTAGAAAGGTAAACTGCTTGGATGTGTTATATGAAGATTGAAAAATTAGCTTTCCATTATTAGCTCTATGGATTTTTCAGTCTGGTTGTAGTGTACCAACCCCACATCTAATTAGAAGGGTCATGCCTTTCCCAATGATGTTTAAATTTGCTCACTTATTTCAACAAAGCAGGAGGAATTCTTTTCCCCATATGCTTTTTAAAAAAGTTCTGTCGTATGCAATACATCTAGAGTATCAGCTATAGCATGGGTCCATTCTTTCTCCATTTATTGCCCAGCCAATCTTAAGTTGTATCTAACTTAATGCTTTGGGGTTGAAGGGTTTAAGTTGAGGCTGAGAGATGAATCACACAAATGTATCAGAGCCTGGGAATTGCTCCTGGCCGTGTTAGTGAGGGAACACCTCCCACATTGCCTCTGACATTTTCGTTTCACCAGCACTGGTGCTAATTTGTTTCTTTTTACAGGGTTAATACACTAAAACAGAAGGCAAATGATTATCATGTTGTCAACTGCATGCTGATAAAACCAACAGTGAATTCTAGCTTTTTATTCTTAGACGGTGCCCTTTCAGTCTAGTCAGATGACTTTCTTCCATTACGAGTTGTTCACAGCTATCTCAATTCTAGCTTCCAATAAACATAATTACACTGCCAGAAATGATCCCAAATTGGATTATGAGGAGCTATTAATTTTAATGCGTAGAAAATCACCAGCTTCACACTTTCAAATTCCCACAATTGCCTTTCCCAGGAGCACGTCATCATGGAAGCAGTCCTGTTACATGAAGAGCTAACAGGAGGACTTGTATTTATATAGCGCCTTTCATGATCTCTGAATGTCCCAAAGCAATTTGCAAGCAGTGATGTATTTTCCAAGTGGAAGTACTGTTCTAATGGAGGAAAAGTGGAGGAATTTCCAAGCAACAAGATCCTATAAACACCGATAATCTAATGTCCAGGTAATCTCCTTTCTGGACTTGGTTGACAGATAAGTATTGACTGGATGAGGCACATTTACAATAGCAAAGCAGAGACTGAATGCTCAATGATGATTATCTCTTTACCAGCCAAGGCCTCACCTACAAGGCTCAGTTGACGTGCGTGTGATGGAGTACTGACCTGAGTAAATCCAACCACCACTGAAGATGCTCAATACCGTGCAAGGCAAAAGTGGGACAACTGATGTAATTGAAGCTTCTCCCATTAGGCTCAATATTCACCTCCTCAACCAATGTCTTGAGCTCATTTACAAGTCAATGTGTACGCAAGTCTGAACACATTGTAGGACAATACAAAGCAACTATTCATAAGCAGGAACTTTTCAGATGTCAGATCTTTAAAATTAATTTTAATTTTCCTCTGTATGGGTTCAGGTAATTCTGAGCAGGTATTCATAAATCAGGACTCCCACCCTATGTGATGTGAACCAATGGCTTCTTCCCTGCTTTTATTAGACTTCTGAATGGACCTCTCAAGTTTCAAATCTAATGGTGCTCTTGCTTTTAGCATGCCTTCTTTTTATTCCTTGCTGTGGTCTCTGATCTTTGTATGAAATGATCAGCCTGTACTGCATGCAAAACAAATCTTTTACTGTACCTAGGTGCATGTGACAGTCATAAAACAAACTAAATCAAATCAAATATCATCACTGTCTCATAGCATGCAATCAGAGGGTATAAAAGGCTGATTCCATCTTACCCTGTGACCATCTTTGAGGAATTAAATGCTACCAAAAGCATGCTGTTCTGTTTATCTTAATAGCTTAATGTAAGTCCAGACACCAATGTGTCTCTGAATGTAATATCTATATTATAATAGTTTGTCATAATGTATATCTGTTGGATTCTTCAATACCATGATCTACACCCAGGACAAAACATAAACATTGCTGTTTCAGGAAAAACAACTGTTGGAGGGAGTGCCCTAACAAAGTAGCCACATGTCCAGTGCAGTGTCATGCTTCAAGTGATCCTGGGGTTGGATGGAGCTTGACATCTTCATATCTGCAGGTCTATGTGCAGTGATTGGAACTAGTCCCTTCACCCAATGAAGAAGCAATGGTCTGAAAGCTTGTGGTTTCAAATAAACCTGTGTATCGTGTGACTTCTGAACTTGTCCACCCCAGTCCAACATCCACATTATGAGATCCCTGATTGGATTTGTTAACCTGTGCCAATCAAGGAGCCCAGGCTGACAGGTATAAACAGGAGATTCAGAAAGTTTCCTCATCCTCGGGACTGGCTCTGCGCTGGCTGGTCAGAGCCCATGAACAAAGCACATGTAAACAAAGGATGACTTGGTGACGAGATACCAGCCTTAGTGCAGTTATTTTATTGTGATACAGAGATCATATCATTAACATATATTTTATGGGCATATTGACAGTCTGAGAGAAATGGCAAAATCTACTCTTCTTGGTCACTGAAGGAGTCCTGTCTTTTATGCTGCAATACATTTCAGCTTTAGGTCAGCTTGCAACATCAGTGGTCATTGGTTCAGCAAGGCCCCACAAAGTCCAAAATTAGCTTCCAATTTTGACAAACTCACTTTGTGGAAAGCAAGTGAGTTTGGCTTGTAGCTTTGTATGTGACACAAAGTCAACTTCCTGCACACACCTCAGAGAAGGGATATAAGGATACCTCCAATTTGTGGAGATCTTTTACTTCTGGAGCATTTATTATTTTCAAGAAGTTGCCTAACTTAAAATTCTTAGGTTAGACAGGAAGATTTTGTTTAAATAGGACATGAGGGCTACAGACTAGCTTTCAGCACAGCAATAAAATCAGAAATTCTAATTGAGTGATACCTTGCACAGCTCACTAGTCACACAGATAAAACGTAATGAATTCCAAGGCTGAATATTAAAAGCATCACTAACGCAGTATTAAAGAGACAATACTTTCCAAAACATCTCATTTGCAAGCCTGAAACTTCTTGCAAAGCTAAAGAAGAAGGCTGGGGGCAATTCAAGAGAAGTGAAAACCTTTGACACTTTTTTGTAATATTTTTGCGCTTTCACAAGGCATAAATTAATATTGAAAACAAATCAACGATTAAGAATTTTCACCATGTGCGTTGTTTATTTTTAACTACTTTTCATAGGTGTGACTGTAAATGTGTGGACTAAACTTATTAAAAGAAGATTGCTTCCCTCTGTGCTATTGAAGATGGGGAAACCTGGGAACAAGGACTATACAATGCTGCATTCATAGCTGCAGAGAAATACAGTACAAATGGGATTTGGTTTGTGTCTTTCTTGGGCTGGACATAAAATGCACCACTGGATGTGTTTCTGCCTGGGCTGGCAGTGTGTAAAATAATTTAGTTTGGAATGATCACCCCCTTCCTGCCCATTCTGGAGTTCACATATTATATAGAAACTAGATGCAGGAGTAGGTCACTGCACTGCCATTCGGTAGGATCAAGGCTGGTCATCTGTCTCAATGCTTTATTCCTATGTTTCCCCCTCCCCCCGCCTTATATCTTGAAGCTTTTGAAATCTAAAACTGAACCAATCTCTTAATCTGAAAATTTACCAATCACTTCCTCGATTATATTCAGTGACTTGATTTCCACAGCCTCTGTGGTAAATAAGTCTAAAGGTTCATTACCCTCTGAGTTAAGGCATTTTTCTGCACTCTGGTCATAACTGGGTGACAACACGTACCAAGAATGTGACCCCATGCTTCTACATGTCCCATCCAAGGAAAACAGTCCCCCTGTACCTTTCCTTTTAGCATTTTATATATTAGTCAGATCCCCTCTCATCTTTCTAAACTCCAATGCCTGGTCAAACCAATCTCTCCACATGGCACAGTCCTGTCACCCTGTATTCAACCTAGAAAATCTCCACTACACTCCCTCTATGGCAAGAAGAACCCCTCTTTATCTGGAGACTAAAATTTCGTACAGTGTTCCTGCACCAGTCTCATGAAAGTCCCTGTATAACTGCATCCCAATTTCTGAACTCCAGTCCTCACTGCCATAATATGGAGAGTGAGTGAGAGCTAAATTTGGCTGCCCACTCTTCATATGTAAATACATAAATAAAGACCATGCGACCTGCGCAGCCGACAATATGATTGGCTCAAGCAGGCAGTTTGTGGTTGTAGCACCTTTTGTTTTAAAGGAAATTTTTAAGACAGAGAGAAGGAGCAGCGCAGGATATATAGAGGGTACTCTTTGCCCGATCACCTCAGGGAGATGTCACCTGATCCCCACCCACACTCTCCCTCTGACCCCACCCCCACTGTACAAACTGTAAAACCCATTCCTTCATCTCTTTCTGACACTGCCCATTCCTCTCCCAAGGTAGCATACCCATCCACCACCAACACACCCCCACACCCTGCCCAATGCCCTTGTATTATCTGAGGGTGCGATCCATTGGACATCATTTATGGACCTACTTGCATCCCAGTGTTGACCATTGACAATCAGTGGCCCTCCCAAGGACTGTGGGAGCTGTTAGCCAGTCAGAGTGGCTGGCAGCTCAAGATGGTGGGACTTCCTGTCACCGAGGGATGGAAGCCCCATTCTGCATTAAGTTACCCGCCCACTGTACCCTGCAACTGGAGAGCAAGCTTGGTCTACCTCTGTCAGCTAGTTGCCAACTTTCCTTCTAGGGGTGACAGGGAGCGAGTTGTTCACCTCCTTCCCCCAATCTTGACCCCTTGTTTTCAAAGATGCCTTTGCAAAATGGTCATCCTAGACATTCTACCCTCACTACTTAGCGTTAGCTATCGATCAGTGTTGCAACTATTGCTTCTCCATATCAGAAGATTGTTGCACAATATAGATAATTTTTTTGTTGAGCAAAAGCATTAGAGGATATGGGCCAAAGGCTGCTGAACAGAGTTAGGCCTCAGATCAGGCAAGATCTCATTGAATGGTGGAACAGGCTTGAGGGGCTGAATGGCCTACTCCTGTTCCATGTTCAATGTCAATGGCAAAGATTGGGAGTAATAGGTAGGATTTTATGGCCTCTCTCATGGCATTTTTTGGGAGGGGGCAAAGGGCAGTTAATTGGGAAGGACAGTGACATATGAGCACTGCTCTAGCTTCCTGTCTTCACCAAAATTAAATCTGAGGAGGAGGGGGAGCGGCCATACTGAGGGAGTGCTGTACTGTTGGCGGTGCCTTCTTTCAGATGAGTAAAGTGAGGTCTTATCCTCTGTCCTCAAGTGGATGCCAAAGATTCCACAGCCCTGTTGGAAGATGATCAGCAGAGTCGTGCACAGTGTTCTAGTCAATATTTATCCTTCAAAAAACAATATTTATTTTTAAAAAAAAACAAAAGCGTCTGGTTGATCTCACGCTGCTGTTTGTGGGAGCTTGCTGGCTGCTAATTAGTTGCTGTGTTTCCTACATTACAACAGGGAACACTGTTTGTAATTGGACTTCAATAACTTTGGGGTGTTCTGGGGCTGTAAAAGGTGACAGGTTGGTTGAGAAGGCATTTAGCACGCTAGCCTTCATTGCTCAGTCCTTTCAGTATAGGATTTGGAAGTTTGTTGAGGTTGTACAGGACATTGGTGAGGCCTCCTTGGTATGCTGTGTACAGTTCTGACCACCCTGCTGTCGGAAGGATATTATTAAACTGGAGAGAGTTCAGAAGAGATTTAGCAAGATGTTGCTAGGTATGGAAGGTTTCAGTTATAAAGAAAAGCTGGTTAGTTAGGACTTTTATCACTGGAACGTAGGAGGTTGAAAGGTGACATCCTGGCGATGTATAAAATCATGCGGGGTATAGATAGTTAATGACGGGTGTCTTTTCCCTAGGGTGGGGGATTTCAAGACTAGCAGGGACATTTTTAAGGTGAGAGGAGAGAGATTTAAACAAGACAGGTGGGGCAATTTTTTTACACAGAGGGTAATTCACATGTGGAATGAACTTCCTGAGGAAGTGGTGGATGTGACCACAGTTATAACATTTAAAAGACACTTGGATAAGTGCCTGAATAGGAAAGGTTTGGAGGGATATTAGCCAGGTGCATGCAGGTGGGATTAGTTTTGTTTGGGATTATATTCAGCATGGACTGCTTGGACCAAAGGGTCTGTTTCTGTGCTTTGTGACTCTATGATATCTTCCATTGGTATTTTGGTATTCTTATACTGTTTGTGATAATAATTGACAGGAGTTTAAAACTCCTCTTTTCTTACCTGCTCCCTTGGTTGCATGCAACAAGATTAATTTATACATGGTCTCATCCCTCATGGACCACCTTTCTCCCAAAACCAAAGGGAGAATTTCAGTGGAGTGTTTGTATACCTTCAGCATATAAACACTTCCTCCACACCCTACTGAAATTTCAACTGTGCTAGAATCTTAAAGCCGTAAATCCATTGACTTTGGTGTAATAATGGTTTGTGCTGAGCCATGTTATGAGCAAGTTTGGATTCAAAAATCAAAATGTCTGACCCTTTGTTTCAGAACTTGCTCTAAAACCTTGAAGGAAGAGTCACAGGTAGATAGGATGGTGAAGAAGGTGTTTAGTATGCTTTCCTTTATTGGTCAGAGTATTGAGTGCAGGAGTTGGGAGGTCACGTTGCGCCTGTACAGGACATTGGTTCGGCCACTTTTGGAATACTGCGTGCAATTCTGGTCTCCTTCTTATCAGAAGGATGTTGTGAAACTTGGAAGGGTTCAGAAAAGACTTACAAGAATGTTGCCAGGGTTGGAGGATCTGAGCTAGATGAAGAGGCTGAATAGGTTGAGGCTGTTTTCACTGGAGCATTGGAGGCTGAGGGGTGATCTTTTAGAGGTTTCTAAAAATCCTGAGGGACATGGATAGGGTAAATAGACAAGGTCTTTTCATGAGGTGGGGGAGTCCAGAACTAGAAGGTATAGGTTTAGAGTGAGAGGGGAAAGATATAAAAGAGACCTAAGATATACAGAGGGTGATGCGTGTGTGGAATGGGCTGCCAGAGGAAGTGATGGAGGCTAGCACAATTGCAACATTTAAAAGGCATCTGGATGGGTATATGAATAGGAAAGATTTGGAGGGATAGAGGTCGGGTACTGGCAGGTGGAACTAGATTGGGTTGGGATATCTGGTTGGCATGGACTAGTTGGATCGAAGGGTCTGTTTCCATGCTGTCATCTCTATGACTCTGTAACCAATACTGGCTTGTTTCGAATTGACCATTAATTAGTTTGAAACAAATATTAATATAGATCTCAAATGCAAAATGTATTAATTTTAATTTTTAACAGAGAGAGAGAGAGAGAGACTTGAACACACAACCCTCCAGACTAGTAGCACATCGCCATAATTGGTTCCTCACTACACTCATAAGTCAACATGCTGTAATATTATTGGCCCCTGTTCTCACATTGTCACCACAGGCAATCAGTGACATTTCAAGTTTACTACATCATTACAGGGAGACTGATATTTAATATAATAGGGGCAAGTATTTTAATCGTTGTATATCATTTATATAAAGATACAAATGTTTGATTATCTAACTTGTAAGGATATCAAGGCAGACGTAACAAAAAAAATGTACAAAGGATTTATGCCGGCATTATTTTGTAAGAGAAAGCATTGCTGATTGAAATGTTATGGAAAGTACTTTAAGTTTTTTTAAACATCTGTAGATTTGAGGATAATTTTATGTTAATTGGAAATGAGTTCCATAATTGAACAGCAGTAAAAGCGTAGGAAGATTTCACCAAAATTAGTTTTAATAGCAGGAAGTCTGCAATTTGCATTAGTAAATGACCTTCTATTATAATGTGATCCTGACCATAACTGAAACAATCTAATAGATAAGTTAGAAGGAGCAGCATTATTGAAACATTCCTTCAAGCCAGATTGAGACTCTATTCATTCAACTACTGCAAGCAATTTGACAAAAAAAAATCCTCAAATTTAAAATTTAATGATGATTTTCAGCTCCTCTCACTCTCTCGAAAATGTAGACCCTTACCAGAGTGGAATCTTTCCAGTGATTTGAAGTCTGGTTAATACCCACCATCAGTAGTGAAAATACAAAAAAATGCTGGAGATCACAGCGGGTCAGGCAGCATCCATGGAGAGAGAGTAAGCTAACATTTTGAGTCTTTTACTCTTCATCAGAGCTGAAAAATCATCTACACTCGAAACATTAGCTTGGATGTTTCCTGACCTGTTGTGATTTCCAGCATTTTTTTGTTTTCAGTATAGACTCCAGTATCTGCAGTAATTTGCTCTTACACAATCTGTAGTTGTTACCTTCTAAGTAATTTGATTTCTAGGTTCCCAAACGACAGACCTGAGGTTCTGAAATTAGAGGGATCTAGGGGTGTAGGTACATCATTCTTTGAAGTTTGCATTCTATTAGACAGGGTTAAAAAGGCGTTTAGCATGCTTGCCTTCATTGCTCAGTCCTTTGAGTATATGAGTTGGGAAATCATGATGGCGTTGTACGGGACACTGGAATACTGTGTCTACTTCTGGTCAGGGAAAGTGAGGACTGCAGATGCTGGAGATCATAGCCAAGAGCGTGTTGCTGGAAAAGTATAGCAGGTCAAGCAGCATCCAAGGAACAGGCCTGACCTGTTGTGCTTTTCCAGCAACACACTCTCACCTCCAGTTCTGGTTGCCCAGTTATAGGAAGGATATTATTCAGCTAGAGAGTGTTCAGAAGAGATTTACCAGGATGTTGCTGGGCAGGGAGGCTTGAGTTTTAAAGAAATGCTGAATAGGCTGGGATGTTTTCACTGGAGCGTAGGAGGTTGAGGGGTGACTGAATAGAAATTTATAAAATCATGAGGGGTATAGATGGAATTAATTGTAGTTTCCTAAGATGGGGAATTTCAAGTCCAGGGGTCACATTTTTAAAATGGGAGGGGAGAGATTTAAAAACGACATGAGGGGCCAATTATTTACACAAAGAAGGGTTTGCATGTAGAATCAACTTCCTGAGGATGTGGGTACACTAACAATGTTTAAAAGTCATTTGGATAAGTACATGAATAGAAAAGGTTTGAAGGGACATAGGCCAAGAGCAGGCAGGTGGGACTGGCTTAGTTTACGATTATGTTCGGCATGGACTGGTTGGATTAAAGGTCTGTTTCTGTGCTGTATGACTCTATGACTCCACAACAACAGTAAGCCCTTTAGCCCATTGAGCCAACTGTGCCAGTAACACAATCATGGTGGATAGAACACTTATACCTTTAATGCTTACATTATTTTGATAGCCCATTATGCCACAATCAGAGATGTATGAATCTCTACTTCAAAAATGCTCAAAGATTGAGCTTTCACAGCTTTCTATGGCAGGGAATTTCATAGGTTCCTCACCCACTGAGTGGAGAAAGTTTTCCTCCCAGATGATTTACCTTGTTCTAAAGCTTTCAGACGGGAGCTCCATTATATCCAGCTTGTCCCGCCCAGTCAAATTTTCTTATGTATTTCAATGAGATCCCATCTTATTTTTCTAAACACCATTGATCATAAACACACTTAACCCAATTTCTCCTCATAGGATAAGCCTACCATTCTGGAATCAGTCTTGTGAATGACCACTGCATTCTCTCTATAGTAAGTATATCCTTTCTTGGTTAAGAAACCCAAAACTGGACACAATACTCCAGCTATGGTCTCATTGTTCACGGATCACACAGTGATCCAGTTGTTAGCACTGCTGCCTCACAGCGCCAGGGACCCAGGTTTGATTTCTGCCTTGGGTGACTGCCTGTGTGGAGCTTGCACATTCTCCTCATGTCTGCATGAATTTCCTCAGGTGCTCTGGTTTCCTCCCACAGTCCAAAGATGAGCAGGTTAAGTGGATTGGCCATGATAAAAAAATTGTCCCATAATATCCTGGAATGTGTAAGTTATGTGGTTTAGCCTTGGTAAAAACTCCATGCAGGGTTACGGGGATGGGATGGGGAAGTTGGTATAGGTGGATGCTCTTTGGAGGGATGTTGCTGATTTGATGGGCCAAATGACCACTTTCGGCACTGTAGGAATTCTGTGACTTAATGAGCTGTGCGGTCTCTTTCCATACCATACTGCGTAAGGGTAGAATTTAATATTCATGTTTGGGGGCTGACCACTGGCTGGATAAAGATGTTCCCAATGTGTCTGTTTACAAGGGGCCCAATGGGGATAATTCTGAATCAGGGTATTGGCCTTCCCAGCCCCTGTAAAGGGAATTGGTCTTCAGAAATCCTGATGTGGAATGGAAGTGACTACAGGCGAATCAGAAGCTAGAAGCTCTACTGTACCGGCAGTGCCACTGGTGCAGTGGCCATTTTGTGTAGTGCAGCGGTGATGGAGTACAAGGGAATACATGAGTGGGGTCAGTTCACTCATGGCAGGCAGGGAGAGTCCCAGTGAGGAGCCAACCTGAAAGTCAGAGAGGTATTGAATTCCTGTTCCTTCCGTTCTCAGCTGGTAGCTGTGTTTATCAGAGATGGAGAGTGCAACAAAGAGAGGCATCTCCCATCAGGGTCCCAAAGACCTTCCACACAGTGTGTAGTTAGTGTTAGATCTGTGTGGTGTGGCCTTGACAATGAGACAGAGTCAGATACTAGCAACGGAGTCAGGGTGCACAGAGCAGTAGAAGTGATAGAATCCTCACTTTCAGGTGGACGTTTCATGGGTTGCACAGATGTGTAGTTACTGTTGTAATGTAGGAAAGACCACAGCCAATTTCTGCACAGCAAGATCCCAGAAGAAAAAAAATCCTTTCTTGACAATTCTTCTATGTGCAATGCAGCCAATGAGCTGTATCTTGAATTCTGGTCACCTTTGCAATGTAGGAAATGTTGCGGCCAACTTATGCACACCAAGATTCCACACATAGCAAGGTATTAATGACCAGGTCATCTGTTTGCATAATGTTGTTGGTTGATTGATCTTCAAAATAATATCATGGGATCTTTTAGATCCAACCAAGAGATCACAGATGAAATTCTGATTATTGTCCTGTTTATTACCATCCTTTACTTCTCCCTGACCAGTGAATCCTGGTTGTATTACTCCTTTTTCATTCTGACTCACTGAGGAGAAAGCTACCTCAGTGTTGACAGTGCCACAGAAAACTCCCCACAGAAACACCATCCCTCCTGACCATGTTGCTGTGAAAGGCAACTGGTAAAGAAAAAGGCACCTCAACAATAAACTTTTCCAACAAATCATTTATAGCCAACTCAACCTAGCCCACTGACTGGGTAAGGCTGAGCCTAGTGGTCTGTGAAAGTAAAACAAAATGTAGTCGGAGCACGGTGATAAAAATTGCCAGTTGATTGTCAGTCAGGAATTGCATGTCATTGAAAATTGACTTCCTTCACATTGATAACCAATAGGCCATTAGTGGAACAGTAAATGTCAATTTCTATTCATCACTGTCCAATCACTTTCTCTGGCAAATGATATTTCTTCATTTCCCAATGCCTTTCCTTGTTGCAGGAAAAGTGGAACTGGGATATTTACAGCAGAATTCCTTGGACACATGTATTGCCAAGGAACTCCTTGCCACTTGTTGAGTGGGTCACCATTTTTGTTAGATATTCCACCAGCCTTGCCTATCAATCTGGCCTCTTGCTCCACTGCCCTTACCCACCAATCTTTGTGAGTACTATTTGTTCAAAGAAATGGCTCCTTCAAATTGCGTTCTATTGTTTAATAACTATTTATGCCTTCTGCTAATTTTAGTATTATATCCCTAAAGTAGAGAAATAGTGTTACAATGATCTTTAGATTTCAAGCAACAAGTCCACACAGACCTTCAAAAGATTAACCCACCCAGACTCATTTCCCTACATTTTACCCCTGATTATTGCACCTAACACTATGGGCAATTCAGTATGGCCAATTCACTGACCTGCACATCTTTTGGATTGTGGGAGGAAACCCACATAGACACAGACAGAATGTGCAAACTCCACACAGTTGCCCGAGGCTGGAATCAAACCCAGGTCCTTGGCGCTGTGAGGCAGCAGTGCTAACCCCTGAGCCACCATGCCATCCTCTTGCTAAGCTGATTTTCTATGTCACCAAATATATGCAATATCATGTGCCAAATGTTAGCAGTATAACAGTGCTTACAATGAACTTTGTTTTTGTGGTTCAAAAAAACTGTGACTTAGGACCTCTATATCAGAGACATAATGGAACATTTGCTCAGAGATTAACATTGTCTATCTTTGTTTCTGCAATATAATTCATAACTGGTAAGAATATAAAATTTATTGAGTCAAGCCAACATTATACTTGAGCTAGAGGCTTCAAGGCAAAGAGACATTATGTTATTTTTACATATCTGCTGTCCTCGGGTCATCATTTTTTAGTTTACACCCCTTTGTAACTGCAGAGGCTTTCAAGTGTATTATAACATACCTTAAGCTTATGCAGTCAAATTTAAAATGGCCTGAAAAGTTCATCCTCCAAATGGTTTTATATTCATATGTGATAGTGCTATCATCGCTGCTCTTGGTAGACGAATGATGAAATAGTTCAGCATAAATGTGCGCTTCAGTATCCATGTAAAATATTTACACAGTACTCCCTCACAGGAGTGAAGATTGCCATAAGCATTAGATTAGATTACCTACAGTGTGGAAACAGGCCCTTTGGCCCAACAAGTCCACACCGACCCTCTGAAGAGCAACTCACCTAGACCCATTCCCCTACACCTAACAATACAGGCAATTTAGCAAGGCCAATTCACTGCACATCTTTGGACTGTGGGAGGAAACCCACTCAGACACGGAGAGAATGTGCAAACTCCACACAGGCAGTTGCCTGAGGCGGGAATCGAACCCAGGTCCCTGCTACTGTGAGGCAGCAGTGCTAACCAGTGAGCCACGATGCAGCCCTTTATTTGGTTTCTCTTGCCAGCTTTCTTTCCAGCTCCAGGAGCGGAACCTTCTGGCACTCTCTGTCCACTCTCACACTCTCCTCACACCCTCTCCCTCCCTCCCCTCGCACCCTGTCCCTCCCTCTCCTCACGATCTCCCTGAAACAACATTTTCATATGACTTATGCAAAATCTTTCCTTGTGTCGGCATCTGGACAAAAATCTTAAACATTTGATTTACATATATTGGGAATTCAAGTACTCACTGAACATCAGTTTCATTTCACTTTGAAATATTGGAAAATATCAGCAGTGGAGATTCACATTTTATAACGAGCTGCCAGAATTTAATGCTTGTGATCTGGAATCTGTTGTTTCAAAACTTACACTTTTTGATTTGATTTGATTTATTATTGTCACATATACCTATGTACAGTGAAAAGTTTTGTTTCACACATAGTACAGGCAGATCTTACCATGCAAAGATTGTGGGGTGATCGAACAGAGCAAGAAATATAAAGTTACAGCTGCAAAGATGTTGCACAAGAAAACAAATTCATCATTAGATTTCAATTTTGAGAGGTCCATTCAAAAGTCTAATAACAGCAGGGAAGAAGCTGCTCTTGAGCCTGTTGGTACATGTGTTTAATGTATGTTCTGCCAGATGGATGAGATTGAAAGAGATTGTAAGTGGGGTTGGAGGGGTCTGTGATGATGTTGTCTGCCTTCCTGGGGCAGCAAGAAATGTAGATGGAGTCAATGGATGGAAGGTTGGCTTGCATGATGAACTGCGCTGTGTTCATAATTCTCTGTAGTTTCTTACAGTCCTGGGCAGAGCAGCTGCTGTTTCACCCTGTGTTGCATCCAGATAGAATGCTTTCTATGGTGCATCTATAAAAGTTAGTGGAAGTCCTTATGGGTGTGCTGAATTTCCTTAGCCTCCTGAGGTAGAAGAGGCATTTTTGTGCCTTCTTGACCATTGCATCAATGCGGGTGATCCAGGACAGATTGTTGGTGATTGTCACTCCTTGGAACTTGACGCTCTCAACCATCTCCATTGACAAAAATAGTGGCATGTCCTCCTTCTTTCTCCCTGAAGTCGAGGATCAGCTCTTTAGTTTTGCTGACATTGAGGGAGACATTGTTATCTTTGTACCACGACAACACCAAGCATTCCATTTCCTTTCTGTATTCTGTCTTGTCTTTGCTTGACAACCAGCCTACAACAGTGGAATCATCATCAAATGTGTAAATGAAGTTTGGACAAAATGTTGCCAGATAGTCATGAGTGTACAGGAAGAACAGTAGAGTACAGGGAAACAAGTTAATGAGATGTTTTGTTGTTGACAAGATCAGCCTTGGTTGTCCATCTCTAACTGAGTGCCTAATCATCGACTAAAAAGGACAGTAAAGAGTTGACCACACAGCTGCATGTAGGCCAGAAATGGGTATGGGCTGCAGATTTGTTTCCCTCAAAGACTTTGGTTAACCACATGCATTTTAGAAAACATTCAGTTCAAGAATTTTATAAAGATTAGCTTTTGATTCCACCAGCTATAGTGGTGGGATTTTTACTCATGCCCATCCCCATGGCATTGCTCTCGGCCTCCAGTATTGATTGAATCTGCCTTCACTGTCCTCTCAGCCAACGCATTCCAGATCCAATTATTCACAGCATGGAACAGCTTTCTTTCATCACCTTTGCAAATGAGCAATATGCAAACAAGTTTGATCAAAAACTGAAGGAATTGTAAGCAGAATTTGTGTCCACCTTGCCAACTATGCTTAGCACTGCTGCCTCACAATGCTGGGGACCTGGGTTCAATTCCACCCTCAGGTGCCTATCTGTGTGCAGTTTAACTTTCTCCCCCTGTCTGCGTGGGTTTCCTCTGGGCACTCTCATTTCCTCCCACAGTCCAAAGATGTGCAGTATAGGTGGATTGGCCATGCTCAATTGCCCTTAAGTGTCTCGGGATGTGCAGGCTAGGTGGATAAACCATGGGAAATGTAAGGTTACAGGGATAGTGTAGGGGAGGTGGGATGCTCTTCAGAGGATCACTGTGGACTTGATGGGCTGACTGGCCTGCTTCCATGCTGTAGGGATTCCATGATTCTATGTGCAAGTATGTCTCGTACAAGAGTTATTTGTGCATTCGATGGATCTAACAACGTATCCAACTATGTCTCAGAATTACAAAAGACTTTACTTGCTGTGAAGCACTGTGAGCGTTCCTGTGATGGCTAAGGGTGCTCTACAAATGTAGCTTTTTCCTCTTAAATGGCATTTGTTAAATATAATGTAAGCCAGACAAAATTATTTCTGCTTTAAATGGCTAATGCAGGGACATTACCACTGTCTCTCCCATGATTATTTTGCAGTGGCTTAGAAAGTATTGAGTGAGCAGCTGATAGCACTAATAGCACACCCAGAATGAATTAAATTGCCATTGAGAGATTATATGAATTGTACCAGTTTGCATGTCTTTGAGGAGGTTCTTAAAATTAAGCTTATTCTTTTTAGACACAAGAACACTCAGAAACTTTTAAAAGCTTTTCAATATTGTAATGATATTACAAATAGCAATAAACAATTGCTGTAAAACAATGAAATCCGAAAATGGTTCTGTTTATTTTTGCCACAGTGTGGTGTTATTTAAAATTAGGTTATTCCCATGTGCAGGATCAGAAACTCTTACTGAAATGAAAGATGAATACTTTGGAAGAAGAATCTGAAAAAAAAGGTCATGTTGAACTCAAACATTAACTCTGTTTCTCTCTCCATGGATGCTGCCAGACGTGCTGAGTTTCTCTGTGCTTATTTTACCTTTGCTAAAATGCTTGTTTTTCTGACAAGCTCATTTTTAGCTTTATTAATCACACTGCACCAGGTCACCATGCTGAAAAAAAATGCAAACTCTAGGTCATTATATGAAAGACAAAAAAGGTAACAGTGTGTTTGTCAACATTTTCGCAATTCCGCTGAGTCACGGAAGAGTTTACACTCTGTGATCTCTCAGAAATGTTGCAGAATAGGAGAGAATTCATCCCATCATGGTTGTGTCAACTGTATCACTGAACAATTTACCTGATACTACTCCCCATAGCCCTGCACATGCACCCTTCTTAGACAATAATCTCTCTCGAATTCGAGACAGAATCTGCCTACACTTCACCCTCACGCCATGCATTCCAGTTGCCCATTATTCAAGGCTTGAATCAATTGTCATAGAGTCATAGAGATGTACAGCATGGAAACAGACCCTTCCGTCCAACCCGTCCATGCTGACCAGATATCCCAACCCAATCTAGTCCCACCTGCCAGCACCCGGCCCATATCCCTCCAAACTCTTCCTATTCATATACCCATCCAAATGCTTCTTAAATGTTGCAATTGTACCAGCCTCCATCACATCCTCTGGCAGCTCATTCCATACACTTACCACCCTCTGTGTGAAAAAGTTGCCCCTTAGGTCTCTCTTATATCTTCCCCCTCTTGCCCTAAACCTATGCCCTCTAGTTCTAGACTCCCCGACACCAGGGAAAAGACTTTGCCTATTTATCCTATCCATGCCCCTCATAATTTTGTAAACCTCTATAAGGTCACCCCTCAGCCTCCGACACTTCAGGGAAACCAGCCCCAGCCTGTTCAGCCTCTCCCTATAGCTCAGATCCTCCAACCCTGACAAGATCCTTGTGAATCTTTTCTGAACCCTTTCAAGTTTTACAACATCTTTCCGATAGGAAGGAGACCAGAATTGCATGCAATATTCCATCAGTGGCCTAACCAATGTCCTGTACAGCCGCAACATGAACTCCCAACTCCTGTACTCAATACTCTGACCAATAAAGAAAAGCATATCAAACACTTTCTTCACTATCCTATCTACCTGCGACTCCACTTTTAAGGAGCTATGAACCTGCACTCCAAGGTCTCTTTGTTCAGCAACACTCCCTATGATCTTATGATTAAGTGTGTAAGTCCTGCTAAGATTTGCTTTCCCAAAATGCAGCACCTCACATTTATCAGAATTAAACTCCATCTGCCACTTCTCAGCCCATTGGCCCATCTGGTCCAGATCCTGTTGTAATCTGAGGTAACCCTCTTCGCAGTCCAGTACACCTCCAATTTTGGTGTCATCTGCAAACTTACTAACTGTACCTCTTATGCTCGCATCCAAATCATTTATGTAAATGACAAAAAGTAGAGGGCCCAGCACCGCTCCTTGTGGCATTCCACTGGTCACAGGTCTCCAGTCTGAAAAACAATCCTCCACCACCACCCTCTGTCTTCTACCTTTGAGCCAGTTCTGTATCCAAATGGCTAGTTCTCCCTGTATTCCATGAGATCTAACCTTGCTAATCAGTCTCCCATGGGGAACCTTGTCGAACACCTTACTGAAGTCCATATAGATCACATCTACTGCTCTGCCCTCATCAATCTTCTTTGTTACTTCTTCAAAAAACTCAATCAAGTTTGTAAGACATGATTTCCCATGCACAAAGCCATGTTGACTATCGCAAATCAGTCCTTGCCTTTCCAAGTACATGTACATCCTGTCCCTCAGGATTCTCTCCAACAACTTGCCCACCACCGAGGTCAGGCTCACTGGTCTATAGTTCCCTGGCTTGTCTTTACCGCCCTTCTTAAATAGTGGCACCACGTTTGCCAACCTCCAATCTTCCAGCACCTCACCAGTGACTATCCATGATACAAATATCTCAGCAAGTGGCCTAGCAATCACTTCTCTAGCTTCCCACAGAGTTTTCGGGTATACCTGATCAGGTCCTGGGGATTTATCCACTTTTAACCATTTCAAAAAGGATTCTGGGTATTCCAAGATGGAGGATGGGAAAAATTTCTGGCTGTAAGAACTGCTCCTTTTTTTGAGGTATTTTAGGTGTTGGAGGTGATTTGCTTGAATTCCAGGAGCAGCAATTAATGTTTTATATGCCGTTGCATTGTTTTGGAATTTTTGGAAAAAAAATTGTTCCTCATCAGCTTTGTGAATGACCAATATGTAAACACATCTGACCGGAAACAATTTGTGTCCTCATTACCAACTGTGTACATCCTCGTACATCCGGATTATATTAAAGAGCTAACAACAATTTTTTTTTTTGCACAGAGAGTGGCTCGTGTGTGGAATGAACGTTCCGAGGAAGTGGTGCATGTGGGTACAGTTACGATGTTTAAAAGATGTTTAAATAAATACATGAATAAGAAATGTTTGGAGGGATATGGGCCATTGGAGGTAGATGGGACTAGTTTACTTTGGGATTGTGGTCAACATAGACTGGTTGGATTGAAGAGTCTGTTTCTGTACTGTATGACTCTATAACATGGACCACTATGCCTCAGAGTGCTTTATTAGCAGTGAAATATCCTGAGACAGTTAATGTTGCTCTACGATTTTTTTTCTCTGGTAAGTGGCATTTCTCAAATGAAATATAAGCCAAACAAAATTACCTGTGCATTCAAGTGTCAGTAAAAGAATTCACGAGTGATGGTGAAGACTCAGTAAATATTTTATATTGATAACACTGTAAACTTTATCAAAACTGTTGTGTATTTCATTTATTGATTTGTCTCAAAGCAATAAAAAGATGATACCACTCTATAAATGTTCAGTTAGTTACAAAGGGTTATACAACACTTGAAAAAGTCTACCCAATACTTCCAGTCACTTTTATGCCTCTGTTTACTTGTCCTAGTGTCAACAGCAAGGTTTACACAATTAAACACAGAATGCATAGATCAGTTATCAGACTAACATAATCAAACACAGAAACATTGAACCAATAAACACAGCTGATACCTTGACAAAATATGTTGACTGCTGGTTGTTCCCAAGTAATTTATAACCCTTGCTTTCTGAAGAATGAAGCTCGGACAGGTGATTGAACAATACACAGCCTGTTTACTTGGCTGTGTTGAAGAACAAAGAACCTGTCAGGACGGAACAGGCCCTTTGGCCCTCCAAGCCTGCACCGATCCAGATCCTCTATCTAAACCTGCCACCTATTTTCTAAGGATCTGTATCCCTTTGCTCCCTGCCCATTCATGTGTCTGCCTAGATACATCTTAAATGACACTATCGTGCCCACCTCTACCACCTCCGCTCCAACGCGTTCCAAGCACCCACCACCCTCTGCATAAAGAACTTTCCACACGTATCTCCCTGAAACAACTCCCCCCTCATTTTGAACTCATGACCCATAGTAATTGAGTCATCCACTCTGGGAAAAAGTTTCTTGCTATCCACCCTGTCTACACCTCATATGAATTTGTAGGCTTCAATCGGGTCCCCCCTCAATCTCCTTCTTTCCAATGAAAATAATCCTCATCTACTCAACCTATCCTCATAGCTACCACCTTCCATACCAGGCAACATCCTGGTGAACCTCCTCTGCACCCTCTCCAAAGCATCCACATCCTTTGGTAATGTGGTGACCAGAACTATATGCAGTATTCCAAATGTGACAGAACCAAAGCCTTGTACAACTGTAAGGCTTAAGCAGATGGACTGCAAATGATGAGAAGTATTAAGTGACATTAGACTTTAATAATCATGAATGTAACAAGCACATATTAAGTTTTGGTTGTGTAAGTGGGATATTCTTCATATCCAGCTACTCCCAGGCTTTGTTCCATTTCTATCGTCAGAGTTTCAACTGCAATACTGTGAAGGTCCAGTTCTTACAACTGGTTCAATGTTGTGACAAGATTGGCAAAGCCACTGCCTTTCCTTCATTACTCCTTGAGGATTGTTGTTGAATGTGATTTGGCTGCTTGAACTTATTCAGATATTGAAAACTTACTCTCACTTGCTTGTAAAACAGACAACATTTGGGAGATTACAGACCTGTGAGCCTGACGTCAGTGGAAGGGAAGCTACTGGAGTTGGTACTGAGGGATAGGATATATACCCATTTGGAAGAAAATGGGTTTATCAGTGATAGGCAGCATGGTTTTATGCAGGGAAGGTCATTTCTTACAAACCTAATAGAATTCTTTGAAGAGGTGACAAAGTTGGTTGATGAGAGAAGGGATGTAGATGTCATATACATGTACTTTAATAAGGCATTTGATTAGGTTCCCCATGGTAGGCTGATCAAGAAAGTGAATTTGCATGGGGTCCAGGATGTTCCAGCTAGGTGGATAGAGACGTTTGGGCAACAGGAGACAGATAGTAGTAGTGAAAGGGAGCTTCTCAAAATGGAGACCTGTGACCAGTGGTGTTCCACAGGAATCCGTGCTGAGACCACTGTTGTTTGTGATATACATAAATGATTTGGAGGAAAGTGTAGGTTGCCTCATTAGCAAGTTTGCAGATGGCACTGAGATTGGTGGAGTAGCAGATAGTGAAGAGGACAGTCAGAGAATACAACAAAATAGAGATAGACTGAGAGATGGCAGAGAAATGCTAGATGGAGTTCAATCCGGACAAATGCAAGGTGATGCATTTTGGAAATCTATTTCAACAGTGAACCATACAGTAAATGGAAAAGTCCTGGGGAAAATTGATGTACAGAGAGATCTGGGAAGCTGGCAATGCAGGAGAGTGGAGTGGTCAAGAAGACATACGGCATGCTTTCCTTCATCGAATGGTGTATTGAGTACAGGAGTTGGCAGATCATGTTACAGTTGTATAAGGCTTTGGTTTGGCCACATTTGGAATACTGCTTACAGTTCTGCTTGCCACATTACCAAAAGAATGTGAATGCTTTGGAGAGGGTGCAGAGGAGGTTCACCAGGATGTTGCCTAGTATGAAGGGTGTTAGCTATGAGGATAGGTTGAGTAGATTAGGATTATTTTCATTGGAAAGAAGGAGGTTGTGGAGGACCTGATTAAGGCCTACAAAATCATGACAGATATAGACAGGTGGATAGCAAGAAATTTTTCCCAGAGTGGAGGACTCAATCATGCGTTTAAAGTGAAAGGAAAATGTTTAGGGGAGATATGCTTGGAAAGGTCTTCATGCAGAGGGTGGTGGGTGCCTGGAACACGTTGCCAGCAGAGGTGGTAGGGGTGGAAGTGATACCGTCATTTAAGATGTATCTAGACAGATACATGAATGGGCAGGGAGCAAAGGGATACAGATCCTTAGAAAATAGGTGGCAGGTTTAGATAGAGGATCTGGATTGGCGCAGGCTTGGAGGGCCAAAGGGTCTGTTCCTGCGCTGTAATGTTCTTTGTTCTGTTTGTTCTTTGTTCCAAAGAAACATCAAGGAATGGGGTGATTGCTACTGGTTGGTTTGATCCTTTTCTCATAAAGCTAATACAATTTTGCAAGAATTTTTTCCATCTACAACTTAATAAAGGCATTAATGTACATGCGTTGATGAGGATAAAGCTCAGGAGTGAGGAACAGGGTAACAGAAAACTATATACACTGCATCCACATTCAGGGACGTTTTCCATTTCCAGCACACAACCAAAGTTGCCTCTCTGAAAATAAACTTACGAAACCACATTTCAAAGAATTTTACCTGGAAGTTTTAATATTTTCAATATCAAATGTGCACTGTGTCACCAACTCCAGCACAGTGAACTGATTAGATGAAGCTTTTAAAAATCAACTCAGAGAAAGTAAGGACTGCAGATGCTGGAGATCAGAGTCAAGAGTGTGGTGCTGGAAAAGCACAGCAGGTCAGGCAGCATCCGAGGACAATCGACGTTTCAGGCAATAGCCCTTCATCAGGAATGAGCGTCATGTGGGCTTTCGGCCGAAACATCGATTCTCCTGCTCCTCGGATACTGCATGACCTGCTGTGCTTTTCCAGAACCACACTTACGATTTTTAAAAAAAGTCACACAACACCAGGTTATAGTCGAACAGGTTTATATGAAAGTACAACCTTTCGGATTGCTGCTCCTTTGTCAGGCTGCCCATCTAGCCAGTGATACCACATGTCATGAATAAAAGAAAACATTTGGTGAATCTTCCCCTTAAAATTGTCCTGTTTCTGGCACCTTGACTTTCAACTCACTTACCTTTGAAAGGTGACACGTTAGAGAGTTTGAAGTAGTTCATTGAATGAATTTGAGAACTTTCAAGGCAAATCTATTGTCTGCTATGCCCCTGGCAGTCTCCAGTCTCATGTATTACTTTTCTCTGCACTGTTAAAAACCTGTCATTGAGACCCCTCACCAATGACCCCCACCCCCCACTGTCAGCAACTGTCCCAATTACATTTTAACTACATTCAGAGGTGATGCATTGATTTTAAGCTTGGGCTCCTGGTAATTAATTTGAAGGGATATTTGTGTGAAATCTCATGTTGGCAAAACGTACAATCATCGGGCCCAGTTGCTAACTGTTTGCACATAACCTAGAACTTTTTGGATAGCCGTGCAAGGTAGGAATTTGTTTGAGATGATTTCATTTGGCTGATTTTAAGAAATATATTTTGCACTTACACTTCGAGAAGCCATTAAAAGACCATCAGGATGCAGATTGAGTAGGGGAGTCAGATGGGCCAGCTGGTGTTTTGTTGAGTGCTTGTTGCAATCAAGATGATCAGTTGATGTGAAATATAAATACAGAATGCTTTTGGCTAGTTCAGAGAAACTATTAGGACAGTCCTGAGCATAGTCGAGAGTGTGGTGCATTGCAGGTCAGGCAGAATCTGAGGAGCAGGACAATCGAAGGAAGGGCTTATGCCCAAAATGTCGATTCTCCTGCTCTTCGGATATTGCTTGTCCAGCACCACACTCTCGACTCTGATCTCCAGCATCCGTAGTCCTCATTTTCTCCCAGTCCTGAGCAGAGGGCCAGAGAGCACAGTCTCAGAATAAAACTTACTTAAGATTGAAATGAGGGGGAATGTCTTCTCTGAGGGTCGAGAGTCTTTGGAACTCCAATGCACAGAGAGCTGTGGAGGCAGAGCCCTTGTGTATATTTAAGGCTGAGGCAAATAGATTCTCGATCAGTCGGGGAATCAAGACTTACTGAGAAAGGGCAGGAAACTGGAGGTGAGGCTTGTCAGATCAGCCATGATCCTGTTGAATGGTAGAAAAGATCCAAGGGACTGAAAGGCCCACCCCAGTTGCTATTTTTTCTGGTTTTAAATTATTTCTGTATTTGCAGTTGTGCCTGTTCTGCAATTGCACTGTCTTCTAGGCTTTGATGATTTGAATTTGCTTTGGTAATTTAAAAAAAAACATTCAATCCTGAGGGAATCTCTTATTTTTCTTTACCCGACAGAGTCTGTGGAGACCAATTTAATGCAAACATTGCCCATCGTTTAAACAGTGTAGTTACAAAAGGTGTACTTTGATAATCAAATCCAGGTCAAACCCTCAAGATCTATAGCTTCTCAAGTTATGTCTCCTTTCAATTCATGGACATTTTAAAGCTTTATTGGACTTCTGCTGATGTTCACCTTCATGACAAGTTTGTTCTGTATATTTTCCTGGGATGTGAGCCTCACTGGTAAGTCTGGCAGTAGTTGTCCCATTGTCCATGTCCTTAGTGATTCACTGAGCCGTTTCAGAGGGCAATTGAGCTTCACCCAGATTGCTGTGGGTGTAGGCATGTAGGCTAGATCACATAAAGACAACAGATTTCCTTTCTTAAAGAATAACAGAGTTTTTAAAAAGACTTATGGTGACAGTTACTGTGAAATTAGCTTTCACTTTCTGCTTTTCTGAATTCAAATTTCACTCTCAGCGACAGTGAGGTGTCAGCTCATGTTCTCAAAACATTGACCTTGTGTTTTGGATTGCTGGCTCACTGATATTATCACACCTGTCCATAGATTTAGGAGTAAAATTAAGCCATTCAGTCTATCTAGCCTGCTCTGCCATTCGATCATATCAAAAAAACTGCAGATGCTGGAATCCAAAGTAGACAGCCAGGAGGCTAGAAGAGCACATTCAAACATTGCTGATTTGTTTCTCAATCCCATTCTTCTGCCTTCTCCTCATAATCCTTGATCCCCTGCTAATGAAGAACCTTTCTATCTTTGTCTTAAATACACTCAATGACTTGGCCTCTACAGCACTCTGAGTTCCACAGGTTAATGAACCCTCTTTGGGAAGATATGCCTCCTCATCTCAGTTTGATAGGGTCATCCCTTCAATCTGGGGCTGTGCCCTCGGGTCATAATCTCTCCTACTGAGAGAATATCTGTGGAAACATCTTCTCCACATCCACCCAATCCAGGCCTCACAGCCTCCTGTAAGTTTCAATCAAGTTCCCCCTCATCTTTCTAAACTCCATCACCTACAGACCTACAGTCCTCAATCACTCCTCACGTGACAAACCCTTCATCCCCAGGATCATTCTCATAAATGCCTCCTGGATCCCCTCCAATGCCAACATATCCTTTCTCAGATATGGGGCCGAAAACTACTCCCAATATTCCAAATGCTGTCTGACCAGTACCTTATATGGCCTCAGCAGAACGCTTGTGCTCTTATGTTCTAGCCCTCTTGAAGTGAATGCTCACGTTGCACTTGTTTTCCTAACTACTTCCTACTCTGCATGTTAACTTCAAAAGAATCCTGAACTGGGACTCCCATGTCACCTTGTGCTTCAGAATTCTGCAGCCTGTCCTCTTTGAGAATATAATCTATATTTCTATCTTTCCTACGAAGGTGCATAACTTTTATACTTTCCCACATCGTATTCTATTTGCCACTTATTTGCTTACTCTCCTTGTCTGTCCAAGTCCTTCTTCAAACCTCCCCACTTCCTTGATGCTACCCATCCCTCCACCTATCATTGTGTCAACTGCAAACTTAGCAACAGCACCCTTAGTTCCTTCATCCAGGTTACGAATATATAACACGAATAGTTGATGTTTCGGCACTGACCCCTGCGGAACTCTACTAGTCACCAGCTGCCATCCTGAAAAAGACTCCTTAATCCCAACTCTCTGCCTTCTGCCAGTCAGTTAATCCTCTAACAATGCCAGTACTTTGGCCGTAACACAATGGGCTGTTATCTTATTTATCAGACTGGTGTATGGCACCTTGTCCAAGGCCTTTTGGAAATCTAAGTAGATCACGTCCATTGGCTTGTCTCTGTCTATCTTACTTGTTGTGCCAACACCACCACTGGTGCAGCACTGAAATGGAAGAATAGCTCATCCAAAGTACCTGAACCAGCTTTCCTTAAGTTGGAAATCCGGAATGAAACAAGTTTGTTGCAAGGAGGAATATGATTAGAAACCGTAATGAAACAAAGTGAATGAGGAGATGTGAATATAAGACTGAGAATTGTACACTCAGTAAGAAAAGGCATCAATAAAGATTAGCAAAGAAGGTTATGGATGTGGGGGATGGATCATTGAGCCTATGGCAGGAGTTCACATTGAATAAGAGCATTGTGCTGGCAACTCATAGCTGGACCCTAGACAAATGAGAAAATTATATCAATATTAGATTAGAAGTATAATAAAACAAACTATCATAGAAATTTAAACAGTCTCATAAATAATTTTTCCTACGCTACACATTTTGGTAGCAGTGAATTATTTAACATTACATAGATATAAATTATACAAGTTTAAGGAGTCCACCAGAACTCAATTTCTTTGATATCCTGTTTGTAAATAATACATTAGCTTCTCTCAGCTATACCTCTCCACATTGACCGAAGGCCATTATAATCTCTTCCCAAGCTCCCCCACAATATTTAAGACCTGGCTGAGTCGGAACTCACTCCAGTTAAACGCAGAAAAATTATCCTTGGGAGCTCAAATCCAATAACAATAAGGACCGCAGGCTCCAACTCCAATCATCACCCCCAGTGCTGCTAGTCCCGGAAATTGAAGCTCAGACACTGAGAATATGAAAAAAAGAAAAGACATGTATTCCTATAGCGCCTTCACAACTTCAGATGGTCCCAAAGCAGTTTGCAGTGAATTAAGTACCAAAGTGGTGTCGTTACTCTCGCAATGCAGTACTGTCCGACCCCGAGCTTAACGTCCTTCCCCCATATCCTTTCCATCTTCAGTCAACAGTCCTTCCAATTTCAGAATCTTGGTCACTTTTATACCATCTTACAATCATACAGCATGAAAATGAACCTTTCAGTCCAACCAGTCCATGTTGATTTTTATCCCAAACTAAACTTGACCCACCTGCCTGCACTTACTCCATATCCCTCCAAACATTTCTTATTCATGTACTTATCCACATGTCTTTTAAACATTGTAACTGTATCCTTAATCATCACTTCCTCTGGCAGTTCATTCCACACACAAATCACTCTGTGTAAAAGTGTTGCCCCTCATGACTTTATTAAATCTTCCTCGTCTCACCTTAAAAATATTCCCCCGAGTTTTGCACTCCCCTACCCGAGGGAATAGAGCCGTGCCATTCACCTTATGTGTACCCATCATCGAATCATAAAGTCATACAGCACGGAAACAGACCCTTCGGTCTAACCAGTCTGTGCTGAACATAACTCCAAACAAAATTAGACCCATCTGCCTGTCCTAGGCCCTTCTCCCTCTGAACATTTCTCATTTATATGCTTCCCTAAATGTCCTTTAAACATTGTAACTGTTCCCACATCCACCACTTCCTCTGGAAGCCCATTCCACACATTAACCAGACGGTGTTAAAAAAAATTGCCCCGCGTGTCTTTTAAAAATCTTTCTCCTCTCAATCTTAGTCTTGCAATGCCCCCACCTTAGGGAAAAGACACCTGCTGATCACTTTATCTATGCCCTCATGATTTCATAAACCTCTATAAGGTGACCCTTCAACCTCCTACCCTCCAATAGAAATCTCCCAGCCTTGTTCAGCTTCTTGCCTTTGCCTTCTCCCTGACTGGTCTTTCGTGAGGCATAGAATATTGGCGAGACCAAGCAGATGCTATGACAACAGATGATTGGACACCGCACAACAATCACCAGGCAGGAGTGTTCCCACCCAATTGGGGAACACTTCAGCAGTCAGGGACATTTGGCTTCAGATCTTTGAGTGACCGTCCTCCAAAGGTATGCAACAACATGGAGTGGCCGAGCAGAGGCTGATAGCTAAGTTCGGTGCCCATGGGGATGGTCTGAATTGGGTCCTTGGGTTCATGGCACTCTGTAGGTGACCCCAAGGCGCTAACACTCTCTCACACTCTGTCTCTCTCTCGCTCTCTCGCACACACACACACACACACACACACTCTCTTATGTACTCATACACTCACGCAGACCCTCTCTCATGCACACAGTCTCTCTCAGACACACACACACATACCCTCCCAACACTCAAACCCACATACACACACCCTCTTACAGGCATATACTTTGTCACACCCATGCACACTCTCTCCCTCTCTCACACACACACACTCTCTCTCTCACTCTCTCCTTCATAAGCACACACACTCACATATAAGTCTATGTGGTGAATTTGCATTTGCAGATTTATATTTACAGATACATTCTATTTTGTTCAAAAAGCACACAATCTGCAGGCAGTCAGTCCATGTGACTTTTTATGAATTCTTACTTTGGAAATAGAACCAGTCTGACTCAAGGTTGGAATGCAGACAGACTCTAAGCTCACACCTTTAGTGCATTGTCTGAGCTGAGATGTCAGTTTTTCTTAAAAAAGAACCTAAGTTATCTCAGGAATGTCACTTGAAAGAAGTTCTGGGATTCACTTATTAATGAATCGAAACCTGCATAAGACCATAAGACATAGGAGTGGAAGTAAGGCCATTCGGCCCATCGAGTCCACTCCGCCATTCAATCATGGCTGATGCGCATTTCAGCTCCACTTACCAGCGTTCTCCCCGTAGCCCTTAATTCCTCTAGCAACACCATTCTAAAAGGTGAAAGCCGTAACAGCAATCTAGGTTTGTTCAATATATCACATCAGTTTGAATTAGATTACTTACACTGTGGAAACAGGCCCTTCGGCCCAACAAGTCCACACCGACCCTCCAAAGAGCAACCCTCCTAGACCCATTCCCCTAACACTGCGGGGCAGGTTAGCATGGCCAATTCACCTGACCTGCACATCTTTGTGACTGTGAGGGGAAACCAGAGCAAACCCACGCAGAGATGGGAAGAGTGTGCAGACTCCACACAGGCAGTTGCCTGAGGCGGGAATTGAACCCAGGTCTCTGGCACTGTGAGGCAGCAGTGCTAGCCACCATGCCACCTGTGCCACTGTGCTGCCTGTTGTATGCCACTGTGATCTTTTACTATAAATCCTGTGTCCTATGATCCTGCTGTGCTAGCTATCTGAGGAAGGAGCAGTGCTCTGAAAGCTTGTACTTTCAAATAAACCTGTTGGACTATAACCTGGTGATGTGTGACTTTTAACTTTGTCCACCCCAGACCAACACCAACACCTCCATATCATTTCTTGAAAGCAACATTATAGTGTGACATCAAACCACATATTTCAAGATTTATCCAAAGAAACTGGTTCATAGAACATTACAGCGCAATACAGGCCTTTCGGCCCTCGATGTTGTGCTGACCTATGAACCCAATCTGAAGCCCATTATCAAGTTCAGCTGGTCCCTATGGACGTCGGTGCTCTATGTGAGTGTCTTTCTTAATTCCTTGTGTCAAATTCTTTCCCTTCCTGGAAGTGGTAAAAATTGCAGATAACAGACTGATTTGGCTCTGGAAAGTTTCTTGCCCCCTTCTTGCATTGTACCAATTATGTGCTGGGCGAGAAAGGCTGTGGGTGACTTTCTTGACTCACTCACAATTATGTCCCTTCCAGAGGTCAATTAATGGTCACTTCATGGCCTGAGCTCACCACTTCCCCAATTACTTGCTAACCCAGCTGGTGAGAAAAGGGGCTATTTTCCCGAGTCTGAACGGCAATGATCCGCTATCTGAATTCGTGGGAACCACCAATTGCCCCAGTCTGGTTGTGGAGTGGGGGGAGGACAAGGGATTGGCCTCTAAAAGCCAAACTTATCCTTGCCTCCAACAACCTTAACACGTCCCTCCCGTCTTCCCCACCCCATGTGAAAAAGGGTAAAGGATTTAGCTTCTCGCTGTTGGATCCCCTAGGGAGTAGGCAGGGTTTAGGACCCACAAGTGGTTAGCCAGCAGATTCTGACCCAGGCTGCTTGTGTATGATGGAGTTTGACTTGTTCACCTGCCAGCTCCTAATGAGCTGATTAGGTAGGGCATTGGGTGCATTGTTTCATTTGTGAGGTTGGTTGCTAACTAATTGGCTTGGCCTTCACACATAGAGAAACAAACTGACAAATCATACACTTTCTCAATCTGAAAGAAATGACTTACATTTATCTCAGGCTTTTGATTAGCACTGGCCTCTTTAGAGAGGGGAGATGATATCCTAATGATATTATTCATGTATAACCCTTCTTCAGGATTGGGGGGGTGGGTGTAAGGGGAGCTGCAGATAAAGGATGGGGTGGGGAAGAGGCCGCGGGGTGGTGAGGTGGGGATAGGTGAAGACAGATAGAGGATACAACCTGTTGGTCAATGGGAGGAATAAATCTGGCTTGTTGCTGCAAAGAAGGTTCGATTAGAGGAATGGAAGGGAGGGGGTAGGGCTGAGAAGGAAGGGGTTGGGTGGGAAGGTTATTCGAAATTGTAGAACCCAATGTTGACTCCTCCGGGCTGTAGGCTGCCCAGGCAGAAGATGAGGTGTTGTTCCTTTTATTTGCAGTCTGATTCACTGTGGTAATGGAGGAAGCCAAGGATGGTCATGCTATGGCACCTCACCAACCCCCCCACCTTTATCTGCAGCCCTCCTTACACCCACCCCCAATCCTGCAGAAGGGTTACACCCAAAACTTGATATTCCCACCTCTTGATGCTGCCTGGCTTGCTGTTTCTTCCAGTCTTCCGCTTGTCTGCTTTGGATTCCAGCATCTGCAGTTTTGTTTTGTCTCTAATGGTATTACTGTCAGGCAATTCATTCAGAAATTCAGCTATTGTTCTGGGGACCCAGGTTCGAATCCTGCCATGGTAGAATTTGATTTTCAATTTTAAAAAAAATTCAGGGATTAAGAGTCAACTGATGACCGTAAAACCACAGTCAATTTTCAGAAAAACCCATCTGGCTCACTGATGTCCATTAGGGAAGGAAATGTGCCACCTTATCTGGTCTGGCCTACTTCTACCCAGGGCAACTATAGAGAGTTGTGAACACAGTCCAGTCCACATGCAAACCAACCCTCCATCCATTGACTCCATCTACATTTAATGTTGTGTCAAGAGAGCCAACACCGTCAAAGACCTCTCCCACCATGATTATAATCTCTTTGAACCTCTTTTGTCAGGCCCAAGATGCAAAAGCTTAAACATACATATCAACAGATTCAAGTACAGCTTCTTCCCCGCTGTTATTAGACTGCCGAATGGACCTCTCAGATTTCAAATCTAATGTTGATCTTGCTTTTGTGAACCTTCCTTACAGCTGTAACATTGCATTCATTGCTCTGTTCAATCACCCTATGATCCTTGTATATTATGATCGGCCTGTACTCCAAGTAAAACAAAACTGTTCACTCTACCTAGGTACATGTGACAACAATAAATCAAACAAATCAAATCAAATACATGTGACTCCAGACCCGTAGCCATGTAGTTGACTGCTAACTCCCCTCTGAAATGACTTACTGAGCCATTCAATTCAATAAATGCTGGCCTGGCAATGTACCTGTATCACAAGTAATGAAAAGGAACTCGGCAACCAACATAGCACTTTTTGAAGTGTAGTCATTGTAAAGGGGGAGAGAGAGATAATTTCTTGAACAAGCATCATTGGAACAGGTGCCTCATTGGGCTGATGATACAAATTACACCAGCAATTATAGTTCCTAACATGGTTATTGTCAATCCTTCAAATAAAAATAAAGTATAAAATAATGGAAGGATTGCACAATTATGTACATCTGCATAAATAAATAATTATAATATGTTGCAAATTGCAGGTCTCCTTCATTCAAAGAATAAAAATGAAAAGTCTACTGTGTGCATTTTTTATTAAAGTTCATATATTATTTGTTGTCAGCTTGAGGTCCTTAACTTCTCAATCACTTGCATACCATTGACGAGTTTATATGAAAGTACCGATTAGAAGCAGGAATAGGCCATCCTGCCTCTTGTGCCTACTCTGCCGAACAATACAATAGTGTCTGATCTGAATGTAGCTTTAATTCCACATTCCTGTCTGCCTGCTAAAGTCCTGTACTCCCATCAATCAATAATCTACCTGATTCAGCCTTGAATGTATTCAATTATCCTGTCTCTACTGCTCCACTCATTTAGTATCAACTAAATATCTTATTTATGTTTCTTTTTAATTCAGTTGGGAATGTTTACTTCACTTCCTCAACCAACATGTATTGACCATCCCTAATTGCCCTGGAGAAGATGGTGGTGAGCACAACTATTAAAATATCCTTTATATTTATTTTAGCTTCTATCTTCATCCAATCATAAGTAGAGTCATAGTCATTCAGCACAGAAACAGATCCTTCGATCTATCCAGTCTATGCCAGATGCAATCCCAAACTAAATGAATCCCACCTGCCTGCTCCTGGCTCATATCCCTCCAAACCTTTCCTGTACATTTACTTATCCAAATGTCTTTTAAATGTTGTAATTGTACCCACAACAACCACTTCCTCCGGATGTTCATTCCCTCATGCCTTTTTTAAATCTTCCACCTCTCGCCTTAAAAATATGCCCCCAGTCTTGAAATCCTCCATCCAAGGGAAAGCAAAACAACCATTAACTCTAACTATACCTCTCATTATTTCATCAGGTCACCTCTCAGCCTCCTATGCTCCAGTGAAAATAATCCCAGCCTATCCAGCTTTTATTTAGAATCCAAACCTTCCATACCAAACAACATCCTGGTAAATCTCTTCTGAACCCTCTCCATCTTAATAATATCCTTCCTATAACTGGGTGACCAGAACCAGACACAATACTCCAGAAGAATAAATCAAACCAAATCAAATGAAAGCATGGATCTTGCTTGCCAGCAGCTAAGGCCCAGTTTTACCACTAGCTTCCTCCCATAGGAATGCATCATTTAAACTTGAGTTAAAGTGGCACTTTCTCTTCGTAAAGGTGGCATTCCTACACACTAAAACAAAACGCATCCTAGTCATAAGGGTCACCTTAGTTCAGGCTTTATATGAGTTGGTCTGAAACCCATCAGAAAGTTATGTGTAGAAAGTTGCCTATCACTTTCATACAGCATTAAGAATGGGATTAGAATAGTTAGGCACTTGTTTTTAGACTGGTGCAGACTTGTAGGGCTGGAGGGCCTTTCTCCCACAAAGTCGACCTCTACAACTCTTAAGAACTTCAAGAAAGTTGTCTTTCGAAAGCTATGTTAGACTGCAGCTCCAGAGGTGAAAACTGTGGCACTGGAAAATCACAGCAGGTCAAGCAGTACCTGAGGAGCAGGAGAGTTGACTGTCAGAGGACTGATGCCCAAAACGTTAACTCTCCTCCTCAGATGCTGCCTGATCTGCTGTGCTTTATCAGTGCCACACTTTTCAACTCTGACTCTCCAACATCTGCAGTCCTAACTTCCTCTCTGCAGCTCCAGAGATGTCTTCTGAGGTACTGTGGGTGATGCCATCTGCATCAGAACATCTTGGATCCAATCCCACTCCAAACATTTGAACTGTGGGTTGATGTATCCCTAAAATGAAACTTGAAATCAGGGTCCCATCTGTATATTCTTGCCTGAATGTAAACAAAGTCCCATGTCACAATGTTGCATGGAGCAGGGGCACTCTCCCTGGTGTCTAGACCAGTATTTATCCATCAACCAATATCAGTGAGGCAGATGAGCTGGTCATTATCATATTGTTGTTTGTCGGGACCTTCTTAAGTGCAAACTGGTTCCTGCATAGTCAACATTGCAACACAAAGTTTTGAGCTGTTTTATTAGAGCTCTCTGTGTGAAGTGTGCACATTCTCCCCGTGTCTACGTGGGTTTCCTCCTTATGCTCCAGTTTCCTCCCACAGTCCAAAGATGTGCGGGTCAGGTGGATTGGCCATGCTAAATTGCCCATAGTATTAGGTGCATTAGTCAGAGGGAAATGGATCTGGGTGGGTTACTCTTCAGAGGGTCGTTGTGGACTTGTTGGGCCAAAGGATCTGTTTTCATACTGTAGGGAATCTAACCTAAAAATTTTTGGGGGGATGTATTGAAATAAAGCGTAGTGCTGTATAAATGTGAATATTTACTTATTTCATACTTATTTGTTCTGGTTGAGAACAGTTAGAGATGTCCTGCCTCACATTATATTAATTCAAATTATCTGCGTGCTCTCACACTATCTGAAGCAACTACCTTCTCTGTGTGTGCTGAAGTTGCACATTGAGTCCTTAAATATGAGAAACTTTCTTACTTTGCAGCTGCCGTGTGATATTGGACAACCAGGGAACTCTTAACCCTCATAACATCTGAGAAACGTTTAGGCGTGCACTTGCAATACCAAGGCATACAGAACAATGGGCCAAGTGCTGAAAAATGGAATTAGAATAATTAGGTGGTTGTTTGAACCAGCACAGAATTGATGGACCAAAGAATTTTTATCTGTGCTGTAGATTTCAATGATCTTTACCCTGGTGATTTGGTTTAATTTTTAGTGTCAAATACACTCAAGTACAGGAGCACAGTGGAAAGTGTATAATGTCACCACAAAAGGCACCATTTTAGATGCAACAACCAAGGTATGGAATCTTAAGAATAAAGTGGAAAGAAAGAACAAAGTTAAAAGATAAACATTGCAGTAATTATAGTCAAATACACAAAATAAAGTTACAAGTTATACATTGCAGACCTTCTTAGTTTTAAGTAGAAAATAAAGAAATAAAACTGAAATTTCAAAAGTTACAGTCTTTCTTAAGTGCTTAGCCATGGTGGGACCATAGATATTTTGGAGGATTTACATATAAGAGTTCTGTTTGGCTGCATAATGTAGACATAGAGTCCTGAGGTGGGATTTGAACCCAGAGCCCAGAGGAAGGGATGTTGCCCATTGCACCCACAACAAAAGCTGCTTAGCAAAAGTGACCGAATTTCAACTTAATGTTTTATGTGACGTATCTGGGAGATTTGGTAAACTGACCTTTTAAGGGACAAGTTCAATCATAAAACCGTTCATTCCTTTATGTGAAAACAAGGTATTGAAATAGGCTAGGATGTATTTGTGTTTTCCTGATGCAGGATAATGACTGTGTACCAGTATTATTTGTACTGTAACACTGAAGTATTTATGAATAAAAAGTGCAGACATTCTGAATTTTGATTCAGATTTGACCAAAGCTGTTACTAAATGTGCAACGCTGTTTTTTGTCAAACAGCTGTCTCTTGAATTGTGAGCCAAATACTGTGAAGTGTACGTTTAACAAAGCCCCAGGTACTTTAAGACACATGAACGTGTTGATGCAAGAGTTCATGGAGTTAGGAGTGAGATGGGGAAAGTAAGGTCAACCATCTGCCTGGCAGATGGTGCTAGGTGATTTAATCTTCACCTGTCTTTGCTCAACCATTGCTAAACTCAGGTCGAAGTCTGTGACTTTTTTGCTTGAGAAAGGCACCCCCCGCCCCCCCACTTTTAATTGAACTTGTGACAAAGGCAGCTCAGTGAAACTCAAGCAAGCGCAGCATGCTGTAAATCAAACAGGCCTCTTATCTTGATTGCTACATCGGTGACCATGGTAGATTGGGAAATCTGTTATCAGATACAGTAGAGGAGACTGGGCCAGGAGCCAGAGTTAGAACAGACTTGTTCAGGAAGTATTTATTCTTAAATTTCAGTAATCCATGTGATTACAGTCTCCAAACTGTAGTAGATTTTAGCTGGGTACTGTTCTCCCCCAGAGTCACTGCAGGAGAGGTGTCATTTTGTTGCTAACAGAATTATTATTGTTCTCATTTTGGAGTATCAATTTATCATTTTCAGAAAGTAGACTTTGAGTAGGACATTGCTTACAAGCTAAATTAATTAAAAATGTCTCTTTGTATGATAACTTTGCCTTGTTTTGAATTTCTCATTGATTCTGTATTCTGCTCTGTGCCTACATATCCTTGACTTTTTCAGTTGACTACTTATTTCCAAGCTTGCTTTTGATCTTTCTCACTGCAATGCTCTAGCTATCTGTATCAAATTCTTTCACACTTGCTGTTTGTATCTTAAATGTTTCCTTATTTGTTTCTGTGAATATATAGGGGAGGAGATGCAATTAAATAACGAAAGCATTGGGCCATTTGTCTCAGGAGCAAGCCACTCATTACAAAACAACAGTAATTTTGCATTTATATGGGAAATTGAACAAAATGGAACATTTGCAAAGAGCATTACTGGAGGATTATCAAACTTTAGCATGGAAACACTTTTGGGATCAGTGATTATTATGTAATGGTAAGGGGATTTGAAAGAGTTAATATTGAGGAATACCTTGAGTACCAATTACTATAATGGTATTATATGGACTTGTGGGCAGAACAGCTTAGGATCTCAAAGTAGTGAGATCTATTGTCTTGCATCTTCATAATATCTGTAACAATCACTGTCACTGGTAACTACTTTCTGATATGCAGTAAACTGCTTATTCAGCACAGGAGCCTCTTTTAGTTAGAGCTTAGAATCTGCTAGTGTGGAAGCAGGCTATTCAGCCCATCAATGCCACACTGACCCTCTAAAAAGCAGCCTACCCAACCCTATAACCTTGCATTTCCCATGGCTAACCCACCTAGCCTGCACATTGCTGTACACAATCGGCAGTTTAGCACAACCAGTCCACCTAACCTGCACATCTTTGGACTCTGGAAAGAAATCCACGCAGACACAGGGAGAAGGAGCAAACTCCACACAGACAGTCACCCGAGGGTGGAACTGAACCTGGGTCCCTTGGCACTGTGAGGCAGTGATGTTAACCACTGAGCCACCTGTACCTCTCCACCAGCAGATAGTTTTCCTCCAGCATGCTAGACCACTAAGACCCTGGACAGTTCTACATTGTAAGAGGATAGTAGCAACACACCAATCCCACCGTGAGGCAGCAGCACACTGACCCCATCGTGAGGTGACAGCACACTGACCCCATGGCAGCACACTGACCCCATCGTGGGGTGACAGCACACTGACCCTATCGTGGGGTGACAGCACACTGACCCCATCGTGGGGTGACAGCACACTGACCCCATCGTGAGGTGACAGCACACTGACCCCATCGTGAGGTGACAGCACACTGACCCCATCATGAGGTGACAGCACACTGACCCCATGGCAGCACACTGACCCCATCGTGGGGTGACAGCACACTGACCCCATCGTGGGGTGACAGCATACTGACCCCATCGTGGGGTGACAGCACACTGACCCTATCATGAGGT